>NC_091469.1:335828002-336132456 GCF_036971445.1 Narcine bancroftii
CCACTGCATGGGTGCAATCATTATGTTCCCAAACTATGGGTCAACGTGGGCCAGACCACAAACGAACACTATCCTTTGTGGAGCTGGACTAAAGCAGCCTGCATCAACTCTCCAGATCTACAATGGGCATCTCAATCAATGATCAGGTGACAAGATACTGTTACAGAGTCCAGAGGACCCCAAAAACCAGCAGCAATAGATATGCACCACAACACGGGGTCACTTAAACAAAAATTGTTTTTAATTATAATAGAACAAGAAAACAGAATTGAATTTTAACATATTACTTAACCTACTTACTTAACCTAACTACTTAATCACCCCTCTACTACTAAGTGCAGGTGTGTGTAATATATATTTAAGATTAGGAAAGTTCTTTGGATCGCAGTCCAATCTCACTGGTTGCAGGCATTTCTTGTACGGTGCAAAGACGTTAGCATTAACAAAGTTAATCAGTCTTTGATGCTTAACAGGCAAATGGTTACCACTCAGGAGTGGTAATGCTGTGTGACTTGCTGAGTTTCTCCAGCAATTTTGTGTAAACTACAGTCACATCGTCTGCATATTTTCTTGTTTAATTTTATGATTGGATTGATTTGTGGAGCAAAAACAAAGGAATGAATGCTCTACAGTTTTTATTTCTTACTTTCTTATGAAAACCTTAGTTTTCGTGGGAATCAGAACAACCTGTAATCTTGTTAACCAGACAGTGCAATGCATAAGCAGAGGTGAAAATATTATTTAATTCAAGGGGGGAATAATATTCCAAGGTCAGTAAGCTATAAAGTCGCCCTGGCCTCAAAATCCCACTCAGCTGAGATCCGCAGCTACACTGATGTGTGGGGCATGACTTCATCATGCCGCAGCTTTGTGTACCAGTGCTTCTGGGGTTGGACTTCCAGTGCATCCTTAAGAGCGTAACAATGCAAAACGATGGTCCTTTACACCCACCTTATGGTTGGCAATCCGCAGTTCATCAGCTGACTGCCCTGCTTGCCCCCCCCCCCACCAGTCCAACCGACTCACAGTCTCTACTCTCCATATCGATCCCCTACCACTGTTTGTGAACTTCACCCCCATCTGTAAACCAGTTGGTACAAGAAACAGGCGATACACTGAAGGGGGCAAGGCATTTATTAAGGTGAAGATCTGGCGACTCCTGAATCAGGGGATTATCGAGGCCAGTACCAGCTGGTGGAGACCTCAAGAAGTAGTGGACAAGGGTGGGGGTAAGAACAGAATGGTGATTGATTATAGCCAGACCATTAATGGCTTTACACAGCTGGATGCATATCCCCTCCCTCACATTGAAGATATGGTCAATCAAATTGCCCAATTTCGTGTATTCTCCATCATTGACCTGAAATCCACCTACCACCAACTCCCCATCTGTCCAGAGGACCACCAGTACACCACCTTCAAGGAAGATGGACATCTCTACCATTTCCTTAGGGTCCCCTTTGGTGTTACCAGTGGTATTTCTCCCTTCCAGTGGGAGTTGGAGCAGATGGTGGACCAAAATGACCTGCGTGCCACCTTACCCTACCTGGATAATGTCATGATCTGCTGCCACGACGTGCAAGATCACCACGCCAACCACCAGAAATTCATCACAACAGCCAAACACACAAACCTCACTTCCAACAGGAATAAATGTTTTACGCTTTACCCGCCTGGTGATCCTTGGCTATGTTGTGGAGAATAGAGTGATTTGCCCCAACCACATGTGTCCACTGCTAGTACTCCCCCTTCCCTGCAGCCTCAAGGCCCTGAAAAGGTGCCTGGGTTTCTTTTCCTATTAAAGTCCACATCCTTCCCCTTGACAAGATAGCCCCAGGCAGCCTTCAGTCACATAAAAGGCATCGCTAAAGCTGCAACATATGTGGTGGAAGAATCTGCACCATTTCCGGTTGAGAGCAAGGTGTCTGATTTTACCCTGGATGCCACTCTGAACCAGGCATGTTGGCCTGTGGTGGTCTTCTCCTGTAATCTCCCTGAAATCCAAGACTCCTCCATCGAGAAGGAGGCTTAGGCAATAGTTGAGGTGGTGCATTACTGGAGGTTTTACCTGGCCGGCAGATGCTTTACCTTGCGCAGGGACCAATGGGTTATGGCATTCATGTTTTGACAAACAGCGGGGCAAGATAAAGAATTATAACATTTTGAGGTGGAAGAATGAACTCTCCACCTATAACTATGATATCCTATATTTGTCAGGGAAGCTTGACGATCCCCCCCACCCCCAGATGCCCTGCCCCAAGGGACTTGTGCCAGTGAACAGATAGACCACTGCAAAACCCTCCACAATGACCACCCCAGTGTCATGAGATTTTTCCACTTCATCAAATCTTGTAACCTGCTCTACTCCATCGGGGATGTCAGAGACATGACCATGGACTGCCAGATCTGCACGGAGTACAAACCATGCTTCTACCAACCGGATAGGGTGCATTTGGTGAAAGCCACAAGACCTTTTGAATTCCTGAATATGGATTTCACAGGCCCCCTTCCTTCCACTAACCGTGATGTGTATTTCCTCATGGTCATCGATGATTATTCATGTTTCCCCTTTCCCATCCCCTGACTGGACATGACTACCACCACAGTCATCAAGGCACTGCACAACCTATTTGGGTACATGTCGTATGTCCACAGCGACCAGGGTACCTCATTCATGAGCAATGCCAATACCTGTTCTCCAGAGGTATTGCCACCAGCAGGACCACTAGTAATAACCCCCGAGGGAAAGGCAGGTGGAGAGGGCAAACACCACCATGTGGAAGGCCATCCTCCTTGCCTTTGTCCAGAGGGCTGCCCGTCTCTTACTGGATGTCCTTCATGCAATCAGGTTGCTGCTATGTACCGCCACCAATGCTACCCCTCACGAATGAATTTTTTCCTTCCACAGGAAGTCATCCTGCCATCCTGGTTGACATCCCTGGGGCCAGTCCTGCTCTAGTAGCATTTGAGGGGCTATAAAACCAATCCACTGGTTGAAAGAGTCCAGCTCCTCCAATGTGAACCCCCAATATGCATACGTGGCCTACCCAGATGGGCATGAGGAAACTGTCTCCATCCAGGACCTCTCATGCGTGGAGGCACACGAGGAACGTACCCACTGAACAGCACCCTCCCATCCCATGGACACACACTATATACCATGGCACCTTAGACCCGTCACCACCCCAGTCACTCTGGTCAAGCTGCCATGCCCTCAGCACTGGAGGTCCAGGACTCAACAACAGCCCTAGCTACAGCAGAGCAACCAACTCTCCGCTGGTCACAACGGAAAACCAGGCAGCTGGACAGACTTAACCTGTAAGACTTTTGTAAGATTTGTAACGCACGTCACCCTGTTGGACAAAATAATTTTTAAAAAGGGGTGAATGTGGTGAACTGCTGTACACCCATTTATCTGGTTCTGCCCTGCTCTGTGAATGTACCTGTGGCTCCTCCCACTTGACCCTGTATAAAAGCTCCAACATCACAACCCCTCCCCAGAAAACTTGGGTCACAGCACAGGATGACTTTCAAGTTTATTCTAAATAAAAGCTTATAGTTCTGTAACACTAGTCTTTTGAGTTGTTGATAGCTCATCGAGGGTGGACAGCCAGCACCTTTATTCCAGGGTAACAGCAAGTACCAGATAACATCTATATAAGGTGAGGAGAAGAAAGTTTAGGGGAGACATTAGGCACATTTTTTCTTAAACAAGAAGAGTAGTGGATTGGCTGAAATGCATTGCCACAGATAGTGGTGGAGGCTTGTACAATAGAGTCAAGCATATGGGTCCAAGTAAAATAAAGGATTGCGGGTGCTTAGATTATTGACTAGGTTTATACAGGTCAGCCCTACATTGTGGGTCAAAGGGACTGGACTCTGTAAAGTTCTAAATTCTATCTGTCTGGCTGCAGCATTTAAGAATTCTGGTGCATTGTGTCCACCTATACTCGATGATTCCAGGTACACCCAAAATAAGGTGGTGCACATTTTTCATAGTTTAATAATGATATTGTGAATTATTCACAACCACTCAAGTGTAGACATGTTGCTGTCATTTTGCAGGCAAAAGATGTTCTGTAAACGGATGCTCATAATTACCATGAATGGGTGAGGGTAAACATTGGGCAAGGCACCACTTTGGCTGCTTCACTTCAAATAGTAGACATATTAACCTCTGCCTGTACAGCTCTAGTTAGACATTTTGTCATAATGAAATCATAAAAATTAAGAAATTAGGTCACTGTGATTGACAGTAACCAATGACTTCAGACAGTTCCTTCATTATTCCCTTCAGCTAACTGGAAGGTAGAACTTAAATTGGCTTCCAGGTCTCTTTATTCAAGCCTGTTAAATTCCTTCTCTTTTACGCTTTGTGCTATTTCATTCATTTCCCTTTATTTTTACTACACAATTTTTTAATATATTCCATTCCCTAAGGTATCATTAATATTCATTAAATTGGTCTGTTTATAACATTTTCGTATCTTAAAAAACTAATGACATTTTTTGCACTAAATGTCTATGAATATATAATCAGCGACACTGTCAACGTTCAAAGAACTGGATGGGAAGAAAGTGCAGAATCAGCTTCCCGACATGTAAAGAAGAACATCTGTGTTCTGCCTGATGGCTGTAAGGTTTCCAAGTGTCACTTTTATTTTAAACCATCTTATTGCAGTCCCCCATAGACACAAATCCAACACACAAAATGGCACTGTACCCAAGTCAGGAAGATAGTAGATGAAAGATATGCAAATTCAGCAAGGATTCATATTATTAGAGCACTGTACAAGGTCATTGGGCTCATTGTTCCTACATTGGCAGATTGAATATGTATTCAATTAGATCTGTCCCATTTCAAGTATCTAATTACCTTTATGAGAGTTGATATTGACACTCTATCCAACAACCTGTTAAGCAGGTGTATTGTAATTCATATCAATTCATTAGTTTGGTTGGGAACTTAAATATGAAAGAAGGGTCAGAATCAAATATATCTTGTTTGTTGTAGTCCCTTATATTACAGTATAAAGACAATGCTTTGTAGAGTTTGTATGTAATGTGTGTAGGTTGGCTTTTGAATCTTGGGCAGTTGATGAGAATGTTGGGAAAATAATGGTGGATCAGTGTAAGAAACTGTAGATGCTTGAATCTGAAACAACAAACTACTGGTGGAATCCAGTGGGTTGAGCTGCAACTGTGGAGGCCTAGTTAACATTTCAGCTTGAGATCCTGCATTAGACTGGAGCATGCAGAGGGGAGATGGCCAGTGTAAAGCAGTGAAGGGGACGTAATTGGCAGGGGCCAGCAGATGACAGATAGAACTTGGTGTTGAGTGAGTTTGTGGGCAGAGGGGGGCCAAAGGGTGAAAAGGGGGTGGTGGAGATGGGAACTAATGAATGGCAAGGAGAAAGAAGAAAGAGAGCTAATGGAGCAAGGTGGAGGCGGGGAGATGGGAGGATGGAAATAGGTGACGTGAATAGACAAGAGGCTGCTGGAGTCCAGTGAAGAAGACAATGGGTGGAACCAGATAAGCCAGGGATGATGGACAGATGGGAACAGAATGGGGAGGGGAATAGGAAAACAAGAAGATGTTGTGCAGGAGACAATAAGGGAGAGTGGGGAGAGAAAGAAGTGCAAGGAGTGCCAGTGACCAGACTGTAATGCGCGTGGAAAGAACCAAAGACTTGTTGATCCAAACCAAGGCTTTTATTAACTAAAAGACTGGAGCATATCACAAGTAGGTCGACCAGTCCAGAATGACCTGGTCTGGCTAGGAGCAATCCTTTAAGACCTGCCAGTAGGTGTGGCTACACTCTCAGCCAATCACAGTCATCCTACACTACCATCTGTACATATGTACATATACACATTGATGATAGAATCTGTAATATCACACAGACATTAAAAAATATATTGTTCATACCATTGGGTTGTAGACTACCCAGGGGAAGTATGATCTTCCAGTTACGAGGGATGAGTATGCAATAAGTTTAAACCAGGGCTTGAAAGTTGGATTTGAACTTTGTTGGCTGACGGGTGGTTCCATGCTGTATGACTCTTACCTAAAAATGTGCACTTTGATCTTTGCTCTGAAAACTTAGTTGAAAGTGAATGTTATAATGTTGCACATGTAGGTTATTTAAAAAAAAATCCTTTGTTCTGTTTTCACTTCCTGTCAAAAGCAGCTTATATTAAGTCAGTAACATGGCCTGATTATCCTCCCTATTTTAAGTAAACAATAGCAAGTAACAAAAAAAACCAGAAGACCAGAAGAACTCTACAGGTCGAGCAACAGGCCAGTCCCGATGCATGCTCTCAATCCAAAATGTCGACACACAGCTTCCACCCCCGCAGATACCACTTGACTTGCTGACTTCTTGCTGCCTTCTGTGTTTTGTTCCTGATTCCAACATCTAAAGTCTCTTTTGTTTTCATACAGAAGTATGAATTTGAATGAAACCTTGATCATCTAAACATTTCAAAGGAATCTCTTGGCTTTACTGCAATCCAGAGTTTCATCTCATTTCCCATTCTTTAAGCCCTCAGCCTCAGGAAATCCAAAACGCTGTTTGGTATCCGAACTTGCATCAAGTTTATTCACCTATTGTCCACCTATGCTTGTTGGCCTACATTTAATTCCCTGCTAAGATGTATTATTTGCTTAATAACTTAAGCAAATTAAGTTATTTGCTTAATTTCAAATAACTTTATTGCCTTATCTTTCTTTATCTTTCTTCCTGCTCCCAGAAGTAACTCTACTCCTCTTATTCTGACGTTTTGTTCATTCCTGAACTTGCCAGTGGTAGGTGTGGCTTCAGTTCCAGATTTTACTTGATGAAGGGGTGACACAGTAGCCCCTTTTAAACTGCAGCACCAGGGTAGCCATCTAGGGACCCAGTGCCCATTAAATTGCGAATCCGGCGATTTAAGGGGGATCCCGCCCCCGCAATGACGCGTCATGTACTCACTGGAAGTGCTGCCAAATGTTCAGATGCTGGCTGCCCAGTGATGCAAGTGCTGACATCAAGGGAATAAGCGGGTCGGCCTTTTCCTGTTCAAATCACCTGTGGATGCAACCTAGGTAAGTTTTACTGGGTTCCCTGACTACCTCTGAGGTAGGTCACGGACCCGATTGGATTCTGATGGGGTTGACTGGGTCAGACCCTTTCTAACTGCTGTGTAACTGGGGCATTAACCAGGCAAATTGCCCAGTTAACCACATTTTACACAGCAGTTTGAAATGGCCTACTGATGCAGAAGGTAGAACCACTGTCCCCCAGAGATGAGAGTTCAATTCTGATCTCCAGTGTTGCCTGTGGAGAGTTTCCTCTGTGGGTTTTCTTCGTGCTTTAGCGACCTCCTTTATTCAAAATGCAAGGTCAATTCACCATTGTAAATTTTTCCAATTGAACCAAAAAAAATATAAATCTCTGGTTAAAAATAAATTATAAATGAAAGAAATATATATCATTTGGCTGGGTGAACAGATGGCCAGATCATCATTAAGTGTGACTTTTGGTGACATACCTGCAATTCTAAAGTATGATGGTTTCAAAATTACAGGTGCTGGGTCATAGTTTAGCAGAAATGTCAACTGTAAAAGATAATGCTGATCACCTGGAGCAGGGCTAGGCAACTTTTTGTTTTAAATTCACATTCCACCTTAAGTAATCCTTATGCTATAAGTCTGCTCTGATTGGTAAGGGATTGCTTAAGGCTGTATGTGAGTGGGAAGGGAAGGTTGAGAATCACTCCTCAAGACCCAATTGTTATTGAAATATTTTGCTTGAGAAAAATTGTCATTGGCCAATTTCTTTTGGAGTTCTGAAACCGTGCACATAACAAGTCCATTAGGTACGATTAAAAGAGTGGTTTTCAAACTTTTCCTTCCCACTCACATACCATCTTAAGCAATCCCTTACTAATCACAGACAACTTATGGCATAGCAATTACTTAAGGTGAAAAGTGAGTTTTAAACAAGTTGCCCACCCTTGATCTAGAGCAATAAAGTTATAATGCCCATTCAGTATTGGGCCTGTTGGGGGACAGGTGGAATTGGGGGAAAGAGTTGTACAGTTGAATGGGAAAGAACATTGAGAGACTATTCACAACATGTAACCCTTGACCTTAGAGGAACAAGTACTAAGGGAAAGACTTTGCAAGGAAGTTGGGATAGCAGAGTGCCTTTTATCATGATTCTCTTTTGAGAAATATTGGTCCTTGTGTGTCACTATCAGTGCGAATCATTAACAATGTCTGCTCTTCACTAACAATCAACACAGGTGTACCTCAAGGATGCTACTCTCTCTGCACCCATGAATGGCTGGACACAATTCAAGTGGCTGGGCACAATTCAAATGCCATCGACAATTTACCAAGGACCTTTATTTTCATCAAAATTACAGAGAGCAAAGAGGAAGCATGCAAAAGGGGGATAAGTCAAGTCACCTTTATTTATCTTTCATACTGTGCTTGCACGGTAAAGATGAGATAACATTTCTCCAGGATCACGGAGCATATTTATATAAGTTAGAATAGAAATTAAACACATTAAAATATTAAGACGAATAGTGTAAAAGTCCACAGTACACTATCCACTTATGTTCTGAGAATTCAAGAGCCTAATGGCTTGCGGAGAATAAAACTTTTGTCCAATCTGGATGTAAGGACCTGAGTGCTATGGTACCTCCTACCAGATGGAAGAAGGGAGAAAAGTTTACATGAGGGGTATGTGGAGTCCTTCACAATATTTATTGCTTTTTGTATATGTTCTTCATGGTAGGAAGTGAGCCCCCAATGATCTTTTTTGCTGACTTCACTATCCTCTGCAGGGCCTTGAGGTCTGACATGGTACAGTTCCAATCCAGGCGGTGATGCAGTTGCACAGGATACTTTCGATACGTACTCTGTAGAATGTAGTGAGAACGGAGGGTGGAAGATAAATTTTCCTCAGACTTCGCAGGAAGTAGAGGTGCTGCTGGGCTTTCTAGGCTATGGAGCTGGTGTTAAGGGACCATTTGAGATTCTCTGCCAAGCGTACTCCAAGGAACATGATCAACTAGATGAGTGGTGTCACAACAACCTTGAACTCAACATTAGCAAAACTAAGGAATTGATTGAGGACTTCAGGCAGGGGAAGGCAGGAAACCACAAACCAGCTCTCATCGAAGGGTCAGCAGTGGAGAGGGTAAACATCTCTGAAGCTCCATCCTGGGACATTCATGTCGATGGAATCTTGAAGAAGGCTCACCAGCAACTATATTTTATTAGGAGTTTGAGGAGATTTGTTATGTCACAAAAAAATAATCTTTCAAATTTCTACAGGAGTGCTGTGGACATCATCCTGACTGGCTGCATCACTGTCTGGTATCAAGATGCCAATTAACAGGGCAAGAGAGTTGTGAACTCAGTCAGCACCATTATGGGCATTATTCTTCAATCTATTAAGGACATCTACAAGAGACAGTGTCTCAAAAAAGCAGACTCTATCCTCAAGAGCCCTCACCACCTATGGCAGCGGTGCCCAAACTTACTTAATGTAAGAGCCACACTCGATAAACTTCAAATATTTGATGGCCACAAGACATGAAAAAATATTATATACATGTTTTTAATCTGTGTAGAGCTCGTTGAAAGAATCAAAGACTTGTTGATCCAAACCAAGGCTTTTATTAGCAAAAGACAGGAGCTCTACACAGTTGGCCGACCAGTCAGCAATGATCCGACCTGGCTAGGGACACAACCCTTTAAGGCCCAGACAATAGGTGTGGCTTAGCTCTCAGCCAATCGCTGTAAGCACAGTCTAGATACTGTAACTATATACACTATGTACATTGGTGATAGATCTGTACTATCACATTCACCCCTTCTTGAAGAACTGACCCTGGGAAAAAAAAACAAAAACGAGGGAGAGAATGAAAGGAAGGGGTAGGTCAAGGACTGTAGCGGTCAGGGGGTCTGACCATCCGGCGTGACCGCCGTGGTGCCGGGATTGGGGTCGCTGGAGTGGTGTCGCCAGTGGGCTCGTCGGGTGTGATTGCTCCGTCGCTCAATTCCCCAGTCATGTTGTCGGCAGGGCGGCCCGGGTCGTTGGGGTGCTGTTGGTCCTTCTGTTGTGGCACGGGGCCTGGGGAATAAAGAGTTGGGGAAGGTTGGGTTGGGGGGTTTGCTGGGTCTACCGCGTCCTGAGCTAGGTCCCGCACCGAAACAGTGTACTCCCGCCCGTCTGGGAACTCAACGTAGGCGTAATGTGGGTTCGCGTGGAGTAGAGTCACTCGGTCGACCAAGGGGTCGTTCTTTGAGTGCCAGACGTGGTGTCGCAAAAGGACGGGGCCAGGGACGGTGAGCCACGCCGGTACAGTGGTTCCTGATTCGGATTTCCTCAGTAAAAGGAACATCCTTTCATGGGGGGTGGCATTTGTTGCAGTACATAGGAGGGAGCGGATGGAGTGTAAGGCACTAGTGAGAACCTCCTGCCAGTGAGAGGTGGGGAGACCTTTAGACCGGAAAGTCAGTGTAACCGCTCTCCATATGGTGGCATTCTCCCTCTCGACCTGGCCGTTACTGCGTGGGTTATAGCTCGTGATCATGCTTGAAGCGATACCACACTCCAGAAGGTACTGTTGCAGCTCTGCGCTCATGAATGAGGACCCCCTATCACAGTGGATGGAATTGGGGTACCCGAAGATGGCGAAAATACTGTGAAGGGCCTGTATCACTGAGGTGGTAGTGGTGTCTGGGCAGGGCACAGCGAACGGGAAGCGGGAGTACTCGTCGATGGCCGTAAGGATGTAGGTATTACGGTCGGTCGACGGTAGGGGCCCCTTAAAGTCTACGCTAAGACGCTAGAAGGGGCGGGTGGCCTTGATAACGTGGGAGTTATCCGGACAGAAGAAGTGGGGCTTGCATTCAGCGCCCACCGAACAGGCTCGGGTCATGGAGCGGATCTCCTCGACTGTATAGGGTAGGTTGCGTGCCTTCACAAAGTGGGCAAACCTAGTGACCCCTGGATGACAGGGTGCCTCATGGAGTTTCTGTAGTCTGTCCATCTGTATGCTGGCGCACGTCCCCCTGGAGAGCGCGTCAGGCGGGTCGTTGAGCTTACCAGGCCGGTACAGGATGTCATAGTTAAAGGTGGAGAGTTCGATTCTCCATCTGGCGATCTTGACATTTTTTATCTTACCACGCTGGGTGTTGCTGAACATGAAGGAGACCGCGTGTTGATCAGTCAACAGTGTAAAGCGCCTCCCAGCGAGGTAATGTCTCCAACGACGCACCGCTTCAACTATGGCCTGGGCCTCCTTCTCGATCGAGGAGTGTCTACTCTCTGGACCCTGGAGGATTCTGGAGAAGAAGGCTACAGGCCGACCGGCCTGGTTCAAGGTGGCTGCCAGGGCGAAGTCGGATGCATCGCTCTCGACTTGAAATGGGACAGACTCATCGATCGCGTGCAGCGTCGCAGCGGTGATGTCGGATTTGATTCGGTCAAAAGCCGCTCTTTCTTCGGTTGAGAGAGGAAAGGAGGTGGTCTTGATAAGAGGATGCGCCTTGTCGGCGTAGTGTGGAACCCATTGGGCATAATACGAGAAAAGGCCCAGGCAGCATTTGAGCGCTTTCTGGGTATGGGGGGTAGGGGGGTAAGTCCATTAGGGGACGCATGCGGTCAGGATCTGGCATGACTTATCCCGTTCTCCACCACGCAACCTAGAATAGTGAGTCGTGTGGTCCGGAAGACACACTTGTCCAAATTGCAAGTCAGGTTCAGCCGACGGGCAGTTTGAAGAAATTTGTCTAGGTTGGCGTCGTGGTCCTGCGTGTCGTGGCCGCAGATGGTGATATTATCCAGATACGGGAAGGTAGCGGTTAGCCCATTCTGGTCCACCATCCGGTCCATTTCCCGCTGGAAGACCGCGACACCATTCGTGACCCCGAATGGTACCCTGAGAAATTGATATAGCTGCCCATTCACTTCAAAGGCCGTGAATGGTCGGTCCTCGCAGCGGATCTGGAGTTGGTGTTAGGCCGAACGTAGGTCAATGGTGGAGAATATGCGGTATTGGGTGATCTGATTCACCACATCCATGATGCGTGACAGGGGGTACGCATCCAGGAGCGTGAAGCGGTTAATGGTCTGGCTATAGTTGACTACCATCCGTAGTTTTTCCCCGTTCTTGACAGCCACCACTTAGGCTCTCCAGGGGCTTGAACTGGATTCGATGATGCCCTCATCCAGCAATCTACGCACCTCACTCCCTAATGAATTGCCTGTTTTCGTAACTATATTGCCTACTTTTGGTGGCCACAGGCTTCCAGCCAGGGGTGAGGTTTGCGAAGAGTGCTGGCGGGCCAATTCGGAGTGTGGAAAGGCCGCAGGATTGGCCCCGGGGCACAGGGGCGGGTTACTCGGATGCTTCGGGGGTGGGGTGATGGCAGACCAAGAGGGGGGCGTGGGGTCCCCCAAAGTGTAGGGACACTGTTCAGAACTGACACTGAAAGTCTAATCCCAGCAACACTGGGGCGCACAATTGGGGAAGGACGAATAATTTGAAGTGTGTGACCGTTATGCCCTGTACTTCCAGTGTGGCGATGCAATACCCCTTTATCCCAGTCGAGTGCGACCTCATCGCTAATGAGATCCTCTGGGTAGTGGGGATAATGTCAAGTCCCCAATGGAGGGCCAGATCTGGCTGGATAAAACTGTCAGTTGACCCAGAGTCAAATAAGCAATTGGTGTAGTGTCCATGCACTTTAATCAGTTCCATTGCTCTGGTGAAGGGATGAGAGCATTGCTGGTTTAGTGTTATTGAAGCAGTTGACAGGGGAGTTTTGTGTGATGACGTCACGCAACGGGATGACGTCACACAACGGGATGACGTAGTCAACGCTGGAGGAGCACGTTGGGGGAACTCCCGGAAGTGCTATTGTGGCTAGATACAGTAACTATATACACTATGTTCATTGGTGATAGATCTGTACTGTCACAATCTGGCATGAACATTTTGTTACAAACATTTTATATAAATATTTAAAAATGCATCTATGTAATAATATTTATTTATGCATGCAGTTTTAAACTAATTTGTATTAATTTCAACAATGATAAAGTAAGCATATGCATTCCAAATATTTTTAAAATCCTGGCTGATTTTCTATGGAATTCTCTGCCCAAAGGAGCAGTAGAGGCTGCTTCAATAAATTGATTTAAGATACAGAAAAATATTTTTGCAATATAGTGGAACTATGGGTTATGGGGAAAGGCAACGTTGGGTCCATGTCCAGATCTGCTGTGATCTCACTGAATATGGGACCAGGCTCGATGGGCCAGATGGATGATTCCTGCTCCTGTTTTTGATGTGTTCTCTTTGGGAACGCTGCTGTCACTGGTCTCTGTAGATATGTGCATGATGTATGAAGTGACCCAATGCAAAGCTGCCTCAAGCGATAGGATGAGACTGGGGGCCCATAACTCTTCACCTCACTTTCCCTCCCTCCGTTCCCCTCTTCCCCAATGCCAGTGTCTACTGGGAGCAGAGGCTGGGGTTTGGTGCAGTGCAACCTCTGTGCTGCCTGGTGCTGACTCTCCATCCGATGGGGCCAGGACTTGCCTGTGGCCACTGACAGGATTTCCACTACTGCTGCCAGATCCAGCTCTGACCTGGCTTGTCACCTGGATGAGATCCTTCATGGGGACACTCTCCATAATCTTGCTTCCTCTGCCAGAGTGCCTGGACGGACAATGCCTCTGGGACAGGCTGTGCCTCATTGGAACTCTCCTGGCCCACCCCTGGCTTCTTGACTTCTGCGGCCGCTCCTTGAAGAGAACCGTCAGTTTTGCCTGACCCTGCTACTGCACACCCTATGTTGGTGGTGCTCTGCTGTCGTGTGGCCTAGCCAAAGTGTGGAGAACATGATTAAGCATGCCCTGCTTGCTCTGCTCCTCTAAAGGAGCCATTCCTCCACTGCCCACTCACTCTTCCCTCTCCTTGTCATGCTGCCTGGGCTGTCACCATCCCAGAAACCTCTAATTTGGGTGTGAGGATTTGGAGTGTTCCATTATGGCTTTGGGAGTACTGGTGTCTCCTCCAGCCAACATATTTCCATAAGGGAGGAAGAGTAGTGATAGACAGGAGTTTCAGGAAGGCAGTCACCCCCTAAAGGTCAGGGGATTGGTAGCTGGATGACTGTCAGGAAAGGGAAGGGGAAAAGTCAGACAGGGCAGAGCACCCCTGTGGTTGTTGCCATCAACAACAAGTATACTCTTTTAGATACTGTTGGTGGGGGTGTGTGGGGGAATAACCTTCCATGTACAAGTCAAAGTGGTCACATCTCTGGCACAGTGTCTGGCACCCTGAACTGAAGGGGGAGAAGAGGAGAGTTATGGTGATTGGGGACTCAATGGTTAGACAAGTGGATAGGATGTTTTGTGAATGAGATCGAGGCTCCTAGATGGTATGTGGCCTCCCAGGTGCAAGGGTCAGGGACGTCTGATCAAGTTCATGGTATTCTGGAGAGCGAGGTCAAGCAGCTGGATGCCATGGTCCATGTGGAGTCCAATAATATAGATAGGAGTAGGAATGAGGCTCTGAAGAGGGAATATAGGGAGTTATGAAGGAAGTTAAAAAGCAGGACCTCACGGTGGTAATCTCAGGATTGTTGCCTGTGCCATGTGCCAGAGAGGGTAGGAACAGGAAGTTGTGGCAGATGAATGCAAGGCTGAAGAGTTGGTGCAAGGTGCAGGGGTTCAGATTTGTGGATCATTGGGATCTCTTCTGCAGAAGGTCTGACCTCTACAAAAAGGATGGGCTGCACCTGAACTGGAGGAGGACCAATATCCTGGCAGGCATGTTTGCTAGAGCTGTTGGGGAGGGAGGGTTTAAACTAGTTTTCAGAGAGGTGGGAATCAGAATGTGAGGGCAGAGATCAGGGTAGAATGACAAAAGCATGTTGCTATGTGCTCCAAGTTGGTAAGGAAGGACAGGCAAGGGACAAAATATCAAGGCACCCAGTTGGAGAGGTTAAAATCTGTCTATTTCAATGGTAGGAGTATTAGGAATAAAGGGGATGAATTTATAACATGGATCAGTACATGGAATTATGATGTTGTGGCCATGACAGAAACTTGACTAGAGGAAGGGCAAGATTGGCTGATGCAGGTACCTGGGTTTAGGTGCTTTAAAAAGAATAGGATGGGAGGTAGAAAAGGTAGGAATAGGGAGGAGAGCATTACTGGTCAGGGATAGTTTCATAGTTAAAGAAAGGGAGGTCTCTGTAGAGGGCATTGTGATAGTACAGATCTATCACCAATGTACATAGTGTATATAGTTACTGTATCTAGACTGTGCTTACAGCGATTGGCTGAGAGCTAAGCCACACCTATTGTTTGGGCCTTAAAGGGTTGTGTCCCTAGCCAGGTCGGATCATTCCGGACTGGTCGGCCACCTGTGAAGAGCTCCGGTCTTTTGCTAATAAAAGCCTTGGTTTGGATCAACAAGTCTTTGGTTCTTTCGACGAGCTCTACAATTTTATTAGCAAAAGGAATTTTTTTTTTTGAAAGGGATGGAGCGTTTAACTCGGCCAGAAAAACTTGATATCGACCCACAGTCAGCTACAGCCTTCAAAGCCTTTAACTTCTGGCTGCTGAACTTTGAAAACTTCCTGAGATTCATTGAGGTAGAGGAGGATAACCAGCGTCTAACAGCATTGCTGTCTATGGTGTCCTTGAGAGTCTACGAGAACATCCAGGATGAGACCACTTACACCGCAGCCATAAAGGTACTGAAAGGACTGTATGATCAACCGGTGAACAGAGTTCATGCCCGGCTCATGCTTGCGTCGAGGAAACAACAGCCCGGTGAGTCCAGCAGGGCATATTTACAAGTACTAAAGGCATTGGGCAAGGACTGTAACTGTGTGGACAAAACTGCTGCCGAGATCACTAGCGACCTCGTCCGGGATGCCTATGTGGCTGGGCTCCGATCGAACGAAGTGAGGCTGCGTTTGCTCGAACAAGGGGTAGAAAAACTAGAGGACGTGGCCCGGATTGCAATCACAATGGAGGATGCAGCCTTAAAGTCCACCGAGCTCTCTAGGGACTGGACCCCTCGTTCTGATGTGAGTAAAGTGCCCTCCTACCCTACCCCTGACGGCCTGTCGGCTGCTGCTACCCTGCCCCGTGCGAACCCGAAATGTTATTTCTGCGGGAGGAACAAGCACAGCAGGTCCCAGTGCCCAGCAAGAAAAGCCAGGTGCCAGAAGTGCCTTAAAAACGGCCACTTTGCTGCAGTCTGTAGGTCTAAAATGGCCGCCAGCAAACACAGTGCCTCGTGTGAAGCTCAACCGCCACTATCCCATTCAAACTCTTCTTCCCCAGAGCTCTCGTCCAATGAGAGCGAGGGCTCCCCTGCACGGCAACGCCTGACGTCACGGAGACGCCGAACCCGGAAGGGGCAACCCACCGTCGCAACCATGGTGATGGCCTGCCTCTCGCCCGCCGCTGCTGCCGCCGCCACAGTCACCCCCGGGGCCGACGCTACCGCCGCTGCTGCCACCGCCACGGACACCCCCGGGGCCGACGCTACCGCCGCTGCTGCCGCCGCCACGGACACCCCCGGGGCCGACGCTACCGCCGCTGCTGCCGCCGCCACGGACACCCCCGGGGCCGACGCTACCGCTGCTGCCGCCGCCGCCACAGACACCCCCGGGGCCGACGCTACCGCCGCTGCTGCCGCCGCCACGGACACCTCCGGGGCCGACGCTACAGCCGCTGCTGCCGCCGCCACGGACACCCCCGGGGCCGACGCTACCGCCGCTGCTGCTGCCGCCACAGACACCCCCGGGGCCGACGCTACCGCCGCCGCAGCCACCCCCGCGGCCAACCAGGTGCTCACCCTAGCGTCCATTGCTGACGACCGCCAGGGCCCGACCACCGATCACGAGCAACTACAAACCCCACTACTTACCATTCACCCGCCACAACAGCACTTCCGGGAGGTTCTCCAACCTGCTCCTCGAGCGTTGACTACGTCATCCCGTTGCGTGACGTCATCCCGTTGCGTGACGTCATCGCGCAAAACTCGCCTGTCAACTGCTTCAATAACATTAAACCAGCAATGCTCTCATCCCCTCACCAGAGCAATGGAACTGATTAAAGTGCATGGACACTACACCAATTGCTTATTTGACTCTGGGTCAACTGACAGTTTTATCCAGCCAGATCTGGCCCTCCATTGGGGACTTGACATTATCCCCACTACCCAGAGGATCTCATTAGCGACGAGGTCGCACTCGACTGGGATAAAGGGGTATTGCATCGCCACGCTGGAAGTACAGGGCGTGACGGTCACCCACTTTAAATTATTCGTCCTTCCCCAATTGTGCGCCCCAGTGTTGCTGGGATTAGACTTCCAGTGTCAGTTCCAAACGGTGTCCCTACACTTTGGGGGACCCCACGCCCCCCTCTCGGTCTGCCATCGCCATCGCCCCACTCCCGAAGCACCCGAGCAACCCGCCCCCGTGCCCCGGGGCCAATCCTGCGGCCTTTCCACACTCCGGATTGCCCCGCCAGCACTCTTCGCAAACCTCACCCCTGGCTGGAAGCCTGTGGCCACCAAAAGTCGGCAATATAGTTACGAAAACAGGCAATTCATTAGGAGTGAGGTGCGTAGATTGCTGGATGAGGGCATCATCGAACCCAGTTCAAGCCCCTGGAGAGCCCAGGTGGTGGTTGTCAAGAATGGGGAAAAACTACGGATGGTGGTCGACTACAGCCAGACCATTAACCGCTTCACACTCCTGGATGCGTACCCCCTGCCACGCATCACGGATGTGGTGAACCAGATCGCCCAGTACCGCATTTTCTCCACTATTGACCTACGTTCGGCCTACCACCAGCTCCCGATCCGCTGCGAGGACCGACCATTCACGGCCTTTGAAGCGAATGGGCGGCTATATCAATTTCTCAGGGTACCATTCGGGGTCACAAATGGTGTCGCGGTCTTCCAGCGGGAAATGGACAGGATGGTGGACCAGAACGGGCTAACCGCTACCTTCCCGTATCTGGACAATATCACCATCTGCGGCCACGACATGCAGGACCATGACGCCAACCTAGACAAATTTCTTCAAACTGCCCGTCAGCTAAACCTGACTTACAATTTGGACAAGTGTGTTTTCCGGACCACACGACTCGCTATTCTAGGTTGTGTGGTGGAAAACGGGATAGTCATGCCAGATCCTGACCGCATGCGTCCCTTAATGGACTTACCCCCCCCACATACCCAGAAAGCTCTCAAACGCTGCCTGGGCCTTTTCTCTTATTACGCACAATGGGTTCCAAACTACGCCGACAAGGCACGTCCTCTTATCAAGACCACCTCTTTTCCCCTCTCGACCGAAGCCACAGCGGCTTTCGATCGAATCAAATCTGACATCGCTGCTGCGACGCTGCACGCGATCGATGAGTCTGTCCCGTTTCAAGTCGAGAGCGATGCATCCGACTTCGCCCTGGCAGCCACCTTGAACCAGGCCGGTCGGCCTGTAGCCTTCTTCTCCAGAACCCTCCAGGGTCCGGAGAGTAGACACTCCTCGATCGAGAAGGAGGCCCAGGCCATAGTTGAAGCGGTACGTCGTTGGAGACATTACCTCGCTGGGAGGCGCTTTACACTGTTGACTGATCAACGCGCGGTCTCCTTCATGTTCAGCAACACCCAGCGTGGTAAGATAAAAAACGACAAAATCGCCAGATGGAGAATCGAACTCTCCACCTTTAACTATGACATCCTGTACCGGCCTGGTAAGCTCAACGACCCGCCTGACGCGCTCTCCAGGGGGACGTGCGCCAGCATACAGATGGACAGACTACGGAAACTCCATGAGGCGCTCTGTCATCCAGGGGTCACTAGGTTTGCTCACTTTGTCAAGGCGCGCAACTTACCCTACACAATTGAGGAGATCCGCTCCATGACCCGAGCCTGTTCGGTGTGCGCCGAATGCAAGCCCCACTTCTTCCGTCCGGATAACTCCCACGTCATCAAAGCCACCCGCCCCTTCGAGCGTCTTAGCGTAGACTTTAAGGGACCCCTACCGTCGACCAACCGTAATACCTACATCCTTACGGCCATCGACGAATACTCCCGCTTCCCATTCGCTGTGGCCTGCCCAGACACCACTGCCACCTCAGTGATACAGGCCCTTCACAGTATTTTCACCATCTTCGGGTACCCCAATTCCATCCACAGTGATAGGGGGTCCTCATTCATGAGTTCAGAGCTGCAACAGTACCTTCTGGAGTGTGGCATTGCTTCAAGCAGGACCACGAGCTATAACCCACGCGGTAATGGCCAGGTCGAGAGGGAGAATGCCACCATATGGAGAGCGGTTACACTGGCTCTCCGGTCTAAAGGTCTCCCCACCTCTCACTGGCAGGAGGTTCTCACTAGTGCCTTACACTCCATCCGCTCCCTCCTATGTACTGCAACAAATGCCACCCCCCACGAAAGGATGTTCCTTTTCCCGAGGAAATCCGAATCGGGAACCACTGTACCGGCATGGCTCACCGTCCCTGGCCCCGTCCTTTTGCGACGCCACGTCCGGCACTCAAAGAATGACCCCTTGGTCGACCGAGTGACTCTACTACACGCGAACCCACATTACGCATACGTGGAGTTCCCAGACGGGCGGGAGGACACTGTTTCGGTGCGGGACCTAGCTCAGGACGCGGTAGACCCAGCAAACCCCCCAACTCCTTATGCTCCAGGCCCCGTGCCGCAACAGAAGGACCAACAGCACCCCAATGACTCGGGCCACCCTGCCGACAAAACGACTGGGGAATTGAGCGACGGAGCAGTCGCACCCGATGAGCCCGCGGGTGACACCACTCCAGCGACCCCAATCCCGGCACCACGGCGGTCACGCCGGATGGTCAGACCCCCTGACCGCTACAGTCCTTGACCTACCCCTTTTCATTCTCTCCCTCGTTTTTGTTTTTTTTTTTTTCCCGGGTCAATTCTCCAAGAAGGGGTGAATGTGATAGTACAGATCTATCACCAATGTACATAGTGTATATAGTTACTGTATCTAGACTGTGCTTACAGCGATTGGCTGAGAGCTAAGCCACACCTATTGTTTGGGCCTTAAAGGGTTGTGTCCCTAGCCAGGTCGGATCATTCCGGACTGGTCGGCCACCTGTGAAGAGCTCCGGTCTTTTGCTAATAAAAGCCTTGGTTTGGATCAACAAGTCTTTGGTTCTTTCGACGAGCTCTACAGGCATGTCCACTGAATCAGTTTGGGTGGGTCAAAAATATGAAGGGAGCTATCTCTGTTTTGGGAGTAGTCTATAGGCCCCCAAATAGCCCTCGGGACACCGAGGAGCAGATAAACAGACAGATTTTGGAATGGTGTGGGAAATACAAGGTTGTAGTTATGAGTGAGTTCAACAACCCTAATATTGACCGGAACTTCCTGACCGCAGGAGATATTGATGAGGCTGAGTTTGCCAGGTATGTTCAAGAAGGATTCCTGACACAGTATGCGGACCGGCTTACTAGAGGTGAGGCTAAACTGGATCTGGTTCTGGGGAATGTATCTGGTCAGGTGGTGGACCTCTCGATAGGGGAGCATTTTGGTGAGAGGGACCACAACTTCCTTAGCTTCAACATCGTTATGGAAAATGATAAAAAGAGATAAAATGGAAAAGTGCTTAAATGGGGAAGGGCCAATTATGAAGGGGTGAGGCAGGAACTACCAAAAATAAATTGGAAATAGATGTTTAAGGGTGAAAGCACAGAAGTAATATGGAGGAAGTTTAGGGACCACTTGTGTAGGGTTCAAGATAGATTTTTCCCACTGGAACAAGGAACAGTGATAGGAAAAGGGAACCGTGGCTGATGAAAGAGGTCAGGGAACAAGTCAAGAGGAAGAAGGAAACATATGTTTGATCTAGGAAGCAGGAAACTGGAAAGGCTGAATGAGAAGTATATGGTAGCCAGGAAGGATCTTGAGAAAGGGCTCAAAGAAAGTACGAGGAGGCCTTAGCATGTAGAATTAAGTGACAGACAGAGTAAATGTGGATAGGCTTTTTCAGTTAAGAAAGGGGGAGATTCAAACTAGAGGACATGGTTTAAGATTGAAGGGGGGAAATTATAAGGGGAACATGAGGGGAAATTTCTTTACGCTGAGGGTGGTGGGGATGTGGAATGAGCTTCCGGCAGACGTGGTCGAGGCGGGATCATTGGTTACATTTAAGGAAAGACTGGATCGTTACATGGATAGGAGGGGACTAGAGGGTTATGGACTGGGTGCTGGTCAGTGGGACTAGGAGGGTGGGGATTTGCTACGGCATGGACTAGTAGGGCCGAACTGGCCTGTTCTGTGCTGTAAGTGGTTATATGGTTAACCCCAAGGTGTTCTATATATATGTGAAAATAGAAGGATGACAAGAATGAAGGTAGGGCCACTAAAGGATAAGGGAGGCAACATGTTCCTGGAGGCAGAGGAGGCTGCGAAGGTCCTAAATGAATACTTTTTATCACTATTTACAAGAGAAAAGGACCTTCATAATGGTGAAGTTGAAATTGAACAATGTAGAGATTAAGAAAGTGGAAGTGTTGGATCTTCTTAAAAATATCAAGATTGATGACCCCGGGGCCAGATGTGATGTACCCCAGGCTGCTGTGGGAAGTGAGAGAAGAGATAGCTGGGGTAGAAGCTATGATCTTTGAGTCCTCTTTGACCACAGGGGAGGTGCTGTAGGATTGAAGAATGGCAAATGTAGTCCCCTTGCTTAATAGGGACACTCTTGGGAATTATAGACCAGTGAGTCTTATGTCAGTGGTGTGTAAACTAATGGAGAGGATTCTTAAGGATAGGATCTATGAGCATTTAGAGAAGTACTCAAGAATAGTCAGCATGACTTTGTGACAGGAAAGTCATGCCTCACAGGTCTAATTGAGTTTTATGGGGAGCGCTTTCAAGAAGAAACCAGAGAGTAGTAGTGGAAGGAAAGTTTCTTCCTGGAGGTCGTGATTAGTGGAGCACCGCAGGGATCTGTTCTGGGACCCCTGCTCTTTGTAATTTTTATAAATGATCTGGATGAAGAGGTGGAAGGATGGGTCAGTAAGTTTGCAGATGACACAAAGGTTGGAAGAGTTGTGGATGGAGCTGAAAGGTGTGAAGGTTTCAAGATTATACAAAGAGAATGCAGAGTTGTGCAGAGATGTTGTAGATGGATTTCAATCTGGATAAGTGTGAGGTGATGCATTTTAAAAGGACTGGCCAGAAGGCTGAGTACAGGGTTAATGGTCAGTTACTTATGAGTATGGATGAACAGAAGGATCTTGGGGTGCAAATCCAGACATCCCTCAAGGTGACCACACAGGTTGATAGGATAGTTAAGAAGGCCTATGGGATGCTGGGCTTCATTAATAGGGGGTTTGAATTCAGGAGTAGAGAGGTCATGTTACAACTCTACAAATTTCTGGTAAGACCACACTTAAGAGTATTGTGCTCAGTTCTACTCATCTCATTATAGAAAGGATGTGGAAGCTATGGGGGAGGGTGAAGAGGAGATTTACTAGGATGTTGCCTGGATTTGAAAACAAGTTTTATGAAGCAAGGTTAACAGAGCTGGGACTTTTCTCTTTGGAGTGTAGAAGGATGAGAGGAGACAATAGAGGTCTACAAGATTATGAGAGGCATAGATAGCGGACAGCCAGCGCCTGTTTTTCAGGGCAGGAATAGCAAACACCAGAGGACATGAGTACCAAGTTAAGGGAGGAAATTTTAGGGGAGACATCAGGGGTAAGTTTTTTACACAGAGAGTTGTGGGTGCCTGGAATGGTGGAGGAAGCTGAAACATTTAGACAGGCACACGGATGGAAAAGACATAGAGGGTTATGTGGGAGGGAGGGAACTGGGCTGTATTGTTCTATTACTTATCAAAGAGCTGCATGAAGCTCATGAGCCACTGTTTGGCCACCCCTGACCTAGGCTATGCCGCCGTCTTACTGCTGCCATCAGGAAGGAGGTACAGGAGCATAAAGGCAATCAATCACCCAGCAGTACACAAACAGCTTCTTCCCCTCCGCCATCAGATTTACGAGTGAATAATAAATCACAGACACTACCTCTTCATTCGCACTCATTTATTTATTAAAAAAAAACGTGTTTATGGAAATGTAATTTTTGCACTTATAATGCACAATACTGCTGGCACAAAACAACAAATTTCATGACACCTGGTCTTAATCTATAAACCTGATTTATAATCTGGTTCAAATAGAGGCAAGGTATTAGACTGAAGAAGCAGGATGAGCACTGCAGAAGGCAATACAAATGGAGGCAAGGTATTAGAGTGAAGAAGCAGGATGAGCGCTGCAGAAGGCAATATAAATAGACAGGGCAGTTTGGGTGACTGGATAATCATTGTTTTTTTAGTTATTTGTGGGATAAATAGTGTCCTTGTCAATGACTCCCACATCTCAGAGAAATTAACATCAACTAAAAAGTGATGAGATTTCACTCTGATTTACTGTTTACCTAATTGAAAATGATTAATTTTACAGTGATATTGTAAAATTAAGTAACTGCACAAAGTGACACATTCCACTTGGGCTGAAGACACTTTAATCACCCTAATCCATATGATAGATTCTCAAACACGTCCAGATGACTGATATCCCGAAATAAGAAAGGATTAATAAATGATGCATTGCATTGATTATTTACCTCAATTATCTGTATGTAAATCACTTTAGTGAGTTGGATTTTAGAGCCAATATTGACAGTGGAGAAAAATAATACCACAACAAAGCATCGGAATAGTCCAGCTTTATTGTTTAAGCAATCACTGTTGTGCTAATTCTTTGAAAACTTGTATAATTTAATTCATTCCCTTTCTTTGTGCTGAACAATCCTTTAACCTTAGCGAGGATTTGAAGTTTTTTATACTAAAAAAGGTAATAAATATATTTAGAAACAAAAGGGTAGTTCAAGAAAGCCTCTGGGAAACTAAAATGGAAGTGTTTCTGGGAAACCAGAGGATATGACTGGTGTCCTGACTGAATACTTTCCATTAGTGATCACCAGGGAGGTTTCCGCTGATAGTCGTATGCATCAGGAGAGAGGAAGTGTTAGATAGTTCACATTAATGTGGACAAATTCCAAGGTTATTGAAAGCAAGGGAGGAGACTATTGTGAGCTAATGCATTTTGAGCTGTCTACTGGCAGGACACATCGAGTGCTGTAAATGGATCAGTGTATGTTTGTACTTGATCACTGGCCTGAATGTGATGGGCTGAATATGCTATATGGCTCCATCTGTCCAGGATTTCCATACCATTTTCACCAATCCAAATTGTGCACACAATGCCAATTATTGGAATTGCATATCAAGATTTATTGTTGGGAATTTGTGATGGAAAAACCTTTGCTATGAGATAACTGGCTAGTTGCATACAACCAAAAGGTTGGAAAAAATGCTGACTGACATCAGCAAAACCTTCTGATGAAGGTGCGCATCTATTTCAATGAAAATAGATCAGTCACTCTTAAAACAATGCACAGAGGAAATGAGCATATGAGACTAAATTTCAAACCCAAGAGGTAACACTTTCCTGGTAGGTCAATGTGTTTCCACAGAGACTTGTGGAATAACTTAATTTGATCATTAGACTGAACAGCTTCAAAAGTGTTTTCATAAAAAGGCAAATAGATCACTAATCTATTGTCCCTGCAGATGAATTTAGAAGTTTGTAACTCTCCCCTAACTCATTCATGCATTCTATGAGTTGTTGCTTTACCTTGAGCCATTCTTATGGGTTAATTAACAATTTCTGGGAGATTTGTGCAGATTTTACATGGCTGGTAGCTGCTTCAAAAGCATTGAAAGAACCTTACTGTGTGTAGACTATGATTGATAGTTACTATTTCTTTGTAACAAACAGGAGATAGGTACATTTTAAAAATATGCTTCAGGCACAGGGTTCCACATACAAAGCACACATATGGAGAATGTGGTCCCAGATAATCCTGCAGGCATGTCTGACCTCTAGCTGAGTCATCTGTGCATGAAGTTCTGTGCCAAAAACTCAAATTCATGAAAGTCTACCCCAGAGACATTCTCAATGGAATTTTAAAAGGGTGCATTTCCTATGTTTTCAAGAATTATCCATGACTGTAATAAATCAAGCTGGCCTCTCTGTCAATTCATAACAAAATATAAATTTGGTTATGTTGTGTCAGTTGCTAAAGAATTAGGTGCTGTCAATTGTCAATCCCAGACTTGGTTTTGCTCTAAGAGACAAATTCCATTGTGAGGACCTTCATTTTGCTACACAGAACAGGTGTTTTGTGAAGATAGGGAAGTGAGGAGTAATTAACATCTAAATGATGCTTATTTTTAACACTAATTACGGTAATTAATGCAGGAATGCTTTATCATTTTCATGACAGGGCCTTTTCCTCATTATCCTCACTCTCCATAGTTTATTTGATACTTATTGTAGAGACAGCCTGCAGAGTAAAACCATACGAATAAAATTCTAAAGTATGACAGGAGTCAGAAGCTGATGGGCACTAAGGAAGAACATTTGACGTGATTATTTTTCTTGCATTGGATTTGTTTCGACTGGGCAGAAAGCTTCAAACAAAATAATGCAATGTAATATACAATAAAGCATGTTCCTTTTCTGAAATCATTTCATGAAAGAATGGAAAAAAATAAAGACATGAATAAAAGAATAAAAATAAGACAGCCTCTTAGACAAGTCGAAATTCTTATGCAATGTTAATCTAAATAAGGGAAACCATTGTGGCAATTTGTTAGAATATTAATTTTGCTAATTCTATTTTTTCATTCGTAAAGACAATCTATTGTTGTGGCCAAGCACATGAGAGTGTCTTATTTAGAAAACCATTATAAGGCAAGAGACTGATAGCCAACCTTTTTTTTCAGACCTGGCAATGGTCCTGGTTGACCTTGAGCAAGCAGATTCGTGTCCCTCTTCGTGCATCATTCCTGCCACATGCAAATTGTAAAGTAGTTTTCTTGCAATTAGTTGGGTGGATGTTCTAATTACCAATGAGCTGTCTACATTCTGCTTTCTTGTCTTTTTGGAGTTGCAAATGAAGGTTCAACGTGATTGTTCTGAGAATGAGTTAATCCTTGCCCTGCTAAAAGTAAGGTCCAAAATGTTATCTGCTTCTCTAACACAGATACTGACATTGGAGTAGGGTATTGCATACTGCCAGAACCCTCATGGTGATAATTTTACTGGTTCATCAGTGAGGAGTAAAACACAAAAGTCTGCAGACACCATAAATGCCCGAGAAACTCAGCAGATCCAACAGTTTACTTTATAGAGCAAAGATAAAGATACATGAGCAACATTGCAGGCTTGAGCCCTTCATTGGTCCATCTCTGATGAAGGGCTCAAGCCCAAAATGTTGGTTATGTATCTTTATCTTTGTTCTATAGGTACACAGTTGGATAACCATGTTGAGGAACTTTGGGGGGCATCCGAGGCGCTCTAGTATTTGCCAAAGCCCTTTCCTGCTCACGGTATCGAAGGCTTTGGTGAGGTCAGCAAAGGTGATGTAGAGTCCTTTGTTTTGTTCTCTGCACTTTTCTTGGAGCTGTCTGAGGGCAAAGACCATGTCAGTAGTTCCTCTGTTTGCGCGAAAGCCGCACTGTGATTCTGGGAGAACATTCTCGGCGACACTAGGTATTATTCTATTTAGGAGAATTTTGCCTGCAATGGAGAGCAGCGTGATTCCCCTGTAGTTTGAGCAGTCTGATTTCTCGCCTTTGTTTTTGTACAGGTTGATGATGATGGCATCACAAAGGTCTTGAGGCAGCTTTCCTTGGTCCCAGCAGAGCTTGAAAAACTCATGCAGTTTGGCATGCAGAGTTTTGCCGCCAGCCTTCCAGACCTCTGGGGGGATTCCATCCATACCTGCTGCTTTGCCACTTTTCAGTTGTTCAATTGCCTTATATGTCTCTTCCCAGGTGAGGACCTCATCCAGCTCTAGCTTTAGGGGCTGTTGAGGGAGCTGGAGCAGGGCAGATTCTTGGACTGAGCAGTTGGCACTGAAAAGAGATTGGAAGTGTTCTGACCATCGGTTGAGGATGGAGATCTTGTCACTGAGGAGGACTTTGCCTTCTGAGCTGCGCAGCGGGCTTTGGATGGGGTGAGGGGCCGTACACAGCCTTTAGAGCCTCGTAAAAACCCCTGAAGTCGCCAATGTCCACACTGAGCTGGGTTCGTTTGGCGAGGCTAGTCTACCACTCATTTCGGATCTCCCGGAGTTTCCAAATACTAGAGCGCCTCGGATGCTCCTCCAAAGTTCCTCAACATGGTTATCCAACTGCACGAAAACCAACAAGGTCGGGTCAGATACAGCAATGAGCTCTCTGAACCCTTCTCCATTAACAATGGCGTGAAGCAAGGCTGCGTTTTCGCACCAACCCTCTTTTCAATCTTCTTCAGCATGATGCTGAAACAAGCCATGAAAGACCTCAACAATGAAGACGCTGTTTACATCCGGTACTGCACGGATGGCTGTCTCTTCAATCTGAGGCGCCTGCAAGCTCACACAAAGACACAAGAGCAACTTGTCCGTGAACTACTCTTTGCAGACGATTCCACTTTAGTTGCTCGTTCAGAGCCAGCTCTTCAGCACTTGACGTCCTGTTTTGCGGAAACTGCCAAAATGTTTGGCCTGGAGGTCAGCCTGAAGAAAACTGAGGTCCTCCTTCAGCCAGCTCCCCACCATGACTACCAGCCCCCCCACATCTCCATCGGGCACACAAAACTCAAAACGGTCAACCAGTTTACCTATCTCGGCTGCACCATTTCATCGGATGCCAGGATCGACAATGAGATAGACAACAGACTCACCAAGGCAAATGGCACCTTTAGAAGACTACACAAAAGAGTCTGGAAAAACAACCAACTGAAAAACCTCACAAAGATTAGCGTATACAGAGCCGTTGTCATACCCACACTCCTGTTCGGCTCCGAATCATGGGTCCTCTACCGGCATCACCTATGGCTCCTAGAATGCTTCCACCAGCATTGTCTCTGCTCCATCCTCAACATTCATTGGAGTGACTTCATCCCTAACATTGAATTACTCGAGATGGCAGAGGCCGACAGCATTGAATCCATGCTGCTGAAGATCCAACTGGGCTGGGTAGGTCACGTCTCCAGAATGGAGGACCATCACTTTCCCAAGATCGTGTTATATGGCGAGCTCTCCACTGGCCACCGTGACAGAGGTGCACCAAAGAAGAGGTACAAGGACTGATTAAAGAAATCTCTTGGTGCCTGCCACATTGACCATCACCAGTGGGCTGATATCGCCTCAAACCGTGCATCTTGGAGCCTCACAGTTCGGCGGGCAGCAACCTCCTTTGAAGAAGACTGCAGAGCCCACCTCACTGTCAAAAGACAAAGGAGGAAAAACCCAACACCCAACCCCAACCAACCAATTTTCCCTTGAAACCGCTGCAACCGTGCCTGCCAGTCCCACATCGGACTGGTCAGCCTCAAACGAGCCTGCAGCTGACGTGGACATTACCCCTCCATAAATCTTCGTCCGCGAAGCCAAGCCAAAGAAGAAAAGAAATAAAGTACACTGACCAGCTGAGCATCACCACCATTGTATTTGTACTGGTTTTAGCTCTGCTTGCTTTAGTTTGACATTTCCAAAAATATCTATAACCTGTGGCAAATACAGTCTAGTCTATTGAGTTGATCCCTTCATGTCATGAGAATCAGAATTTATTGTCATGAACATGTCACAAAATTTGTTTTGCGGCAGCACTGCAGTGTAAATACAGTTCTTCTATAAAATTACATTTAAAAATAAATAAATTAGTGCAAAAATA
This sequence comes from Narcine bancroftii, assembly GCF_036971445.1. Lineage (NCBI taxonomy): Eukaryota > Metazoa > Chordata > Chondrichthyes > Torpediniformes > Narcinidae > Narcine > Narcine bancroftii. The sequence goes on from NC_091469.1 coordinate 335,856,895, forward strand.
AATAAAGTGAGGGAGTGTATGTGGTATATTGTCCATTCAGAAATCTGATGGCAGAGGGGAAGAAGCTGTCCATGCGCTGCTGGGTGTTCATCCTCCAGCTCCTTTTCCTCCTTCCCGATGATAGCCATGTGAAGAGGGCATAGCCTGGGTGGTGAGTGTCTTTGAGGATGGAGGCTGCTTTCTTAAGACACCGTCTCTTGTAGATGTCTTTGATGGAGTGGACACAGATGCCCCTGATGACACTAGTGGAGTTCACATCTCTCTGCAGCTTTTTCTTTTCCTCCTCATTGGCACCTCCATACCAGACAGTGATGGAACCAGTCAGCATGCTCTCCACAGTACCCCTGTAGAAATTTGCAAGAGTCTTTGACATACCTTCAGCCTGTTTCTGCTACTTCTACCTTGTAGAAAATGTACAAAGCCAGAAGCCAGCTGAATCAGCTTGACACTGGCATCTCAACACTGAACACTTCATTTCTGCGAGAGTAACTTGTCCACTTGTGATATTTGCAGAAGTCTTACTGCCTGTACACAAATTTTGGACATTCCTGTTGAGATTTTAACAACTAACTATGTGGGTCCAACTTTGGTGGGGCTGGTTGGGTGGAAAGTGAAGATCAGAAGGGCTCTCCATCAGAGTCACTCCGATCCTCACTTTCCACTCCACCAGCCTCTGCATCCAAAATATTATTCTTTGACACTTCTCCAAATTCAGCCATATCTTCCTCTTTCTGTTTTCAACGGAGTAGATCTCTCTGAGATTCCCTAGTCCACTTTTCCCTGTCCACCCAATCTTCCACCCCTCAGTCACTTTCTGGTGTAATACATCTAGGTCCCTCTCTTTTAGTCTTGACAAAGGGTTCAGACACAAAACTTTTGGCATTTTTGTGCAGAAACAGCTGCATTATTCCGAAGAAAAAGTATTAGCATAGTTACCTCCAGTGTGTACTGATGTGATCGTTTACACAGGGGCTCTTTTACACAGCCTTCCTACGTTGCGGAGTTTTTCGGAGGGTGAACATGGGCGGAGCCTCTGATAAACATGGGTGGATGTCGACACCAATGTGCAATGTACATCTGATGCACATCTTCACCACGTGGACATTGTGACGTCAAAATCCTGTGACCAAAGGATCCTCAGGAAAGAAGAGGAATGTTTCCCGATTTTTCAGACCGTTACGAAGGTGATAGATATTTTCCTTAGTTTTATGGGAACGAACCATACCATGCCTTCATGTCACAGAGATATGGGTATGCAGAAGATTTTAAATTCCCATGTTGCTGTTGTGAGTTGAATGCACCATTGTGTATCAGAGCGCGTCACCAGGAATGTCATATTCATTAGGCTCATTTCTTACATAGCGGCTGCAATCAATTTAGACTGCAGCCGCTCTGTAAAAATATGTAGGGGTACCAGTGGCAAAATTACGGGATGGAGTTTGCATAATAAATTCCGTCTCAACATTTTTACACTGCCAACGGAACAGAAAATTTCCTAAAATTTTCTGCTCTTCAGCTGCCTTGTAAAAGTACCTGTTGACTGATCATTTCTGCCCATGGACGCTGTCTGACGTGCTGAGTTCCTCCAGCAAATCTTTGTCTGCTCAAAATTCCAACATTTGTAGCTTTAGTGATTTACAACATGTTTGTTCTCCCTCTTGTTTACCAAGTGATTGGGTTCAGAGAGCATTCTTGCTTGGATCTTCAATGTGAGATTAAACAAATTGTCAAAGGCCATTGTCATGGTTTACCTGGAGGAAAGGTAATTTTCAGTGTTGCAATTGAAACTACCTTGTCTAAGCCTTGTTTTCTAGATTGGTGATACTGTACTCAAAGTATAGCTTCAGGAATGGATACAAGGACAATCATTATTTACCCTGTAGTTTTCACAAAGGATAAAACCTGACTGGTTGGATAGATTTAATGTAAGAGGAGCGAGACAGGATCACTGCTCTAAGGAATTGGAAGGAAAAAACTAGGTTTGACTTTCTGATTTGGAGTTATCAAGCTGTGGTGCTGATTTTAAAATGGGATGTCAAAAGAGTGAGTTCACTGAAAGCCAAAGGGATATTTTGCCCTTCCCTGAACTCAGGAGCGGAATCAGACATGAAACGGTCAATAGCATTCTTTGACAGCAAGCTCGATGAAGAACATCGGAGGACCCTGAAATCAAGCCAGAGATTAGTTGTAGTAATGTGACCACCGAAAAGACATATAAGGCAATTGAACAACTGAAAAGTGGCAAAGCAGCAGGTATGGATGGAATCCACCCCCCCCCCCCACCCCACCCCCGAGGTCTGGAAGGCTGGCGGCAAAGCTCTGCATACCAAACTGCATAAGTTTTTCATGCTCTGCTGGGACCAAGGAAAGCTGCCTCAGGACCTTCGTGATGCCATCATCATCACCCTGTACAAAAACAAAGGCGAGAAATCAGACTGCTCAAACTACAGGGGAATCACGCTGCTCTCCATGGCAGGCAAAATCTTTGCTAGGATTCTCCTTAATAGACTAATACCTAGTGTCACCGAAAATGTCCTCCCAGAATCACAGTGTGGCTTTCGCGCAAACAGAGGGAATACTGACATGCTCTTTGCCCTCAGACAGCTCCAAGAAAAGTGCAGAGAACAAAACAAAGGACTCTACATCACCTTTGTTGACCTCACCAAAGCCTTTGACACCGTGAGCAGGAAAGGGCTTTGGCAAATACTAGAGCGCCTTGGATGCCCCCCCAAGTTCCTCAACATGTTTATCCAACTGCACAGAAACCAACAAGGTCGGGTCAGATACAGTAATGAGCTCTCCGAACCCTTCTCCATTGACAACAGCTTGAAGCAAGGCTGCGTCCTCGCAACAACCCTCTTTACTATCTTCTTCAGCATGATGCTGAAACAAACCAATAAAGACCTCAACAATGAAAACGGTGTTTACATCCGGTACGCACAGATGGCAGTCTCTTCAATCTGAGGCGCCTGCAAGCTCACACCAAGACACAAGAGCAACTTGTCCGAGAACTACTCTTTGCAGACGATGCTGCTTTAGTTGCCCATTCAGTGCCAGCTCTCCAGCGCATGACATCCTGTTTTGCGGAAACTGCCAAAATGTTTGGCTTGGAAGTCAGCCTGAATAAAACTGAGGTCCTCCATCAGCCAGCTCCCCACCATGACCACCAGCGCCCCCCACATCTCCATCAGGCACACTGAACTCAAAACGGTCAACCAGTTTACCTACCTCGGCTGCACCATTTCATCTGATTCAAGGATCGACAAAGAGATAGACAACAGATTCACCAAGGCAAATAGCGCCTTAGGAAGACTACACAAAAGGGTCTGGAAAAACAACCACCTGAAGAAACACACAAAGATCAGCGTATACAGAGCCGTTGTCATACCCACGCTCCTGTTCAGCTCCGAATCATGGGTCCTCTACCGGCATCACTTATGGCTCCTAGAACGCTTCCACCAGCAATGTCTCCGCTCCATCCTCAACATTCATTGGAGCGACTTCATCCCTAACATCGAAGTACTCGAGATGGCAGAGGCCGACAGCATCAAATCCACGCTGCTGAAGATCCAACTGCGCTGGGTAGGTCACACCTCCAGAATGGAAGACCATCGCCTTCCCAAGATTGTGTTATATGGCGAGCTCTCCACTGGCCACCGTGACAGAGGTGCACCAAAGAAGAGGTACAAGGACTGCCTAAAGAAATCTCTTGGTGCCTGCCACATTGACCACCGCCAGTGGGCTGATATCGCCTCAAACCGTGCATCTTGGCGCCTCACAGTTCGGCAGTCAGCAACCTCCTTTGAAGAAGACCGCAGAGCCCACCTCACTGACAAAAGACAAAGGAGGAAAAACCCAACACCCAACCCCAACCAACCAATTTTCCCTTGAAACCGCTGCAACCGTGCCTGTCTGTCCCACATTGGACTTGTCAGTCACTAACGAGCCTGCTGCAGACGTGGACATACCCCTCCATAAATCTTCGTCCGCGAAGCCAAGCCAAAGAAAGAAATAAGATCTAAAATTAAAGTGACATTAAGTTCGGCACAAATAAATTTGGTTTAAACAAACAGAAATTAAATGAGTGTAATTAATACAGTAGAAGGTGAAGATGTAACACAAACACAAGCCAGAAACAGTAATAACTAGAAAGAAATTGAGCCATTAAATTACAGGCTAAGAAAACATTCTGGATTATACAGGCACTGAGTGAATAACATGTCAAGGCATGGTTGATCACACCAACAGTAACTTCTATTTATATTTGGCTTTAATGTGTCCAAGAATTTTTATCAAACTAAAAGCATTATTAAACTGAATTTTACACAGAAGGTCAAGAAGATATTAGATAAACAAAAGATTGGTCACAGGGAAATGGTCTGATGAACACCCTGAAGGAAGAAAAGTGGATGAAGACGAGCATGAGTTTGGTGAGGACATTCCTGGGCCACCATTTGTAGGATTAAGACAGAACATGTCTCAGTCAGTATCCTGCCTTAATGTCACATCAGAGTTGTCTACGATAGAGCAAGTAAATTTGAGAATGATAAAGAGTCTAAATTGAGGGAGTTTACAGAAACAAGAGGCACAAGCCTATGACCATGGAGGATTTAAAAATGAAGCAGAAAACAAACAAGGCAGGGATTAAATCAAGAAATGTTTACTGAGTGTCACATGCAGCGAAGTTTGAACATTGGTAGAAACAAGACAGGCAATGGAATGTGTGATGATACGCTGTGGTACATCACTCGGCCAACAGGTGGCCTAGAGACACAGCACCTGGCCGAATGGCATCCGATCACCAGGTGGGCCCAGAGGGCCCATGGTATAAAGCTGAGGTCCTGACCATGTGCACACTCTCTCTCTCTCTCTCTCTCTCTCTCTCTCTCTCTCTCTCTCTCTCTCTCTCTCCCCCCCCCCCGGGATCACTTTAAGCACAGCTAGCAGCCAACTAGATATTTATGTGAGTGGAATAAAACTGTGTTGCCCAAAACAGTATTGTGGCTGTGTTTTCCTTTGGTGCAATCTACCACAGAATGATTCAAAACAATTAACTATGAAAGGTGTGCAAAAATGCCATCAATTCAGTAGAGCAGTGACTATTTCTGTCACCTTAACAGAGAACCAAAATTGAGGCTGAACATCCACATCTCATTCCTTGGTCTTGTGTACATTTTGTGCTGGAAATGTACAGTCTGTTACTCCCCCACCCCACCCTGCCTCTCAACTCCGAGGGTCAGATTATGGAGATTATCCTTTGTCCTGATCTTTTGCCTAGGATGGGAGAGGTTTGGGTGATGTACATCATGTAGGTTTGGGTTGGGCCCAGCCCAATATACTGGGGAAGGGAGAATAAAGGCTGCAGTGAAAAAAGAAGTGATTCGAGCCAGCGTTGGATAGAAGAAATTTTGGGCACCATCAGGGGAGGGGAAATTTTTGGCAAGTTTAAAAGTGGAGGATCAAAGTTGCCAATAGAGAAGAGTTCAGCACTGAAAACAAACAGGGTGGGGGAATGCACAGTAGGAAATAGAAATCTGCGGGGATTAAGGGATGATAGATTTGGTGACTTGGGATAGCAGAGATATTCTGTAGATTGAAGGACTATTCAATGCAAGCATGGGAGTCATGGAAGTGACTTGAATATTTAATTTACTTGCACGTGCAGTCCTCTGGTTTGAGGCAATAGTTTCCTGGGAAAGTAGATCCCAGGACTAAAATTCCCTGCAATGGGCCAAAAGTTGCATGGTTTTTCCACCCTGGCATAAGATGGCACAGTTAATGCATCAGTTAGCACAATGTTGTTACAATGCCAGCAAATGGAAATGGGGCTTGAACCTGGCAGTGCCTGTAAGGAGTTTGTACCTTCTCCTTATGTCTGTGTGGGTTTTCTCCTGGCCCTCTGTTTTCTTCCCATCGCTCAAAAAAAATGTATCAGGGATGTAGGTCAATTAGGTGTAAGTGGGTGGCACAGGCTTGTGGGCTGAAAGGGCATGTCAGCAGGCCATGTGTCTATGAGATGTGGAAATCACATTTGAATCACAAGGACAATGGTTGGCTAAAATTACCCAATCAAATTTCTCAGTTGGCATGATTTGATTTGGAAATGGTTACAAGCGAGATGTGCCTCGGGTTAAAATTGATTTTCAATTGCATAATGCTGGAAAAAAAAACATGCAATCAAATCTCGAGGCAATACTTCGGAAACATTAATGAAAGGAATACGTTTTTCTGTGATTCCACTCACAAAGGCGTAAAAATAAAGCTATCAATAAAACACCCTCCATTGAAAGCAATCAACCCTCTACTAACAGTTGTGGATACAATAGTGTATCAGAGGTCATTCCAATTGCTACAATATTTTGAAGGTCGATACACATATTCATATCTACATTGGTACTCCTCAAATAAAAACAAAAGTCTGCAAACCACCCACTATGTAGATATTTTAAATTTTGTATATTTATGATTGTAAAATGATATACTTAATTATTTACAGACCTATACAAATATACACATCAATCTATTCTAACTGTATACATTTCTGCTGTCGTCTTGACTGCAAGCTCTCACGAATAAAGAAAATTTATCAGTTCTGTTGTATCCATTTTTTTAACCTATATTTCTTATTTGCTAAATCAGCATTATAATTTCTAAATTTCACATCACAAGCTATACGTTAACTATACATTATCTGGCCAATAATCACAGTGCACAACTGTGCAACCATATTTCTCTGTGGAACATGAAGGTTTCTTTCTGCATAGTTCCTCGACAGCAGATCAATTTGCCTTGGCAGACATTGTCTGACTGACATCCTGACCTGCAACAGATCAAACTGCTATAATGCTAACTGATGACCTACTTGTGCTAATTGGGAGTTGCTGATCCCCCTAACTATTAGAGGATGTTCAAGACAGAATGTCCCATTTTAGGATAGATAAACAAAATAGATGGATCTCATGAGGTCAATAATAAAATATAAGTAATACAAAAGATCCCACATTTCTTTATCACAATAGAAGAAACATCACATTGTACAATGAGTGGGAATAGGAAGGAGATATGGAAAGTATGAGGCCACCTGATGCTGTGAATTGGACTGGGAATGTTGACCAAGAGTGGAAGTTATTTAAACAATGATTTTTACTGTTTATGCAAGCCATTGGACTTGATAGCAAACTTGATGTACGTAAGATTTCACCGTGGTGGGACCTCAAGCACTAGAGTGTTTCAAAATGTTTGTTTTTACGTGGCAGATGAGCAGGGCAAGTTTGACAAGGTTATCTAGATGTTTGATGAACACTGCTCACTTAAGAAAAATGAAACATTCGAGAGGTAAATGTTTTGCTCATGCACTCAGCTGCAGGCAGAGAGCTTTGATACTTTTTTAACCATAACATAACATAATAACATAACAATTACAGCACAGAAACAGGCCATTAGGCCCTTCTAGTCCACACCGAACCAAACACCCCTCACTAGTCCCACCTCCCTGCACAAAGCCCATAACCCTCCATCTTCTTCTCATCCATATACCTGTCCAACCTTTTCTTAAATAATACAATTGACTCCGCCGCCACTATTTCTCCCGGAAGCTCATTCCACACGGCTACCACTCTCTGAGTAAAGAAGTTCCCCCTCATGTTACCTCTAAACCTCTGCCCCTTAATTCTTAACTCATGTCCTCTTGTTTTAATCTTTCCTCCTCTTAACGGAAATAGTCTATCCACATCCACTCTGTCTATCCCTTTCATAATCTTAAATACTTCTATCAAATCCCCTCTCAACCTTCTACGCTCCAAAGAATAAAGACCTAATCTGTCCAATCTGTCCCTATACTCTAGATGCTTAAACCCAGGTAACATTCTGGTAAACCTTCTCTGCACTCTCTCCACTCTGTTTATATCCTTCCTATAATTAGGCGACCAGAACTGCACACAGAACTCCAAATTAGGCCGCACCAACGTCTTATACAATCTCAACATCACCTTGAAATTGAAACTAAGAACATGCAATTTTGGATTGCTGCAAGATTCGATGATCCATGATCAAATTGTGTTTGGAATTATCGACAAGAAAGTGAGAGAAAGGTTGCTACGAGAGATCGAGCTTACCTTAGCTGGAGTTGTGAAGATGTGCCATGCCAGTGAATTAGCTCTGCAGCATGTGAAAATGTTCAGTGGGAGTACAAAGGGCCAGTGATTGCAACGAGAGATGGAGCTTACCTTAGCTGGAGTTGTGAAGATGTGCCATGCCAGTGAATTAGCTCTGCAGCATGTGAAAATGTTCGGTGGGAGTACAAAGGGCCAGTGAAAATGAAGACATAGCCATAGTGTCTGGATGTAAACAGACAACAAGAGATATTCAATTGTAAATGATGTGGCACTCACCATGTCCAGTCTATGGAAAAGTTTATAATAAGTGCAAAGGACAGAATCATTAAACAAAGCAATGTTTTTCCAAAGTGAAACAAAACAGAACTGAAAGAATGCACATGAGAGAAGAAACTGCCTTCGGTAATATATTCTTCATGAACATGGTAGCACAGGAAGGTTTCAAACCAACAGATACTGAACAGCCAAGCATGAACAGAGTTGAGCAGAACAAGTGGACTGTGCCATTACATGCAAATAGAGCAGATATTCCTTTCAAGCTGGACACAGGGCAAAGGCCAATTTGATCTGTGTGCATGACATCAGGGTAATGAAGATAAAGCCACACCATCATGCCAAATTCTTTTCAGCTCAAGGTCTACAATGGACAGCACATTAACATGAAAGACAATTGACAAATATTTGCTGATAAAAAACCATGGATGAACAGTGAGGTTCGCTGACTACTCAAAGACAGAGATTTAGCCTGCAGATCTGGAGGCTGGGAGACTAATGGCTCAGCCAGAGCCAACCTAAGGAGGGGAATCTCTTAGGCTGAATATACATACAAACAAAAGATCAAAGAGTATTTCAACTCCTTGGGCCCACAGCGCATGTGGCATGACATACAGACCATTGTGGATTGTAAACCATCCAGTACTGTGCCCCCTTCCAGCTGTGCCTCCCTCTCTGAGGAGCTTAATTATTTCTATTCTCGCTTTGATTAAGAGAACAAGGAGGTCACCTTCAAAGTGGATCTTCCACCTGATGAACTGTTTCTCTCACTTTCCATCTCTGATGTTTGCACCGCCCTGAGTAGGGTGAATGTATTGGAAGGCAGCAGGTACGGATGGTATACCTGGCCGTGAGCTTGGCGTTTGTGCAGAATAGTTGGCTGGGTTCTTCACTGATATTTTCAAACTATCCTTAGCCCAGGCAGTTGTTCCTAAGAGCCAATGTCAAAGAATCCCACTACCACGAGTCTGAGTCCAGTTGCACTCAGCCCCATCATTGCAAAGTTCTTTAAGGGAGTTTTATCACATTTGAAATTTTGTTTGCCCATCACTGTGAACTCTCATCAATTTGCCCATCATCTTAATGAGCCACTCTGCCTTGACCCACATGGACAGCTCCAACTCTTATGTCAGAATACTGTTTGTTGACTTTAATTTGACATTCAATACTGTGATTGCCTCCAAACTGATTGTCAAACTTTATCAGCTTGGTATCAGCTCATCCCTCTGTAATTGGACATTGGACTTTCTGACTAAGAGACCCCAATCTGTTAAGTTAGGCAATCTCTTCTCTTCCATTCTCATCTTGAGCACTGGCATGCACCAGGACTGTGTGCTGAGCCCTCTCCCGTATTCCCTTTTCACCTATGACTGTGTTCCTGTATATAGTTCTAATTTCATAATCAAATTCGTAGATGACACAGCAGTGGTTGGCCTGATCAGAGGGGATGATGAGTCGGCCTATAGTAACAAGGTCCAGCACATGGCCAGCTGGTGTGCTGACAACAACTCAGAAGACCAAGGAGATAATTGTGGACTTCAGGTGTGCTGGAAGCCACACTCATGCTCCTATTTACATCAATGGAGTTGTGGTGGAACGTGCATCTGTCCCAGGATATTGATGGATTTTTGCCGCTGTGCCATTGAGACCATGCATCTCAGTGTGGTATGGCAATTATCTCATATCAGACTGTAAAGCACTTCAGTGGGTAATGAAAAATGTCCAGCGGATTTTTGGGATTCAATTGCCCATCATTGAGAACATCTATAGGAACAATGGGCATCATCAAGGATGCATCACACCTAAACCATGGACTTTTTACTCTTCTCCCATCAGGTAAGAGCCACAGGAGCATTTGCTCTTGAACCAGCAGGCTCAAGAAGAGCACTTTTCCTCGAGGCTGTGACATTGCTGAACATTAAATCATAGTACTGCACTCACATTGAACTGTCATTACTTTTATAATTGCTTGCTTGCTGAATACGCTTGTTTTTATTTACATGTAGTTATTTCTATATAGCACTACTTTTTAAACTTCTGGTTGGATGCTAATTGTATTTCATTGGCTTTGTATTTTATTTGACCCAATGACTGTAAAGTTGAATCTAATGCAATCTAAAGTTAAAGGTAAAGAACACTACCTCATGTTTGCAGTAGTCCCATATGGGCATGATTCACTTCTTGGTGACAAAGCATGTGAAAACATAGGCCTAATCAAGAAGGTGTACCGCATTATCAGCACCAATGCACGGAACAGTGTAGAGGAAATACAAGATCAATTTCCAGACATCTTTAAGAGGTTTGGCATTCTACCATTCACCTATAAGATAAAGTTAAAGGAGGATGCAAAGCCAGAAAATGATGCCTCGAGGTGGATTTCAAACCCAATAAAATCAAGCTCAAACAGAAACTCGACAGAATGATGTCACTAGGGATCATAAAGAATGTGGAGGAGCCCACACAATGGGTGAATTCAATGGTGTGTGTCAAAAAGAAGAGCGGTGACCAATGTGTGTGCATGGATCCAAAAGATTTGAATGCCAAAATAAAGAGGGAACATTATCAGATTCCAATCAGGGCTGGAAATTATTAGTGAGATGGCTGGTGCAAAGTTTTTCACTAAATTGGATGCATCTCAGGGCTTCTGACAATTAAAACTGCATGAAGATAACACAAAACAGTGTACAGTCAATACACCGTTCGGCTGATACTCCTAAGTGTGGATGCCTTTTGCAATTTCCTCTCCTGAGGTGTTCCACAGAACAATGGAGCACATCATAAAAGCCATAATGGGGGTACGTGTGACATAGATGACATGATTCTCTGGAGATCCACACAGGAACAACACAACAAGAGGCTCAAAGTGCTACAACACATCCAGAAGTATGGATTAAAGTCAAACAGAGCAAAATGTCAGTTTGGTGTGAAGGCAATCACCTTTCTGGGAGGTAAGCTGTCAGAAGCAGGTGTGGAGCCAGACAAGAGCAAGGTAAAAGCAATTTTAGAGATGCCCAGACCCACTGAAAAAAGGGCCTGTTGAGAGTGCTGGGAATGATTGATTTCATTGGTATATTCATTCCAAATCTGTCTTCCAAAATAATGTACCCGAGGAAGTTGTTACAGGATAAATGAAAATTCAAGTGAACGGCCAACCTTGAGGAAGAATGGGGATGACTGAAGATCATTCTAACTACAGAACCAGTGTTTTGACATTCTTTGATTCATCCAGAAGGATGTAAATATCTATGGATGATTCAAAAGATGGAATAGGTGTCGTACTACTTCAGACTGTGGGAGAAGATTAAAGTCCAGTTGCAAATGCATCAAGGACAATGACCACATATGAATGTTGATATGCGCAGATAAAGAAAGAGTGCCCAGGTCTCATCTATTGACTTGCGAAATTCAGCAGCTATGTGCATGGTCTACCAACATTTGTGGCAGAGCCAGACCACAAGCCATTATCAAGAAAAACCTCAGTGAAATGTTACCACAAATCCAATGATGAAGCCACAACCTTATGGTACACACCAGGGATATCTATTGTGCTGGTTGATACACTATCCAGGGCAATGATGCAGAATGAAGCACACAATAAGAGTTCCACAGAGACAGATGTGAATCTACACGTAAACCTGATCACTGAATCTCTTCCCATATCTGACATGAACTCCAAGCAGATCACAGATGAAACAGAAAAGGACATAGTTCTACAGAAGGTCATCAAGAATCTGAATGAAGGCTGGCCTAGAGGCAGATGTCAGCAATACTACAATATCAGAGCAGAGTTGAATGTTGTCAATGGACTTCTACTCAGACAGAGTAGAATTTATCATTCCACAATCACTGTGACAACATGTGCTGAAAAGATTGCCTGAGGAGAACCTTGAAATGGAAAAATGCAAGAGGAGGGCCAGAACTGCTATTTATTGGCCAGGGATAAATGCTGACATGGACAGAATGGTCAAGCTGAGAGACCTATCTGAAACAAAAGGAACCCATGACCATAATTGATGTACCAGAGGAGCCATGGCAGAAATTTGGGACTGATCTGTTCTACCTGGATGGAAAGAATTACCTGCTCATTATTGACTGACTGAGATGGTGCTGCTTCCCAACATGTCTGCTGCCAGTGTGATCAGATACATGAAGTCAATCTTTGCAAGACGTGGAATTCCTCATATCGCCTACAGTGACAATGGACCATGCTACAGCTGTAGAGAATTCCAGAACTTCGCAGAAGAGTATTATTTTTGATCTGTGACTTCAAGTCCTCTGCATCCCCATTCAAACAGTAAAGCAGAAAAAGGAGTTCACATTGTAAGAGAGTTGCTCAAGGAAGCACAAGACAGTGGCTCAGATCCTTATCTAGTTACCAAGCTTCACCACTTGAGCATGGCATGTCACCCCCTGAAGTCCTGATGGAATGTGGACTACACACGACATTTCCCTACTCTGCAGACCCACACAAGAACAGAGATATCATACAGAAACAAAAGCATCTGCAAAGAAGACAAAAAGCCAACTATGACGTCAGCAAGAAGCTTAGAGTCACTGGCACAACATGACTCAGTGAGACTCAGAGATTCCAACACTGGGGACAAAATGGCTGTTCTGGTCTGGGGGAGGTACATCCAAGATCCTGCACTGTCAGGACAGAGGATGGTCAAATACTGAGGAGAAATTGAAAACGTAAGAAACACTGCATGAACAGACCAATGCAGAAGTTCTAGCCTGCACATCAACAGAGGAAAGATCACCTGTGCTAGACAGTAGTGGAACAGCAGAGTCAAGACGCGCACCTGTGTTGAGAAGATCCAGATGCATTATCAAAGCACCCAACAGACTGAATCTCTAAACAAAAAAGAACTGCACACTTAAAATGTTTGTGCTGCTGATGTCTGTGTTTAACTTTAAATTGAAATGAATACTGTATTACCGTGTAATGTTGCTAGATGGAATATCTTAAAGAAAGGGGATGTAGTGACTGGGAGTTGGTAATCCTCCTGTCCACTAGAGGGCATCGGAAACAATGTCCCACCTCTGGTTAGATGCACAAAATGGATATCCCACAAGGTCATGAGTTGATAATAAAGTATAAAAAATATAAGGTCCCAAGTTTATTTATCACAGTAGAAGAAACATCAAACTACTTACTAAGCCAAGTACAGGTAGAGCAAGTACTCTACTCAGTACTCAGCAAAAAACATATTTCCACCTACTTATTCTTGAATTCCAGAGCTTGAATGATACAACAAAAGACCCATTCTACACCTCAGCCTCAAATGGAAATGACCATCTTTACCCCCAGTCACCTTCTTCAAGGATTTCTTCTCTTGTGACATTTTCTTTAGCGGTTAAATATGAATTGGCATTCTGAGGCGGGGGGGGGGGGGGGGGGAGGGGTTCCATATCATCTGCAGCAAGATCTTCTGCATTTTGAACCACAATTTCACCCTACATTTCTGTGTGTGTGTGTGTGTGTGTGTGTGTGTGTGTGTGTGTGTGTATGTGTGTGTGTGTGAGAGAGAGAGAGTGCGTGTGTGAGAGTGTGTGTGTGTGTATGTGTGTGTGTGTGTGTGTGTGTGTGTGTGTGTGTGTGTGTATGTGTGTGTGTGTGAGAGAGAGAGAGTGCGTGTGTGAGAGTGTGTGTGTGTATGTGTGTGTGTGTGTGTGTGTGTGTGTGTGAGAGAGAGAGAGTGCGTGTGTGAGAGTGTGTGTGTGTGTGTGTGTGTGTGTGTGTGTGTGTGTGTATCTATATATATTCATGTTGTTAGGTTTGAAGTTGTCCAATAGGAATATGATGTTGTTCCTCAAGTTTGCATTTGGTGTCACTTTTGAATGAGGCCAAGGAAAGACATAATGACGTAGGAATGGCTGGGCTGCAAGAGGCACAAGTTTAGGCTCACAAACGGTTGTAGGTATTCTGCAAAATGGTCACCCAGTCTGAGTTTTGTCTCATTAATGTACAGGAGACCACATCAGGTAAACCAAATGCAGTAGATTAGGTTGGATGATGTTTGTGTAAAGCTCTGCCTCATCCACAATGCCTGTATGTAGCCCTGGATGTAGGCAAGGGAAATTGTCAAGATCTGCATGGCAGTCATTGATGTAGTGGAGGAAGAGTTGGAGAGTGGTTTCTGAGTATGAGTGGAACAGGGACAGTTCAACATACCCGACAAAAGTGCAGGTATAGCTGGAATCTTTGCATGTGCCCATGGCTACACTGTGAATCTAGAAGAAATGGGAGTCAAAGGATAAGTTGATGAGGGTGGGCGTAAATTCTGCCAAGTTGATGGGGACAGAACGGCTCTGTTCGAGAAAGAGATGAAAGGTCCTGTGGACTTCATTATGGGGAACAGATGTGAAAAGGGATTGCACATCTTGATGAAGGTAAGGCGGTGGTGGTCAGAAATTCAAATTTGATTGGTATTCTGAATGTTGGTGTGAAGCGACATGAAGTGAGATGGTGTTAAGGTATGAGAAAATAAGTTCAGTGAGGAAGGAGCAGGCAAAAACAAAGGGTCTCCCAAGGCAGTCGGTTCATAAAAATTGGAAAGCAAATAGACGTGTGTGGCATGCAGTTGGGAACTTGCAGATTGGAGGTTTGATGGGGAGATAACCTGGTGATGAGCTTTGTGATGGTCTAGTTCAGAGATGATATCCTGATGATGGCTGGTGGGGTCTTGGTCACCAATAATCTTTCACATCAAGCTACCTTGTAGCATTAACGTGACTCTTGGCTGCAAAAGTGTCTTCCATTCACCAATACCCTATCTGTGAGCTAGTCTCAACACAGTTGTTTCCTTGAAGAAATTGTTACATTTTTTAATTTAGTGGTAATTCTTATTTCTTGCAAGCACCAAGTACAAATAGGCTTGCTTGAATTTTCTTATTTGGCAATCCACAAAAAAACTGTTCACACTTGTCTAAGACTTTTTACAGCACACAATCTACAAGGTTTGGAAATTGCACCATGTTGCCAACAATTTTCTTCTCAACCTGGTTACACATGCCAAGCTTTTAACTCTTGAAAATCACAGAGAGTGCAATATTAAAATATCCTTTTGGATTTCTACAATGTCCTTGTAAGAGACTTCTCATGATTCATGGTGCGAGTAAACTTATTGACATCCCATATATCACACCACTAAAAAAGTATCACCTTCCTCTTTGCCCACATGACTGATTTTTTTTCACCATCTCTTCTCTGGGAAGCTCCGCAACATTGTTCATTCTCATGAACATCTCATTATGTTGTATAAGGATGGCAGTTGTCTGAAATTGACCTCTTTTACTTTTCATTTTAGCTGACACATTGATGAGGTGCATTATTGTAATTACTACTGATCTGCCACCATTCTAAATTTTGCCCCGTTACCATTTCAAGCAAGAATTTCACAAACTGTGCACTGTGTAATGCTCATTGGCTTTATTAGTGATAGTATTCATTAATACAAGCAATAAGGATAAAGTGACCAACAAACTATCCTTTACTACGGGCAGTAATTACTTAAAGAGCAGTGGATGGTACAACAACACACAATGTTCATCCCACTTGACAGATGCAGTTCTTCACACGCACGCACGCACGCGCACGCACGCACACCCACACACCCACACACCCACCACACACACACACACACACACACACACACACACACACACACACACACACACACACACACACACACACACACACACACACACACACACACTTACTTTCTTTATGGATAAGGGAAGTGCAAATCCAAAGCAGGATCAGATTCTATCTTCTGACACTGTGATGCCATCTTTACAGGGGATCTTTAATTTGGTCACAAACCAATTGCAATTTTATGATCTTTTTTTATGAAAACATTTCAATGCAGCTTGGCATTTCATAGTGTGTGTAAAATTAAGTGGATTAGTGAAATCTCAATAATCCCAGTATGAGCGTGTCACATAGGGTGAAGGAATCAGAGGTGAACAAATTGCATATTAGTCTCTTTAGTGCAACAGCATGTGGCATGGAAGCAATTGTGAGGTTATACCCAAGGAAACATTTTTCAAGTAATTGCATTATTAAGCTGCTCTGGCAAAAAAAAATGCTGAAATATTATCTTTAATTTTCATTACATTTATGGAAGCCTGAACTAAACTTCTTCAATTAAAGAATTAATTTTTAAAACTTCCATACAATCATTTTCTACTGAATTGCTAATACCACTAATGTCTGAAAGAACTGATCATCGTAGATAATGTTATTAACATTGAATGAAATTCTTGTTTAAATAAGTTACCAGATTTGGGGGAATATAATTAAACCTCTGATTAAAATGGCAAAAAATGATTCTGTTTCAGGAATAATGAATGTGTGAGTTGTCTGATTACCTGATGATCTGATCATTTCCCACCTCAGGACAACTCGAGAAATTTGGTTCAGGCTTTTTTTTCAAATCCATTCTCTCATCCTTGCATTATCTCTCTCTCTCTCTCTCTCTCTCTCTCTCTCTCTCTCTCTCTCTCTCTCTCAACAGACATGATGAAGGATTTTAACCCAAAATATCAACGATTCCCCCACTAATGATGAGTTTTCCAGTAGATCAATTTTTGCTCCAGATTCTAGCTTCCATTATCTCTCATGTCTAAAGAGGGCACTGTGTTAACCTCTCTAATTGATAGCCCAAACTATTATGAGGCTTAAATGGTCAAAGGCTATACCCTACCAGCTGGTTCTATGTTATCCCTCTCCACAGACAGCTAAGTACAATGTAGCATTGGAAGTAAAGCAGGCATATACTGTTGTATGTACAGACACCCTGAGAGCTCACTGCCTGGGACGATAAATGACCATCCCAGAAGATCAATTGACCAGTTGTCTAGATCCATACTGAATGCTTAAAGCTAAGAATGGTGAAGAATGATTCACAGCACTTTAGGATGGAATCAATATCTTGTCATTTCAACTAGCCTTGCTAACTGAATAATTTTGGTTGTCTACTTCTCAAAGTTGTACATGCTGATGGATTGTAGATTTCTGTCATTTCACTTATTATAATCCATCTCACTCATCACAGTGAAAAGTGGCACACACAGTGTTTTGATCATCTCTTTGAGTTCCTATTAACTTGCAGGTATCTGCATAATTTAAAAAGATGTCAAGTCAAGTTTATTGTCATCTGATTGCACAAGTACAACCCGAAGAAAAAGTGTTCTCCGGTCCTCAGTGTAAAACATGCAGACACACAAGCAGACATAACACACGTACAGATAAACAATACATAAGCAGGACAAGTATTTCATTTATACAAATAAATAAATGAATAAATATCGCTTTTTACATATGAGAGTCTCAGGTGGTTAGTGCGAGCAGTTTGTTGGTCATTCAGCATTCTCGCTGCCCATGGGAAGAGGCTGTTCCTCAGCCTGGTGGTGCTGGTTCTGATACTCCTGCATCTCTTCCCCTATGGGAGCAGCTGAAAATTGCTGTGTGCGGGGTGGAAGGGCTCCTCAATGATGTTGCATGTCCTCTTCAGACAATGATCCCAGTTGATTATGGCGATGAGGGAGTGGGGAGGGAGACTCCAGTGATCGTCTCTGCCACTCTGATTGTCCTTCAGATTTTCCTCTGATCCATTTCTCTGCAGCAACCATACCACGCTGTGATGCAGCTGGGCAGGACTCTCTCGATAGAGCTGCTAAAGGAGGTTGATATAATGGTGGCTGGTAGCCTTGCGCATCTCAAACTTCCCGGAGTGCAGTCGCTGTGGCGCCTTCCTGACAAATGAGGAGATGTTGAATGTTCTTGATAGGCTACTGGTTAAATGAACTCCAAGGAACTTGGTGCTTTCAACTCTCTCTACTAGAGAGTTGTTGATGTGTAGTGGAAGGTGGTCATTTCTGGTCCACAATTCACATTGAGACTCAGGTTGTAACTCTTCCATCATGCTGTACTGGTTCAAGAAACGAAAGCAAGTAATTTCAATTGACAGTCAAACACAATCTTTTGCCTATCCAGTAGATAATTATTCAAGCAAATTTGTAAATGGAAAACAAATGGCTCGGTGAAGAACCAACATTTGCAGGCTGACATCAGAACTATCAGAACATAGAACATGGACATGGACAGCCCCATGACTGCACTGACCATGATGCTAATCTAAACTAATCCCATTTGCCTGCACATGTCCATATCCCTACATCACCTGCCTCTTCGCCTGCTATCAAAATGTCTCTTAATATTGAGATTGTATTTGATTCACCCACGTCCCACTTTCCAGGCATCCGCCACGCTCTGTGCTACTCTCTCTCTCTCACTATATACCCATACTCTCTAGCATGTGACATTTTCATCCTGGAAAAATACTTTATTTCCATTTTCTACACCTCTAATAATTTTATATAATTCCATTGACTGCATATATTTCTGTTGGTGGTACTAAGTTTTATTAGTACTTGGATGATTGTTTCAAAAATTGGAAGAAAAAAATCAAAATTGCTGAGTGAGTAGGTGAAGATCTAAGCCAGTTGTAGTTGAGAAGAGAGTGTGCAGGTTATTCAGTGCCATAGCAGTAGGGTGGGATATGGAGTATATCTTGAAAGATAGGAGGTAGTAATGGAACTGACCTCATTCACTGATCTACTGCTGACCTGAAACTGAGGAGACTGAATGGATTGAGACAACAATTGATGATCCCAAGAAACAAGGAAGACTTGCATTCATACAGTGTCTTTCACAATCACATAAGCTTTTGAAAGTAAAGGCACTAGTGGAAGGTATTCAAGATATCACCAACCACAAGACTGTACCATCTGCCTGTGCCGGTGATGCCTCCCTCCCAGATGCACTGAGCAACTTCTATGTGTGTTTTTAGTCAAAAAATAATGTGGCACCAAAGACCATCTCTCCTCCAAATGGTCAGAAGCTGTGTCTTACAGTGGCTGAAGTGAGGAGAGTGTTAGGCTACTGCTCTGGATAACATTCACGGCAGAATGCTCAGGTGATGTGCAGCTAAGCTAGCAGATGTTCTCACCAACATCTTTAACATCTTCCTGAGTAGTGCTGTGGTTCCAATGTGATTCAAAGCCACTACCATTGCATCAGTGTCCTTCCACGATGACTACTATTCTGTCGCACTCATGCCTACCATCATGAAGTGGTTTGAGTCTTGTAACGGGGCACATCAAGCTCTAGCTTCCCTGTCACTGGACCCCCTGCAGTTTGCATTCAGATCCAATCGCTCTACGGACAATGCCATTGCCACCACCCTCCAGCTAGCCCTCACCCACCTGGAAAATAAGGTTTTTGACCAGTTCGGTATTCAACACAATCGTACCTCATTACCTGATAGGGAAGTTGAGCCTGCTTGGTCTAAACACCTCCCTCTGCAATTGGATTCTTGACTTCTTGACAGGAAGACCTCAGACAGATAAAAAAACGATGCTTGCAGAAAGCAAATAACATTGTGAAGCACTTTTCACACCACTCTTGTAAACTTTTCTCCCTTCTGCTATCGGAATGAGGTATCATAGCACTCGGGCCCACACATCCAGTTTGTGAAACTGTTTTTTCCCCAAAGCCATTAGGCTCTTCAATTCGTGGAACAAATGTATGTTAGTATATTATGGATTTTTATTGTGTTGTGTTTTAAGATTTATGTAAATATGCTCTATGGGCGTGAAGAAACACTACCTTGACCTAGCATTAGCAGTTATGGTATCTTTCTTATCTTTGGCTCGGCTTCGCGGACGAAGATTTATGCAGGGGTAATGTCCACGTCAGCTGCAGGCTCGTTGGTGGCTGACATGTCCGATGTGGGACAGGCAGACACGGTTGCAGCAGTTGCAAGGGAAAATTGGTTGGTTGGGGTTGGGTGTTGGGTTTTTCCTCCTTTGTCTTTTGACAGTGAGGTGGGCTCTGCGGTCTTCTTCAAAGGAGGTTGCTGCCCGCCGAACTGTGAGGTGCCAAGATGCACGGTTTGAGGCAATATCAGCCCACTGGCGGTGGTCAATGTGGAAGGCACCAAGAGCTTTCTTTAGGCAGTCCTTGTACCTCTTCTTTGGTGCACCTCTGTCACGGTGGCCAGTGGAGAGCTCGCCATATAACACGATCTTGGGAAGGCGATGGTCCTCCATTCTGGAGACGTGACCTACCCAGCGCAGTTTGATCTTCAGCAGCGTGGATTCGATGTTGTCGGCCTCTGCCATCTCGAGTACTTCGATGTTGGAGATGAAGTCGCTCCAATGAATGTTGAGGATGGAGCGGAGACAATGTTGATGGAAGCGTTCTAGGAGCCGTAGGTGATGCCGGTAAAGGACCCATGATTTGGAGCTGAACAGGAGTGTGGGTATGACAACGGCTCTGTATACGCTAATCTTTGTGAGGTTTTTCAGTTGGTTGTTTTTCCAGACTCTTTTGTGTAGTGTTCCAAAGGCGCTATTTGCCTTGGCGAGTCTGTTGTCTATCTCTTTGTCGATCCTTGCATCCGATGAAATGGTGCAGCTGAGATAGGTAAACTGGTTGACCATTTTGAGTTTTGTGTGCCCGATGGAAATATGGGGGGGGGGCTGGTAGTCATGGTGGGGAGCTGGCTGATGGAGGACCTCAGTTTTCTTCAGACTGCCTTCCAGGCCAAACATGACAAATAAAGGTACCTTGCAATGCAACTCAAAATGGTTTTAAGTAATGCTGCTCTTAGTGTCAATATATAGAAATACATTGAGATAATTCTATTTCTGTGTCGGAGGTATTGATAAAAATGCATAAAATAGTTTTATCTTTTTAAAATATAGTTGTGCTATCGCTCTGGTGTATTTTACTATCCTCGCATTCTTTAAAAAAATGGGTGTGTTTTAGGTAAGGTGGAGGCTATAAGAACTGACTGGTGTAATTTGACCAATAATCTCTCAATCTCTGACAAAACATATTTCAGAATTCTGTGAACTTGTTGTCCAATTTGCACATTGCTAATAGGATTTTTTCCCCCAGCAAAATCCAGCCCATGAACATTTTCTACAGGGACTCAGGTATTTTTCTTTTGCAAAGATACTATGGTTTAGGTCCTGCCTCTCGGCCTAATGACAAGGAAAGCCGAGACAGATGCTGTGGCACTAAGTGTGAAGGTTGCTCACAGTAAAACATAATTCCCATCTGGCGCCCCATTGTACTATAATTGTGATGAAGGATGCTGGTGTCTAAATGTTTCTCTCAAAGACAACATGGAATAAAAATCTAAAAAGAAATCAGTGGTACCATAAAAGCTGAACGATCCCATCTCTCTTAAAGAACATTTTAAAATCTATGCTTTTAAACAGCACCATTTTTAACAGCCATGAACAGCTTTAAAGTGGCTGAATAAATTGAGCTGCTGTAAATTGTCTGAATCATATTATATGGTCATGATGGTCTGATTTACATTCCTCAACTCTCAAGGTTTCTGATGTGCTAATCTCCATGCAAATTAATAGCGATCTCGCTGTGGTTGAAATTGAAGTTGGGTTGACACAATTAATGTCCCCAATTATTGGATAGAACTGATCAGAAAATTCTAAACTTTGGAAACTACTTAATTTTAAGAGAGGAATAAATGCAGGTTACATGTTTGTAAAGCCAAGTGATTGCTTCAATATGGAACAGAAGAATGAAAGAGTTATCAAGCTTTACAGCATGGAAACCAGCTCTTCGACCCAAATCAACACTGCTACCTAAGTTGTCCATCTGAGCTGGTCCTTTTTGACAGAATTTGGCCCCTATCCTCCACAGCATTCCTATTCTCGCATTCTTCCCAATGTCTTTTAAATACAGTAAAACATCGTTAGAATGCGGTAGTTCGGGTCCGTGATTTCATACTCTGTTACATCCAAGTCGCGGAACAGATGCATATATGTCAGAGTGTCCCGTGCCAGCCGCACCTGCCCCGACGTCCTATGCTGGAAGCCCCTGCCCCTAAAGTCCCACGCCTAACAGCCCCTCTCCCCGTTGCCCCTGCCCTGCAGCGCAGGACTTTGGGGCAGGGGCGGCCGGCGCAGGACATCAGGGCTTGGGTAGCAGGATGGGACTTCGGAGCTGGGGTGGCAGGTGTGGGACATCGGGGCAGGGGCTGCTGGGGTGCGGGACTTCGGGGCTGGGGTGGCAGGCGTGGGACTCCAGGGAAGGGGCAGCCACCTCAGGGCATCAGGTTAGTGGTGTCCCATGCTGGGCTGCCCCTAACGCAATGTCCCACGCTGGAAGCCCCTGCCCCGAAGTCCCACGCCGGAGGGCAGTGGCAGTGGGGAGGGGGACTGTCAGGCAGTGGGGAAGGAAGGGCTGTCAGGCAGTGGGGAGGGGGTCTGTCAGGCACGGGGAGTTGGATCACCAGCTGATTGTCATCAGCCCGCCCCTTAGCAGTTTGGGGACCACAGACACCCGCGCTATAAACGATTCCACGGATTAATGAATCGCATTCTAATGAGGTTTCAGTGTATCATAATTACATCCTCTGGCAACTGGTTACATATATGCACCACCTGCCCTGTGAAAAAGCTGCATCTCAGGTCTCCTTTAAATCTTTCCCCATCACTTTAAATTGATTGCCTCTAGTTTTAGGCTCTCTTACACTGGGAATACACTGGCTGTTCACATTAATTGCGTCCCTTTATAACCTGGAAAAGGATACTTTGCAACCTTCTGAGTTCCACAGAAAACAGCCCTGGCCTATTGAAGTAAAACACGAAAGTTTGCAGATGTGATGGTTGAACTTAAAACACTACTGGAGAAACACAGCATGTCAAACAGTGTACTTTATATAGCAAAGATAAAGATACATAACCAACATCTTGGGCTTGACCCCTTCATCAAGGTATAGAAAAATGAGACCATGTGCCCACACAAAATGGAAGGGGGGAGAGGCAGGGGGAGGAGCAGAGACCCAAAGGCAGGTGGTATCAGGTGGATAAGGGAAGGAGAGCATTCCAGCAAGCAGTGGAAGGAGGGATGGCTCTGTGAATAGAGAGGGAAGGGGTGGAGAGCTAAGGGGAAGAAGCCAAAGGGAAAGGAAAGAGAGGAAGAATGTAGAGTAGGTTAGCAGTAAATGGAAAAGTCGATATTAATGCCAACTGGTTGGAGAGTGTCCAGATGGTAAATCAAATGTTGTTCCTCCAATTTATGGTGACCTTGGTGGGATAGTATATGAGTCCATGGACAGACATCTGAGTATGGGAGTGGGATGCAGAATTGAAATGGTTGGGCACTGGGAGATCTTTTTCACTGATGCAGACAGAGCAAAGGTGCTCACTGAAGCAATCTCCCAGTCTGTGCCTCATCCTTCCGATTTAGAGAAGATAACAAAAGGAGCACTGGATGCAGTAGATCATTCCCACGGATCTACAAGTGAAGTGTTGCTCCACTTGAAAGGACTGTTTGGAGCCCCACACTGGGACACCTTTCAGTCTTCCGGCACCTCATCCGTGGCTAATTATGATGGAAGAATTTTTGTCAGGGCTCTCACAATTTCTTCCCCAGCTTCTCATAAAGTCATAGGATACATTTGATCAGGCCTTTAAGATTTACTTACCTTAATGCACTTTAAGACCTCCAGCACTTCCTCTTTTGTAATGAAGACTCACTGAAAGATATCACTATTAACTTGCCCAGGTTTCGTAGCATCATATCACTCTACACGATAAATTCAGAAAAGAAAGGGTCATTTAGGATGGTGATCCTTGTTGATCTTTAATGGGGCCTAATTCTCTTTTGACTTGAAAGTACTTGTCATATCTCCTTGGATTCTCTTTTATTTTATAAAACATAACAGCACAGTACAGGCCCTTTGGCCCTCGATGTTGTGCTGGCTTATATATGCCTCGTTACCAAAAGGAAGTCCAGTGTGCTCTATGTATATTGTTGAAGAAATATTTTCTGGACACACTTAAGAAATTCAACCCTATTCAAGCCTTTTGCACTGTGGAAGACTAGGTCAAGAGAGGGAAGTTAAAATCACTCATTGATATGACACTATTATTCTTACTGCTGTCTGCGATCTCCTTATATGTTTGCTCCTCTACTTCCTGATGATAATTGGTGGGGGTGGGGGGGGGTCAATACAGTAATACAATCCCATCAAAATGATCATTCCTTTTTTCATTCCATCCATATAGCCTTACAGGAGAATGCCCAAGGAACACCCACCCTACCTATTGCCTCTAATGTTCTCCCTAATCAAAAACACAATGCAATCTTCCTCTCTTGTAAACTTATCACGCCTCTAGCACTTGCATCTTACCTATTTTATGAGTTTTCTCTACTGAATCTACTCATTTAATATCCATGTCAAGCTCAATTTTCAAAGGTGGCTTGGTAGTGTCACAGTTAGCACAGCGCCAGTGACTCAGGTTTGAATCCATGGCTGTCTGTAAAGAAATTTGTGCATTCTCCCCATGACCCTGTGGGTTTCTTCCAAGTGCTCCGGTTTCCTCCCACGTTTCGACAATGTACGGAATTAGTAGATTCACTGATCACATGGGTGTAATTTGGCAGCATGTGCTCATAGACTGGAAGGATCTGTATCTGTAAACTAAATTAACTAAACTTGTGGTTTTATAGTAAAGCAATGACAGTCTTAAGAAATCATGCCAAGTGGGGCTCTGTTGTTAACATACTCTCATCTGATGGTCATAATTGTGAATTTGATTTCCAGTTCATAGATGTGATGACTAATCAGAATGTAGTACTTTGAGAATGTCGTTCTCTTAGCCTTGAATTGTCTCTGGAGTTTAAACTCATACCCTATTTGACTTCTTTGTTAAATGTTTGCCATCTCTTGGGATTATTTTAAGGAATAGCAAACAGGGTGTTTTCCCAAAAATCCTGACAATGTGAATTCCCTCAATCAATTTCAATAAATCAAATTATTTGTTATTACCATTTTGATGCTTATAGGAGATTGCTTGACATAAATCAGCTTCCTACATTACCACAGACTACTCTTCAAAAAAAACACTGCACAAGAATACTCCAAGGTAGCGAATGACACTGTAAATGCAAGTTTAACATGCCATGTAAAGGTTTCATTATTGTCATGTTATACATTTAGAATGAACATATATGAAATTCTTTAACTTTTGTCTACCATAAGGCAGACAGAGAGTTGTCACTTTGTCCAGCGCCCCTCATGGAAGACTACAGCACCTGGTGTTCCTAGGCGGTCTCCCCTCCAAGTACTGACCAGTCCCAAGCCTGTTTAGCTTCAGGGATCAGACAATCTCAGATGCATTCAGGCTATAGGGATGTTTTCATGTGATTCAAACAACACCTTGTGATCATTTTTCAACTTCAAAAGTAAAGGAGCAAGTTGCAGGTCGTGTAAGCAATCATTATAAAGTTGCACCACCTCCATTCAACAAATTTGGAGAGAGGGAACAGTATTTGTGACTGTAGAATAGGTTATTAGCTTTTATCACAGCATGCAATTTATTATTTTCAGTGGCATATAGCTTGGAGTCATTAGGTGAGACTTTAAATTAATAGTATTATTTTTTATTCTTGGGGCACTGAGCTCAGCCGTGAGAAAACTACTTTTAATAAATTAGCATTTTTGTTCTTCATACTTGAATTCATAGCTTCCACTGAAAGGAGCAAAACATAGTCATCCACTTCCTGAAGAAAATCATGCCTTTCACAAGCAGTATTCCCAGCCCAACCGAACCAGAATATCACAATGAATAATATTTCCCTGCATACAAAGAATCATGGCCTTCCTTCTTTGTAACAAAATTATTTTTTTATTTGTATTCATATTACAAATCTGAAATGTCAGATAAAAAACATGTGACTCTTATTTAACTAAAGGAAATCTTCAACAACTCTGTTTCTATGCATTTTATTTTAAATTTGTTGCATTATTATAAGAATCACTAACCATTGTGTAGAGAAGAAATATCAAGTGAAGCAAAATCCACATTGAATAGATGACCTTCCAGATCAAACTAATTACAAACCACAAATAACATGAATAATGCAGCCTTGATGACTAACATTGGTTCAGTTGACAATTCTTTGATTCAGCCAAAAGTTGCAGGTTAAAGTCTTGCTCTACAATCATCGTTAGACCCATAAGATTTAGGAGCAGAAGAATGCCCTGTGAGCCATCAAGTCTGCTCTGTCATTCAAAGTTTGGCTGATATTCTCTTTTTCCTCTCAACCTATTCTCCTGCCTCCTCTCCATAACTTTTGGCACCGTTACTAATCAACGCCCAATAGAAATGGCTGCTTTAGCAGCTGAGTGGAATTTTTAACTGTTTCCGAGTCTGTGTCCAGTTTCTGATGTATAGGAGGCCACAACAGGAGCACTGGATGCAGTGGGTGTCCCATGAAGATTCACAAGCTGCCTTGTCAGCAGGATGGAAAAGATTCTCCAGCACTTGTTAAGGAAGAACAAGGGAGTTATCATCAGTGTCCTGAAATTTACTTCATCTTTCATCACAGGTGTCATTGTCACATAGCTTTAAGGAATTAGTACCCTGTCTAAATTGGCTTGAACATTTCCCTCAATGCATTTGATGCAGAATTTCAAAGGAATGTCTTCGATGATTTGGGACATCTTGACAATGCACAGTGCACTGTGCAAAATCTTTATTTTGGAATATCTGTACGATGTTATGAAGATCCTCATGATGTCATATCATATGGAGACCGGACACTCAAAAATCAATTGTCTTTCCAGTATTCAACAATATTTGCTATTTCAGAATTGATATACAGGAAAGATTATTTTTAAATAACAAGTCAAGTTTATTGTCATCTGTGGGCTCTGAGGATAAACATAGACAGTTAATTAATGAAAAGCTCAAGTATAATACAATATATACATATAAAATGGGAAAAAAACTGATAACAAGATCTAAACAGAAATACTATGAGCTAGAGTCCATAAGGTCCTCTCCTGGCAGTTGTAAACAGAATAAGCCTCCAGAAATATAAATATGGTTAAGCTAGACTCAGACAGGACCTCTTACAAACCAGAGGATATAAATGAAGCTTTCAAGAAATTTTATGTTAATTTATATAAATCTCAATTGGTGTGGGATTTGAATAAAATTGAGTTTCCTGCCACTGTTGGATCTCCCAAATTTGAATTTTGAAGAAAGAGAAGGGTTAAATGCTCCATTTACTCAAATTGAGATAGGGGAAGTGTTAACCTACTTGCAAATTACTAAATTCCTGGGAGAGGACGGATTTCCACTGGAATTTTTATAGAGATTTTAAAGATTTAGTAATACCTCTGTTTGTAGAGGCAGTGGTGACTCACACTCTCCCAGAGTCCTTTTTAACAGTACTTATTATGGTGATTCCCAAAAGAGATAAGGATCAATTGAAACCATCATTTTATAGGCTCATATCACTTTTGAATATGGACTATAAAATTAACAATCAGCAGATAATGTATGCAGATTGCTCAGTATTATACATCTGGTGCAAACAAGAGATGGTGTGAGTGTCAACATCACTCAAGATGCAGAGAAAGCCTTTGACAGACTGGAGTGGAACTTTTATTTAAAGTGCTGGAAAAATTTGGACTATGTCAAACAATTATTAATTGGGTTAGAGCTCTATATTTTGAGCCTAAAGCAAAAGTAATAACTAATGGTCAATTTTAATCAGCATTCCCACTGCCCAGATCTAGAAGACAAGGTTGACCATTATCTCCAGCACTTTCCTTCCTGGCTATTGAACTATTAGCGGAATTCATCCATCTAGATCCAGACATAAAGGGTTTCAGGATCAATGAGGAAGAAAATAAAATGAATTTATTTGGTGATGATATTCTGGTATATCTGACAGAACCAGTTAAATTGGAAGACTTTGGGATTATGTCGAGTTATAAAATCAATTGGGACAAGAGCTAAATTATGCCACTTACAGGTGGGAAATATAAACAAATTAAGAGAAATTCCCAATTTAAGTGGCTGGGCAATATGGTTAAATATTTAGGTGTTTTAAAATATTTTTTTATTTTTCACACTGTGAACCATATCAAGCAAAATATGTACAAATGTTTCTCATTAAATATACACAGTAGCATTTTCTCCCTTTTTCCCCCTTTCCCTCCCTCCTCTCTTCCCACCCCCCTCCAAAACCAATAAATATTCAATGTAATGTATACAATACAATAAAACCATAAAACAATGACTTCACACAAAGGAAAATAAACAAGAAAAATGCGTCATCTATTTTTACACACTGAATCAAGTCATTTTGTCTTTTTATCATTTTAGGGGATGGAGGTCCGAGGCAAGCTTTCTCTGTTATGTTCCATGTATGGTTCCCAAATTTGTTCAAATAATGTGACTTTATTTTTTAAATTATATGTTATTTTTTCCAATGGAATACATTTATTCATTTCCATGTACCATTGCTGTATTCTCAGGCTCTCTTCCATTTTCCAAGTTGACATTATACATTTTTTTGCTACTGCTAAGGCTATCATAATGAATCTTTTTTGCACTTTATCCAATTTGAGCCCTAATTCTTTACTTTTTATGTTACTTAAAAGAAAGATCTCTAGATTTTTTGGTATGTTATTTTTTGTGATTTTATTTAATATCTGATTTAGTTCTTCCCAAAACGTATTCACTTTTGTACATGCACAAATTGCGTGTATTGTTGTTCCCATTTCCTTCTTACAGTGAAAACATCTATCTGATAATGTTGGATCCCATTCTTTTAATTTTTGAGGAGTGATATATTACCTGTGTAACCAATTATACTGTATCATGCGTAACCTTATGTTTATTGTATTCTTCATAGTTCCAGAACATAACTTTTCCCATGCTTCATTTTTTATCTTTATGTTTAAATTCTTTTCCCATTTTTGTTTAGGTTTATAGCTTATTTCATCATTTTCCTTATCTTGCAGCTTAATGTACATGTTCGTTATAAATCTTTTAATTATCATTGTGTCTGTAATCACATATTCAAAGCTGCTTCCTTCTGGTAATCTCAATCTGTTTCCCAATTTATCCTTTAAATAAGATTTCATTTGATGATATGCAAACATTGTACCATGAGTTATTCCATATTTGTACTTCAACTATTCAAATGTTAATAAATTATTTCCCAAAAAGACAATTTTCTATTCTTTTGATTCCTTTTCTCTCCCATTTTCTAAAGGAAAGGTTATCTATTATAAAAGGGATTAGTGGATTTTGCGGCAATAATAATTTTGGTATTTGGTAATTTGATTTTTTCCTTTCTAAGTGGATCTTCTTCCATGTATTAAGTAAATGATGCAGTACTGGTGAGCTTTTATATTGCACCAACTTTCTCCCCTATTTTATCTAGTTCTGAGTCCAGTTTTGTTTTTCCCTTGTCTGGTAAAAATCTGATAAATACCTTAATTGTGTGGCTCTATAATAATTTCTAAAGTTTGGTAACTGCAAACCACCTTGGTTATACCTCTGTTAATTTGTCTAATGCTACCCTCGGTTTCCTCCCTTTCCACAAGAATTTCCTCATTATTCCCTTTAGTTCATTAAAGAATTTCTCTCTTAAGGGAATTGGTAACTTTTGAAATAAGTATTGAATCCTTGGGAACACATTCATTTTAATGCAGTTTACCCTCCCTATCAATGCTAGCGGTAATTCTTTCCAATGTTCCTGCAATTTCTTTATTAGTGGCTGATAATTTGGTTTGTACAAGTGGCTTGTTATTATCGAACCTGATCCCTAGGTATCGGATTGCTTGTGCTTGCCATTTAAATGGTGATTCTTTTTTAAATTCTGTAAATCTGCATTATTCATTGGCATCACTTCACTTTTATTTGCATTGATCTTGTACCCCAATATTTTTCCATATTCCTTCAATATTTCTTATATAATTCTTTTATTGATATTTCTGGTTCTGTTAGGTATACTATGATGTCATCTGCAAATAAACTGATTTTATACTCCTCATTTATTTTTATCATTTTCTATTTTTATCAGTTCTGCCAATGGTTCTATTGCTAAGGTGAACAATGAGAGGGATAATGAACTTCCCTGTCTCTAGTTAACCTACTTAATTTAAATTGGTTTAATACATATCCATTTACTGCTATCTTTGCCAATGGTCCATTATACAATGCCTTAATCCAATTAATATATTTTTCTTGTAGATTGAACTTCTGTAATACTTTAAATAAGTAGTTCCACTCTACTCTGTCAAAGGCTTTTTCAGCATCTAATGCAACAGCAACGGTTGGCTTCTTATTTCCTTGAACTGCATGAATTAGATTAATAAGTTTACAGACATTATCCGCTGTTTGTCTTTTCTTAATAAATCCAGTTTGATCATTTTTTACTACTTTTGGTACACAATTGGCCAATCTGCTTGCTAATAATTTCACTATTATCTTATAATCTGAGTTAAGTAGAGATATTGGTCTATATGATGCTGGTGTTAATGGATCCTTCCTCATCTTTGGTATTACTGTAATTATTGCTGTCGTACATGAATCTGCCAAGTTTTGTGTTTCTTCTACCTGGTTCATTATTTCCAGGAGAGGAGGAATTATTAACTCTTTAAATGTTTTATAAAATTCTATTGGAAATCCATGCTT
This sequence comes from Narcine bancroftii, assembly GCF_036971445.1. Taxonomy (NCBI): domain Eukaryota; kingdom Metazoa; phylum Chordata; class Chondrichthyes; order Torpediniformes; family Narcinidae; genus Narcine; species Narcine bancroftii. Next base: position 335,887,836 of record NC_091469.1, read on the forward strand.
TCCTGGTGTTTTATTGTTTGGCAGCTTTTTTAATATATCCTGTACTTCCTCTATTTCAAATGGTTTTATTAGTTTGTTTTCTTCCTCTTCTTGCAATCTTGGCAGTTCAATTTTAGCTAAAAACTCTTCTATTTTATCATCTTTCCCCTCATTCTCAGTTTGGCATAATTGTTCATAAAATTCCTTAAAGTTTTCATTAATCTCTGTTGGGTCATATGGAATTTTTATCTCCTTTTTCCTTCATGCCAATACAGTTCTTTTAGCTTGTTCTGTTTTAAGTTGCCAGGCTAATATTTTATGTGTTTTTTTTTCTCCAATACTTTTGCTTTGTTTTCATTATGTCGTTCTCCACCTTGTATGTTTGTAATGTTTCGTATTTTATTTTTTGTCCGCCAATTCTCTTTTTTTGTTATATCGTCCCTTTTTACTAGTTCCTTTTCTGTACTTACTATCTCCCTTTCCAACTGCTCTATTTCCTGATTGTAGTCCTTTTTCATCTTAGTGACATAACTTATTATCTGTCCTCTAATGAAGGCTTTCATTGCATCCCATAATATAAATTTGTCTTTCACTAATTCTGTGCTTATTTCAAAATATGTTTTAATTTGGCGTTCAATAAACTCTCTAAATTCCTGCCTTTTAAGTAGCATGGAATTTAACCTCCATCTATATGTTCTTGGTGGGATGTCCTCCAGGGGTGAATGATTTGATAGTAGTCTAGCTTTATACTCAGTTTTCCTAACTCTCCCTTGAATATGGGCCAACAACAAAAACATATAAATCCTTGAGTATGTTTATCCCTACGCGAATAATATGAATATTCCTTCTCTCTTGGGTGTTGCCTCCTCCATATATCCATATGTTTCATTTCCTGCATTGATTTAACCATAAATTTGGCTACTTTATTCTTTTTGCTTGTCTTTTGTCCAGTTTTATCCAACATTGGATCCAAATTAAGGTTAAAATCCCCTCCTATCAATATATTTCCTTGTGTGTCTGCAATCTTCAAAAAAAAATCCTGCATAAACTTTTGATCCTCCTCGTTAGGTGCATATATATTGAGCAAATTCCAAAATTCTTAGTATATCTGACACATACCTCCCTGCTGGATCTATTATTTCCTCCTCTATTTTGATTGGTACATTTTTGTTAACTAATATAGCTACACCTCTATCTTTTGAATTATATGATGCTGCCACTATGTGTCCTAACCAGTCTCTCTTTAATTTGTTATGTTCCACTTCAGTTAAATGTGTTTCCTGCACAACTGCTATATTTATTTTTTCTTTCTTCAGTAAATTTAGTAGCCTCTTCCTTTTAATTTGGTTATGTATTCCATTAATGTTTATAGTCATATAGTTCAACGTGGCCATCTTATGTCTTGCTTACCCCTCTTTTCTGCTTCCTTGTAACCTCCATCCCCCTTTTCCCCATTTTAATTTCTTAGTTTTCCTTTTTAAACTCAATATATGACAACACATTTAAAACATAAAATACTCCAACAATTCCCACACCCAATAATACCTTAACCCCGAATGCTCCCCCCTCTCTGTGTTGCCTTATCCCTTGCCGGGCAACCACAACTCCCCTTTCCATTTGAATTGCAATCTTTCTCGGAAGCATCAACTGATTTTGTAGTGACGGTTATTCCCTACCCCCCCCCCAAGTCCCCCCAGAAAACACTTTATTTTTACACATATAACGAACCTCTCTCTTTTTTTCCCCCTTACTTCCTTCCTTCCTTCCTTTCTCTTTCCCCTCTTTAGTTCTTTACATATACATTGTTTTTACATCTTTATATATACTTTATCGCCATTCTTCATTCTTGTTACATCTCTTCATCTCTTCTCCTGTCCTGGAAATGTTCTGTGAATTCTTGTGCTTTCTCTGGATCTGAGAATAGTCTGTTTTGCTCCCCGGGTGTAAATATTTTAAGTACAGCTGGATGTCTTAACGTGAATTTATAACCTTTTTTCCATAAAATCATTTCCACTGTTTTAAACACCTTCCTCTTCTTTAAGAGTTCAAATCATGTCTGGGTAAAAAAATATTTTTTGACCCTTGAAGTCCAATGGTTTATTGTCTTCTCTAATTTTATTCCTTGCCCACTCCAGTATATTTTCTCTTGTCATATATCTCAAAAATTTTACTAAAATGGATTTTGGTTTTTGATGTGCCTGTGGTTTCGGAGCTAGTGCTCTGTGTGCCCTTTCTATTTCCATTTCTTCCTGTATTTCTGTCATTCCCAGGACCTTAAATATAAATATAAATTCCTACATGTCTGTGCTTTCTTCATCCTCCTTCAGGCCCCCTATCTTTATGTTGTTTCCCCTACTATAATTTTCCAACATATCAATTTTCTGAGATAACAACTCTTATGTCTCTTTAATTTTTTTTGTCACTTACTTCCAATTTTTCTCTTAAGTCATTTACTTCCATTTCTACAGCCGTTTCCCGCTCTTCCATATTTTCTACTCTTTTCCCTATTTCTGTCATGACCAGGTCTAGACTTTGCATTTTATGTTCTGCACTTTTCATTTTTCTTTTAATTGCACTAAATTCTAATGACAACCATTCTTTTAATGATCTCATTTGTTCTTCAAAAAAGGCTTTATCTATATTCTGTCCATCTATTTTACCTTCTATTTCTCTGTGAAGATTTTGGTCTTCTTCTTCCTCTTCTTCTGTGTCTGTACCTGTGTTTGTGTCTTCATCTTCTCTTCTTTGTGTCAATGTCTCTTCTGTTTTTCCTGATGAGTTGCTTATATCTATTTGTCAGCCCTCCTCTTACTGGGCCTCTTGCTGTTGGTCCTCCCCTCCTGGGCTGCCTGTCTATCAGGCCTCCTGCTGTTGATCCTCTTGTCGGTCACCCCGCTGTCTTTCTCCCTCACCTGGTTCCTCGCTTCCTCCTCTGCCACCATCCTCATCCTCCAGCTGAGTGCCCTGGTGTCGGGTGTCCCTCAACTGGTCGTGCTGTGGCTGCCCGCTTCTCGGCTGAGCCCCCCTCTTTTCAGTCTTTTCTTTTTCCTTTGATTGTGCACTGCACATGCGTGACTCTGCACTTTTGTTTGGCTCCGAGAGCCAATTTTGTAGTCCACCGGTCAGGAGGTCACGACTCCACAGGGCAGGCACCAACCTCAGAGATTGGGTGCTCTTCACCACCACAGCTCCCTGTTTCTTCATGCAGGTAAGTCCTTCTTCTTTCTTCTCTGGTGACTTTTCTTCTTTTTTTCTGGTTGTTTTTACTTTCTCCTTCTTGGGTGCCATCTTCTTTCTCTTCTCTGTAACTTTATCTTCTATTTCTTGTATTTTATATTTGTTGAGCTTGGTCTTTTCCTGACTTTTTAAATTTTTTTATGGAGAGGGCTGATTTTACCCGACCAGCCTCTACTCCATCATGTGACTCCCCCAAATATTTAGGTATTAAGGTGGATATCAAACTGTAGAATTTATACACTTTGAATTATCTTCCTTTGTTTTGGAAAATTGAGGCTGAGTATAATAAATGGGTGGCCCTCCCAATAGCTTTGGTTGAAAGGGTCAACTGTATTAAAATGAAAGTGCTGCCTAGAGAACAATATTTTTTCAAAGTTTGGTTGTTCCTATACCTCAGAGATACTTTCAAAACCTTAATAAATGTATCAGGGAGTTTCCATGGAAAGGTAAGCCTTCCAGAGTCTCCATTGATAAGTTAACTTGGAATCTTGGAATTATGAATTGGGAAGATTAATGCTCCCACATTTCAAAAATATTTCTGGGCAACCCAATTGAAGTTTGTCACCTCCTAGTTTGATGGAGGAGACAAGTCTCCATGGGTAAAATTGGAGTTGCATAAGGTTGGTGAGAAGATAGCAGAAAACCTTATATATAAATGGAATTCTAAATTATTATCTGGCCCTAAGGAAACTCCCATTAAAGCATATAATTGCAATATGGAATAAAATTTATGGCCAAATTGTGGACAGGGGTGGGGTGGGGGGGGGGGTTCTTTCACTTAATAAAAAAGAGGTTCAAAATATGTTAATTCCATTAACAATTGATAATAAAATTGTGCACTCCTGGTCCCAGTGAGGGGTTGTGTATTGAGGATAGTTTTGAGCAGGGACAATTTATAATCTTTGAGAAAATAAGGAATAAATATGGAGTTTTAAATGCATTTTTTTCTGCTATCTTCAGTTGAGATCTTACTTAAGGAACAAATTAGGTCCAGCACTAACCTTACCATAGTGTAGCGAAACAGACTCTGGTTCGACAGAGGAGGACAAAAAAATTATTTCCAAAATGTATTCCTTACTTCAGGCAGGAACGCCTAAACAAGGGTTTGAAAATTCAAGACAAAAGTGGGAATCAGATTTGGGTACAGAAATTGATCCATTTTACTGGTCTGACTTATGGCGGGACCACATGTTTAACACGATTAATGCAAGGTATTGACTGGTGCAATACAACTTCTTGCATCAGCTAAACCTTACTCCACAAAAATAATATAAATTCAAATTGGAAATATTGTAGAATATTAGCCGTAGAATATCTAGTTATGGGAATTATGATGTAAAGAGCAACAAAGGGATTTTGGAGTTATGGTAAATAGTACCCTCAAGGCTGATACTCAGGTAGATGGTGTGGTGAAGAAGGCATTTGGAATGTTGGCCTTCATAAATCGGAGTATTGAATTCAAGAGTAGGGAGGTTATGATGAAATTGTACAAGGCATTGCTGAGGCCAAATTTGGAGTACTGTGTACAGTTTTGGTCACCAAATTATAGGAAAGATATAAGCAAAATAGAGAGAGTGCAGAGAAGGTTCACGAGAATGTTGACAGGATTTCAGGGTCTGAGTTACAGGGAAAGGTTGTGCAGACTGTGGCTTTTTAATCTGGAGTGTAGAAGATTGAGAGGGGACTTGATAGAGGTGTTTAAGATTTTAAAAGGGACAGACAGAGTAAATGTTGATAGGCTTTTTCAATTAAGAAAAGGGGAGATTCAAACTAGAGGACATGGTTTAAGATTGAAGGGGGAAAATTATAAGGGGAACATGAGGGGAAATTTCTTTACGCAGAGGGTGGTGGGGATGTGGAATGAGCTTCCGGCAGACGTGGTTCAGGCAGGATCACTGGTTACATTTAAGGTAAGACTGGATAGTTACATGGAGAGGAGAGGACTGGATGGGTATGGACTAGGTGCTGGTCAGTGGGACTAGGAGGGTGGGGATTTGTTACGGCATGGACTAGTAGGGCCGAACTGGCCTGTTCTGTGCTGTAAGTGGTTATATGGTTATATGGAAACCATCACACAGACTTTGCCAGTAAGCTGGGAGAGAGAGTGTAATCAGGGACATTCCAGACAGGAATCAATTCTCACCTCTTCTACTGACTATATCCTAATGCCTGCCTGATCTCTTTAACATGATAGTGCTAACTGACTACTACCTGTTAGATGCGATCTAAAGATTGCAATAAGCATCCAGAATCACTCAGTCTCTGAATGGCATTGATTCAGTGCTGAAGTTTTGGTCACCATTGTCAACTTTGAGATGTAAGATGACTATGAAACTAGCCATTTACATATTTAAATTGGATGGCAGAAATCACGCAGGCAGAGAATAGATATGGATGAGTACTGTGAGCAACCCTTCCAGACTTCTGTTAATTTTTTTGTTTTCCAGAAGGATGTTCTTAATTATAACTGGTACATGAGATTAAATGATCAACAGGAAATCATTTCCCTGTCTTCAGGAAGAGGATATGCAAAATGTAAAATATAAGCTGTAGCAATATCTTCAAAGAAATATTATCCAATGAGTATGCAGGAAAATGCCTTAAATATTTTACCCTGTGACTGTATTTTTTGAATGACACCAAACAGCCTTAGTGAGGTGACCTTATCCACCCAACACTAATGACTGCTCATTCCCGCTAGCGTTATTCGAATCAAATCTGCTTGAATTGTACTGTGTGGCTTGGTTGTACTTTTTATATCTTGACAGGAGCGTGACTTTAACAATATCAGACCAATGTTTTCAATGTAGTCAAGAAATAGGTACTCTCTTGTATTCAACCTGGTCATGACTTAAAGTGAGACCTTTCTGGAAAGATTTGGGTAATCTCCTGGGAAAAAAAAAATTACTGGAATTGGATACCATCAGGCACTTGTATTATTTTTATTGGGGAATTTAGAAGATATAAGACCTAAAATGAGTCTGTTGAAATATCATTTAAAATTCATTAAGCTTGCTTTAGCAGTGGCCTGGAAATGCAGATACTTGGAAATTTGATTCCCAATTAGGTTTAGCCCACTGGAAGATAGAAATGCACAATTGTGTTCCTCTGGAGAAGATCACCAAAAACCTCAGAAATAGATGGGATGTATTTTCACGAATTTGGAATTCTAACCCAAGGTACAACGGGGTAAATCTTTAATGATTCTCCCTTCTTGTCTTTTCCCCTGTGCTCGCAGCACCAAGGACCCTAGATAAGTCAGGTTATTTGTCCCTTGATGGGAGTGGGATTTATCCCAGGTGAAGCCAATCTTTTCTTTTTCTTATTCTCTCTCTTTTCTTCATTTTTCTTCTTCTTGTTTGGGGGGTGGGGTGTGGAAGGTTCCACTTATTTTGTTCTTCTTTCTCTCTATTATCTTTATCTCCCTTTGGTTCAACATAGACATTGAACCACATGTTAACTCTTCTGTTTTCTCACCTCCTTTAATATCAACACGTGGATCAATATTTGTATAATTTTATTAATATGATTGATATTGATATTGATGCATCTTCATCTTGACTGCATGTTGATTGAAAGTTCTCCGAATAAAATATTAAAATAAAATTATTGTCATCTGAGTGTACAAGTACAACCTGGCAAAACTGTGTTCTCCAGTTCTCAGCGCAAAACACATTGACACTCAACCAGACATAATACACAAACTGACAAACAATACATATGCAGGACATATTTTTATACACAAATAAATAAGTAAATAAATATGAGAATCTTGGATGGTTGGTTCCTTTAGCCGTTCTGCATTCTCACTGCCCTCCTATGGGAGAGTCTCGGATGGTTGGTTCTTTTAGCCGTTCAGCATTCTCACTGCCCTCCTATATGAGAGTCTCGGATGGTTGGTTCCTTTAGCTGTTCAGCATTCTCACTGCCCTCCTATACGAGAGTCTCAGATGGTTGGTTCCTTTAGCCGTTCAGCATTCTCACTGCCCTCCTATATGAGAGTCTCAGATGGTTGGTTCCTTTAGCTGTTCAGCATTCTCACTGCCCTCTTATGGGAGAGTCTTGGATGGTTGGTTCTTTTAGCCGTTCAGCATTCTCACTGCCCTCCTATATGAGAGTCTCGGATGGTTGGTTCCTTTAGCTGTTCAGCATTCTCACTGCCATCCTATGGGAGAGTCTCGGATGGTTGGTTCCTTTAGCCGTTCAGCATTCTCACTGCCCTCCTATGGGTGCTGTGAGGTCTGAGGATACCTCCAGCTTTACTGTGTTTCTACATTAACCCTTTGATTGCCCTATTTTCAGTCTCCACACTTACTCTCACCCAAAGCCTTCCTCTGCAAGTCCAATTGCTGACGTCAACCACATGATACAATTCTATTAATTACTACACATTTGACATTGAATATTGTATTGTTTCAAATACATCTCAGATATAGTTATGGAACTGTTTTCTGATCATATAGATAAATAGCATTCCAGAAAAAGATTCAGAAGTACAAAGGATATTGAGGAGTTGAAGTAATAATGTAATTTTGATTTGTTTTTGTTTCTGTCTTTCGCACCAATTTTCTCACCCCCTCCTTGACTGAGTTCCACAGTAATTGAGGTGAACTGGAAAAGACCATCGTGCACTTTGAAAAACCAGGTGATTCTGCCATGTACCTGAAAGAAAATCTGCAGATGTTGTAAATGTAAAATAAAAACAGAAAATACTCAAAATACTCAGCATGTAGGCAACATATGGGCAGAGAAATAAAGTTAATGTTTCAAGTTATAGACCCTTCTTGAGAACTGGGGAGAAGAGAAAGGAAGCTGTAAGCTGCGGAGAGTGTTGAGGAAGAGGGAATGCCTCTGATCATGTAAAACTGGGCTGACCAATGGAATAAGTTGGAAACAAGCTTTCCTGATCAATGAATGAATGGGAGCAGTTGGAGAGTGAGAGCAGAGACAAGAGAATCTAAAAAAATGAAAGACGTAGGAGTTGTGAAATGCAGAACTGGAAGATTTGCCTGGCAAGTTTGGCATGTCCTTCATTCCTAGCATAAGAAAAAAAAAAGACAAATTTTGAAATGTAATTTATTTTTAATTTAGCATATAGCTCCTTTCTGTTCCTCAAGCCTATGCCATTCAAATGCACACATGTAACCAATTAACCTACAAACAGACTATTTGGGGATCCAACCTGCCTTTCTGTGTGAAGCAGCTATTTACTTGGACTTCTTCCAATATAACGCTTCTTACAATGTGGTCTCCTCTGCATTGGAGAAGTCAACGCACAGATTGATGGCCACTTTGTGACGCACCTATGCTCAGACTGCAGCGATGACACTGGGTTTCCCATGCCTGTCACTTTAATTCTCCATTATACCTGCTAGCTTGTTGCATCCTACATTGGATGAAGGGAAAAGGATACAAAATGGAGTTATCTTCAGAGGAGGTGTAGTATCAGAAGACTGGGGTTCCTTTATGAAGCATGGTTGGCGTAGCGGTTAGTGCAATGCCTTTAAAGTGCCAGCAATCGGGTCCAGACTGGGGTTTGAATCCTGTGCTGTCTGTGGGAAATTTGTACGTTCTCCCTGTGTCTGCATAGGGTTACTCTAGGGGCTCTGGTTTCATTCCACCTTTAAAATTATGCTGGAAGTGTAGGTTAATGGGCTATAAATTCGGTATCGCAGACCCGTGGGCCGAAATGGGCTGTTAACCATGCTGTATGACTAAATTTACCTTTCCAATTGGTAATCCTGCAACACATAACACATAAAATTGGCCTTGGGCCTCCTTTTTATCACCAAATGAAAATGAAAGTCCATCATTGCTGCTGCAAGCACTGATGTTGTTATCTCTATCAATACTGACATAAGGATACAGCAAGGAGAGTTACTCCTTTACAGCTTCAGTGACCCAAGTTTAGTCCTAGCCTCAGATGCCCTCAGTGTGGCATTTGTCCATTCTCTTTCTGACCGCCTGAGTTTTATCTGCGTGGTCTGATGTTCTCCCATATTGGGTTGGAACTGTACATTATTTTGACTATTCTAAAATGCCCCCTCGTGTATAGGTAAAAGAATTGGGGTGTTGTGCTCGCTTTGGCAGCACATATGCTAAAATTGGAACGATACAGAGAAGATTAGCATGGCCTCTGCACAAGGATGACACGCAAGTTCATGAAGCATTCCATGTTTAATTAAATAAAAATAAATAATAAACAAAGAAGAATTGGGGTGTTGATGTGTAATGGGAGGGGCACCGATGGAAATGTCAGAACACTAAAATAGAATTAGTGTAGGATTTAAAAAATGGAGATGTTGAAATTTAAAATAAAAACAAAAAATTCTGGAAGCTCCCAGGAGATCAGGCACCATCCATGAAAATAGAAACATGGTTAATTTTGGGAGCTTGTATCTGTAACCTTGATTTGGCACAGGTGCAGAGGAAGACTTTCCAGCCAAAAACCCATGTCCAATCAACATTAGTGATGAAAGAATAAGACAAGATCTGAGGACATTATTGTGCATACAGATTTGCTCCACTTTAAGCACCTGTTTCATTGTAAAAGTGCACTCATTTACTTCTTTAATATATTCCTGGATATTATCAACATCCAATGTGATTCATTGCTTCACCCATTTATCTGCATATAAAGAGATGTTGAGAACCAGCATAAGAGTGTGGGAGAACAGCAGGGGTCAAAATGAGCAATGGCATGGGATTTTGACATTGTCAACATGATTACCATTGCCAGCGAAAATTCTCATATTGTCTTGCTTTTGAAATCCAAGTAGCCTCAAGCTATGGAGGATTGGATCTCACAACACCTGGTACAAATTTATATATGCTGCATTTCACCATTACCTGTTTCTAAGAATCACAGGAACAAAATTAATGAATGGCTATATATTGCCAAAAAAATTAATGAAACTCACTAGTGTGGCTGTTTCATTTTCCAGCAACCTTATTGTCTTTTTTATTTCAATTTGGTGATCTGCTTTATTTTCCAAGAGACTGTTTACTGTTTAGCAAATGGTACAAATTAATTATCCTGATGAAAATTGAACCATTTAAATCAGCAGCGTGTCGTGAGTAAGCTTCACTTCTTCTTCACAGATATTTGTTCAATTGCTATTTGCTGTTATTAACTGACTGCAATCCCATTTCAGCCAGCTCCTTGAGGTGGTTTTCTTTTGTTCTCTTTTGCATCATTATGTGTGAGCTGAAAATACAATTGTGAGCTTAATTATAAACACATCATGTTGTAAAAGAAAGTCTGAAGATGCTGTGGTTGTAGTGCAATATGTAAAAGCTCAGGAGAAACTCAGCAGGTTGTGCAGCATCTAAAGGAAGCAAAAAGAGGCCTTGGTCATGGTATGAGCAAAAGCCTGGCAGGCACCTGAATTAAATTGCAGATGGGAGCAGTTGGAAAGACTCATATCATGCTTTCTTTTGCTGTTCTTTCCAAATCTCAAGTAAGATTTGAGTAGAAAAGATTATTTTTTCATTCAAAAAAAACTTCCCTCAGAAATGATTGGTGTGTATTTATTTATTAGGCCCATAAGATTGAGAAGATGAATAAAGATTATGAGTGAGAGATGGAGTGCAAATTTAGTGATCTTGGAGTAATACTCAAATTAACATTATAGTTGCAACTCAGTTGGTGGAAGAGAAGATGTTAAAAAAAAAGATCTTAATTCATTGAGATTTAAAGCAATTTGATTGATTATTGGAACTGTTTCCATTTTCTTGAGCTGTATTTTGGAAAAGGAGGAAGTACAGATTATATCTATGCAGTTAATTAGTTCATATAATTAACCACAGATGATTAATTGTACAATAAAATAAACATGTTGATATGTTCTATGATCTATATTCTATCTACCACATTTTGTGACATCAGGACATATACAAAGAATTTGTTAAAGTGTTGTTCTCGGCCTAAACTTCATGCTGATGATTAAGATCCAATCCTCCATTCTGTCCTCAAAGTACTTATTTACTTCCTTCTCCTGCAGACACTTGTCTGGCCTTCTGGAAATCTATCGAAGCTCTTCCTGTGGCAGCTTGTTCCACACTCTCACTGTCAAAGGAGTTCCTTTTGAATGGACTATTGGATTTGTTTGTTGACTATCTCATAATAATTGTCTCCAGTTACACTTTGTTCCCACAATTGGGGAAAAAAAAACTCATTGTGTCCATTCTATTGAGATACTTCAAAAATGTTAAAGTCCCTTATTAGGCCACTCCTCAACCTGCTTACGAGACAAAGAACATTGTAGAATCAGCTCAACTAAAAACCTGAACACATTCCAATAACCTTAAAGTCCTCCAGCAATTTATAGAATGAGCTTTCCAATGGTTGCAATGTTTACATGCTGCTTTTGCAACTTTACAATATCCTGTTTTTCTTCATGGATGGTAACCATCCATTAGCTATTGATTTTTTATAATACTTGTTTGCCAGTGGCTCCTCATTAATCCTGTAAATAAGATATTGTTCTGCAGAAAATTAACCCATTGCTCAGTCCTTGGATTAGACCCAAGCATCTGCAGATTTCATGGTTTATCTCAGTGGTTCTCCACTGTTTTCTTTCTATTCACATTCCACTTTAAGTATTCCCTATGTCATAGGTGCTCCGTGATTAGTAAGGGATTGCTTCAGGTGGTATGTGGGTGGGAAGAAAATGTTTGAAAATCACTGTTTTAATCGTACCTCATTGACTCGTCATGCGTGGTTTCATAACTCCAAAGGAAATGGGCCAATGACAATTTTTCTCAAGCAAAATACATTGCAATGCTGGATAGTCTAGAGCAGTGATTCTCAACCTTCCCTTCCCATTCACAAACCACCTTAAGCAATCCCTATGCTATAGGTTCCCTGATTAGTAAGGGATTACTTAAGGTGGTATGTCAGTGGGGGGAGAAGTTTGAAAACCACTGATCTAGACTATCCTGCATTGCAATATATTTTGAAATAATTTCTTGAATCATATATTTAAACCACACTACAATATGTTGAATTCAACCATTGAAATGCTTTTTTAAGCCCATTGTCCTGAGCAGGAAATAACATAGTGAAAATAATTTGAATGTCATTTGGAAGACTTTCACTGGCAAAGCCATTTACTTCACTTACAGACAAAAGGATCTCAAGCCTTGGGCATGAAACACCAAGTAATCAATATACTTGTTCAGTGACAAGCACCAGCTTGAGGTGCCCAGTGGAGTTGACCCTACACATCTCTGCTCATTTATCTACTTGTTCACTACTATAGCTCAGCTTTCTTCCAAAGAGCCATGTAGTTCCAGCATTTTTATCTTTGAAACTCCAAATTTAAAAAAAAATATATGCCGTGACACAGGATTTCATTTCATATTTTCAGTGTGCTTGGCAATGTAAATGCAGCATTTGTGTAACTGTCGTTCCAACAACCCTATCAGAATCTGAAAAATCTCCATTGGGTTAGTAACCTCTGGGGCTGTCTGCGAGGAGTTCATATGTTCTCCTTGTAATTATGTGGACTTCCCCTATGTCTTCTGGCTTCCTCTGACATCCCAAGGATATATGGGTTGGCATGTTGATTGGCTACTGTAAATTACCCATAATGTGCAGGTGAATTGTAGCATCTGGAGGGTCTTAATTATGAATGTAGTGAGAATAAAATGTGAATAACATAAGAATAGTGTAAAAGGGGTTTGATTGTCAATTGGTGGTGAAGGGGCAGTTTTTGAGCAATACCTCTCCATGAACTCCATGATCTCCACAAGTCCATGTATCCTTAGCATAATGACTTCGATCCAATAAATAGGCTAAGTGAGACACTTATTAGTGACTTGTTTTCAATTAGTTTCAATACAAGCCCAGATGTATTTTAATCTTTTATTTAACACACAAACTTGAAATCATCCATAAATAAAACCTGCACTGATGCTCCATGAATACAGAGTAACATTAGAGTTGACAGTCAACTAAAGCTATGATGATCTCACTCACCCTTTTTCTATGTCTATAACTAAAACTCCAGATTCGCGCGCTGCCCCACTGCACATGCTCCAACCGGCTCTTCCACCTAGAAAACACTGCGCATGCTCCTGGAACAACACATGTGCACAACAAAGATGGCCACGAAAAGTAAAAACCAACTCGGGATGTCTCCAACAACCACGCAGGGACCAACAGGTCACCAACCTATAAAGGTAAGTAAATTCTTTACACAACTTTGCCCTTTTTGGCCCCACTTAGCAACACAGTTATATTACATAAATAGGAAGGGACATTAATACTGGGCTTCATTATTTAGGGCTTCATTAAAAGCCATGATCAGATCTTGAGTGGAATACAGTTCTTGTCACCAAGGTATAGAAAGAATATAATGTGCTGGAGAGGGAGCACAAGAGATTTATCAGGATGTTGCCTAGGATGGAGCAATTTAGATAAAAGGAGAGAATGAGGAACTTGAATCTGTTCTTTCTGGAGCTGAAAGTGTGTAAAATTATGAGGGGTATAGATGAGTTAAATTGCAAGAAACGTTTCACTAGTGGATTTGATTTAGGGACACGAGGAGTCCTTATCCTCGCGGAGATTAGTAAATTAGTGAATCTACTGTGGTGAAACTGTGTTGTGCTCTCAGTCTCTTGCTGTGCTTAGTCTGTTTCACTGACATTGGACATGCATTATCTCTACCACTAAAGACACTCCACTTGGGTATAACTGTGTATGCACCCATTATCAATCATTATTGTACCACTAGTTTCTGCTAATAAAAGCCATGATTCCTGGTTAACTTCACAGCTTTCATCTTCTTCATTAACTGGCACTTCATGAACTCGCTGAGAGAATGTTGGAAGCTGGTACGTGAAATATTTAATGTATCTGCCTCAATAGCCACTTTGGCTAAGGACCAGATGCTGTGTGATGGGATAAATATTATAAGGGTGATGACTGCTCAGTGTAAACAAGTTGAGCTGAATGAACTGTTTCTATATTGTCCATTCTATCATTCTATGGTTGTGGTGTTCATGCACAAGATGTACTGTCATAGTCTAAGGAAGTGGCTCATCAATATCTCTGAAGGGCACTTAATACTAATTTTTTTTCAGAAATGGACAGGACGCATAGCTAATAATTTGACCATGTAAAAATGCCCTCAAAGCATTCCATGAAGTAAAATTACTCTTAACTGTATTCCTATTCAAATCCAAAAAATAAACAATTTGATCATTAATGAATTTTACAAATTCCGGTTTTTTCAATAACATTGCATTAAATCTCCGAAAGGTTGATTGAGTAACTTCCGGCCCAGCACAAGAAATGAATAACAATGAATGATCAGAAATGATTCTACTGTTATATTCAGCTTGAATTAGGTTACAATCGAGATTACAAATGTACTGATGCCAAAAATAAATCAATCCTTGAAAATGAATCATGACACGAGGAATAAAATGAAAAATCTTTCTCAGTAGGATTTAACCTTCTCCAAACTTCTATCAAATTTAAGTCTTTCATCAAAGAAACCAATTGGACCGCTGCTTTTGATTTTTTCAAGATTTTCGGAGATTTATCCAATAATGGATCTAATACACAACTGAAATCTCCCCAAATCAAAATATTTTCTTTAGCTTGACTTAAAGTTAAATAAGCTTCAGACACAAATTGTTCATCATCAACATGAGGTGCATACACATTCAACAAGGACCATGACTCAGCAAACAATTTACAATTAATCGTTAGGATTCGGCCAACTGATTCCACCAAAGATTCAAGTTCAAATGGTATTTTCTTGTGAATCAAGATCGCCACTCCTCTTGCTTTCGAATTGAAAGAAAATGAAATTACATGACCAACCCAATCTCTCTTCAATTTCAAATGTTCTTTTTCAGTTAAATGAGTTTCCTGCAAAAAAAGCAATATCCACTTTCATCTTTTTTATACAGACTAAAACATGTTTATCTTTAATCAGGTTATTTAAACCCTGCAAATTAAATGTTGCAAAATTCGAACTGGACATTGTTATCAAAATAAAGTAAAAAACTCCTCCTTCTATTCCTTCTATCCACAAAAAATGCACAGGACTTAATAATGAATAATAAAAACAAAATAGATAAGGAGGTGTGAGGACAAAGCAATTTAGAAACAAAAGTGAAATGGCGTGGTCATATTGAAATCAAGGAAGTTGGAGCAGTTGATGAAAACTGAGGTGGATGGTGAGACTGGATTTCTCTACCTCAGAGGGTTGGGAAGACTAAATCAGTGAGAGTACCAAGAGTTAAATCAATTTCAAAAAGTCAGAGATTTAACAGCTATGGGGACTTGGCACAAAAGTGGAGATGATATCCTGGGCAGATCAGCCACGATTGTTTTGAATGGTGTGTCTGACTTGGAACTTCAATGGCTTGCCCCTGCTCCTCCCCGCTTCTCCATGTTCTCACTTTGGAATGGGGATCAGAGCTATGAATAAGCTGGGGAACAAAGGTGTTCAATGTCAAAGGTTGCCAGCGAAGCCTCTGAATGGACAAACCTTAAGAGAACAAAAATGTCAGGGAATGTTTCTGGCACGTATGAGCTTAGACAGGTCCAAGGGTTACATTAAACTGAACATGGGTGTTTATTATTGTGTCTGGTGGGTGGAATGAACCAAACAATGAACTTTATTAAGTATAAATCAAACACATTAGCATGGTTGGGAGAGAGAGCCTGCAGCTTGGCATCTGCTCTCTTCCTGTACTCCTCTCTAATGACCTCGCAGTATCTGGACATGCGCAGTGCACCCATGTAGGCACGGAGATTGCAGCATGATTGCAGTGGGAGTAGGACAGCTGATAGCAGTGGCAATCTATATCCCCTTTCTTGAGCCAACCCTCCCACACATCCCATTAAGTTCCTGCATTTATTAGTCCAATGACAAATATACAAAATATATACATTGACCCAGTTCAGTCCTGGTACTTTGGGTTTGGCTTGCAAACACGCCCAGCACGCATTTTGTAGAACCCCTCTTTGGAGGTGGAGGCTTGAGGCAACTCGTCTGGAGAGCCTCTCTCACTCGCGGTTGTGGGTGCATTGTCTGTGTCGCTCATGTTTTGCTCTGGGGCTGTAGCTGGGTTCTCTGTTGTAGCTGGGTTCTCTGTGTTTCTGGGCTCGTCAAGGAATACCAGTCTGTCTGGGTTTTGCAATGGGGGAGGTTCTTTTACAGGGAGGATGTGCCTTCTGTTCCTCCTGTAGGTTTCCACTCCGAATGAATGAGGTATGACTTCGTCTCTTGGCAGCTTTGTTCCACTATGCCTGGGCGGTTGTATCCCTCTGGCATTTGAAGTCTGACGACCTGCCCTTCAGTAAGCCGCTTGTTTAGCAGCTAGGCATTGACATCCTGTGGGTCATTGACATGAGGCTCTAGGAGCTTCCTTGCCACTGGAAGGGTTGTCCTGGTTTGCCGTGACATCATTCTTTGCACAGGTGAGCCCAGGGTGTTGTCCCGAGGGACATTCCTCAGATTGAGCAGGCTGATGAATACATCCGTCTTCTCTCTGCGGCAACATTCCATGAGCTGTTTGGTGCTCCTTACCACTCTTTCAGCGAGTCCTTTGGATTGGGGGCACTCTGGACTGCTGGTAATGTTGGTAAAATCCTATGAAGAGGCAAAATTGTAAACTTTTTGGCTGGCGAACTGGCTGCCGTTGTCAGAAAGGAGTGTGTGTGGGCCTCCTTAGAAGTGGCGTTTGAACTTCTTGATGACTGCCTCCAAGGTGGTGACTCATAGTAGGTCTATCTCGAACCAGCCTGAATACGAGTCAATCAGCACCAGGTAGTGTTGTCTGTGCCATTCAAAGATGTTGGTTACTACTGTTGACCAGGGTAGAGCGGGCACTGGCCGCAGCTGCAGTGCCTCTCTTTGTTGGTGTGGCCTTGTACTGTTGTAGACCATACAGGACTGCACCTCTTCATCTATCTGGTTGGATATGCCTGGCCAGAAAACAATGTCTCTTGCCCTATGTTTTGTCACTTCCGTGCTGAGGCGTCCTCTGTGCAGGATTTCTACGTACATGTTCTGCAGTGTAGTGGGGATAACTGCTCTCTGCCTTTTATAATTATTCGCTTGTCAATGATTAGTTTGTCCCGATAAGGAAAAAAACGGTTGTATTGCTGGTGGCAGGCTGCGCTGCTTGGTCAGCCAGCGGCCTTTAATGAAGTTGCTCAAGCAGCTCAGAGCTTTGTCTTCTGTAGTATGCTTTCTCAGTTCATCAAGTCAGGCTGAGGAGATGTGGCTCACTATCATGACGCCACATCGTGCACTTCCTGGGGGCACATGAAAGGGCATCAGCTAGGCACATTTCCTTGCTGCATTTGTGAATTAGGATGATGTGGTACTTTTGTAACTGAAGCATCAGCCTCTAAAGTCTTGCCGGTGCAGTTTGGATGGGTTTGTTGATGATTGTCTCATGGGGTAAATGGTCAGTTTCGATGGTAATGGGTCTGCCATAAGCAATCGGGATCCTCTCAGCGGGACAGGTCACGAGATTCCCCTCACGCACCTCACCCTTGTAAATGAATGACCTCTCTCTCTCAATGGCTCTTGAGCCCACCAAATTCAACAGAATGAACACTCTGGTACGGAGAGGCTTATCGCCATGTGCAGCTGCCATAAAAATCTCATACTCCTGTTCAAACATGGGCCAGTCCTTGGCTATGTTTCCTTCAAATACCATGGGGTCGGGACGTCTGAACACGTCGGTCATTTTGAGGTTTCACAAATATGGTTTTAATTACCTACTGTGGCAGTTTTTCAGTTGTGAGGCTTCACTTCTGAATCCATGTTGTTATTGGGTCTACAATAATGACTGGAGCTGGTGGATACAGTGAACCAAACAATGAACTTTACAAAGTGTAAACCAAACACAGTAACATGTCAGGGAGAGAGAGAGCCTACCGCTTGGCGTCTGTCTCTTCCTGTATGTCACTCTAATTACTTAGCAGTACCTCCACATGCACAGTTCATCCTTGTAGGTATGGAGATTGCAGTGCAATTGTGGTGGGAGTAGGACAGCTGATAGCAGCTGTAATGATAGTGATCATGGTTGCAATTCAACTAGCAATGCCTTACTCTTTGAGTAGACTTGACTGGCAGCAGGGGGCTGGCACACAGAGCAGGGCACTGCAGTATGTTATCTGTAATGGAGACTTACAGCCTCATAGCCTGCCTCATGGTGCTGTGAACAATGGAAGGATTACACCCACCAGCGAAACTTCAGCTGACAGGTAATGTGGCTGAAAATTGGAACAGATTTAAACAATATTTTGGATTGTATTTAGTGGCAGTCGGAGCTGATGAGAAAAGTGATAAAGTGAAAGCATCAGTTTTCTTACATGTTGCGGGTGATGAAGCCCTGGAGGTGTATAATAACTTCACATTTGCTGCTGAAGGAGACAACATTAAACTGGAAAAAATAATGGACATGATGTTTGAGAGGCACAGATTTTTCACGTGTATACAGAAAATGGAAGAAAGTATTGATCAGTATGTGATTGAATTGAGAAACAGAAGCAAAATATGTGAATTGGTGGACTGACTGACTCGCTAATAAAAGACAGACTTGTGTGTGTGGTATTCCAGATAATAGTCTAAGGCAGTGGTTCCCAACCTTTTACTTAACACTTGAATACCACTTTAAGTATTCCCAATGCCATAACTGTTCTATGATTAATAAGTGATTGCTTAAGGTGGTATGTGGGTGGAAAGAAAAAGTTTGAAAACCACTGTTTTAATCATTCCAAATTGATTCGTTATGTGCAGTTTCATAACTCCAAAGGAAATGGGCCAATGACAATTTTTTTCAAGCAAAATATTTCAGTAATAATTGGATCGAGAGCAGTGATTCTCAACCTTCCCTTCCTACTTACATACCACCTTAAGCAATCACTTACTAATCACAGAAAATTTATGGCATAGGGAATATTTAAAGTGGTATGTGCATGGAAAGTAAAAGGTTGGGAACCACTGGTCTAAGGGAAAGACTGCTAAGAGAGCAAAATCTAGACCTGGAAAAAGCCATTGCATGCTATAGAGCTCCCAAAACTATAAAATTGCAGGTAAAAGAGCTGTTCAGTGAAACTAGCTATAACATGGATGCAGTGAGCAAAAATGGACAAAAACCATTTAATAAAAACCACGCCAAAGTGGAAAGAGAGACATGGCCAGCAAACAAAAATGAAAGGGACACTAGAAAGACATGTTGTCGATGTGGTACATAACGCCTACCAAAAAGGTGTCCAGCATATGTTAAAGCATGCAATATGTGCAACAAAAGCAACCATTATGCCCGTTGCTGTAGGAACCAAATGCAATAAAGCAAGGTTCATGCAAAAGATGATAGAGGAATTCTATGTAGATGTTGTGACTGAAAACAAGAAAGAAAACAGAGACTGGATGTTGAGATTAAAAATGAATGACATAGAAGTTTCAGTTAAATTGGACACTGGAGCCCAAATTAATGTAATATCGGAGACTGATTTTAAGAATATTAAACCCAGACCAAAGATGTATGGAACAAAAGTGAAGGTGACAGGATATTCAGGTACCGATTATACCAGTGCAAGGAGAATTCATGGTCAAAGTGAAACACAAGGACAAAGAGCACATGCTAGCATTCATCATGGTACCAAAGGATGTACAGGACATACTAGGTTTAACAGCCTGTGAGAAAATGAATCTGGTAAAAAGAGTCCTCATTAGTGGAAAGTGAAGGAAAGACAGTCTATAATGAACTCATGAAAGAGTACAATGACCTATTTCAGGGTTTAGGCTGCCTTCCAGGAGAACACACAATCAGAGTGGATAAACATATGCCATCGATAATACATCTATGCAGAAAATTCAATTTGCATTTCAAAAGCAACTAAAAGCAGAGTTGGACAGGATGGAAAGCCTGAATGTGATTCAGAAGATAGATGAGCCAATGGAGTGGGTGAGTTCACTCGTTGTTGTGGACAAAAAGAATGGAATGCTTAGAATTTGCTTGGATCCAAGAGATCTAAACAGAAAACAATAAAGAGAGAAAGTTTAAGCTTCTGACGCATGAAGAAATCATGTCACAGTTTGCAAATGCAAAGTTTTTCAGGAAGTTAAATGCATCATCAGGATTTTGGCAGTTAAAATTGGATGAATTAAGTTCAAGACTGTGCATGTTCAATAGTCCATTTGGCAGATACAGATTCCTAAGGTTACCATTCGGAATTGCCTCAGCTCCTGAAGTGTATCACAAAACTATCCATATGGTCTATGAGCACCTGGACAGAGTTGATACCTCAGTGGATGACATCATAGTATGGGGATCCACGAGAATGGAGCATCATGAGAGACTAAGGAAAGTGCTGGAAGCAACAATGAAAACAAATCTGAAGCTGAATAGAGACAAATGCCTGCTCAGGGTGACAGAACTAACATTTGTAGGAGATATTATTGGCAGTTAACGCATCAGACCAGACCCCAGAAAGGTGCCCACTATTGGGAACATGCCAAGGCCACAATGCAAAAAGGACATACAGATGTTTAATGGAATAGTCAACTCTATGGATAAATTCATATCCAACCTCTCAGAAAAGATGGCTCCATTGAGAGACGAACAGAAAAGAACATTGAATGGGAGTGGGATCATGACCATGAAAAGTCATGGAGGGAACTAAAGAAATTACTCACAGAGGAACTAGTTCTGAGGTTTTACAACCCAGCGAGACTGATCAAGTTATCAACAGACCCATCATATAGTGGGCTCGGTGCAGTTCTTCTGCAAAAATATGATGACTACCAACCCATTGCGTGTACATCACGATCAATGTCAGACGTGGAGACGCAATACGCTCAAAATGAAAAGGAACTGCTTAGCATTTCATACGCCTGTGAAAGATTTCATCAGTTTGTGTCAGGACAAGTAATTAGTGTAGAGACTGACCATGCCCTTGATTGGATTGTTCCAAAATCCATTAAATAAATGTCCACTTAGAATACAAAGAATGATGAGTAGGCTGCAATGCTATACACAGAATGTGGCCTCCACTCTGGGTAAGCTAATGTACACAGCAGTCACATTGACTAGAGCTGTTGATACAAGAGAATCCTCAAACACCAGAATGGATGAAGATCTGAATGCCTTCATGGACATGATCACAAGTGCACTGCCCATATCAGATGCAAAAATGGAGCTCATAAAGTCAGAGACAAACAAAGATGAAACACTTAGACAAATAAGAAAAAACATCTTGGATGGATGGCCCAACATGAAGCAGGACTGGTCACCTGACATTTCAGAGTACTGGAACTGCAGGGTGGAACTATCAGTGGTTGAAGACATCATCTAAAAAGTAAGTAAAATTCTAATCCCAAAGACTCTGAGAAATGAGATGCTAAAAAGTATCAATGGAGGACATCTTGGAATTGAAAAGTGTAAGAAAAGAGCATGACAGGTGATGTACTGGCCAAGAATCAACAATGATATAACAAATGAAGTGTCAAACTGTATAATATGCTGGAAATATCAAGCAAGCAATCCTGCAGAACCAATAAAGCCACACTCAGCACCATATAGACCTTACCAGAAAGTAGCCACTGATCTATTCGAATGTCAAGGGAAAGACTATCTGGTAGTCACAGACTATCACTCCCTGTATCCAGAGGTGTGTAGACTGAACAGCACCACTGCAGATGATGTAATAACAGGTTTGAAAACCATAGTCTCCAGACATGATGTGGCAAGCGAGGACTTCACAGACAATGGACACCAGTTTTGCAATTTAAAGTTCTGACAGTTTGCCAAAGAGTGGGACTTTGTACACGTCTAGTCCTCATTTTCCACAGTCCAATGGTCTAGTGGAAAACTCAGTATGGACAGTGAAAAGACTGCTGAACAAGGCAAAAGACAGTGGAACAGACTTCTACCAGAGCATGCTAGTATACCGCACAATGCTGCTCAAGTGTGGCATGTCACCAGCACAACTCCTTATTGGACGTAGGCTAAGATCAAACCTACTCATTCAGGAGAACTTCCTAAAAACAAAAGAGTGGGAGATGGTGAGGAAGTTCAAAGAACAACAGAAAGTAAAGTAAATGTATTACTTTGACAGAGGAACAAAAAACCTACCGGAACTCTACACTGGTGACCAAGTAAGGATAAAAGACAAAACAAACTTATGGACTCAGAAGAGAACTGTCCTTAGTGAAGTCAAACAAAGATCATACAATATTCAGACAGATGAAGGTGCTGTTCTGCGAATAAATCATCAAGATCTTCAAATGGGACCAGCCTCAATAGATGTAAAGATGAAAGTTGAATAACCTGAATGCACAGGTGAGAAGATATTGTCTGAGGCAACAACTCAGATTCAAGGACAATCAATCAGGAGATTGTCCTGTTATAGAATGAAGTAGTGCTATCTTATTTGCTGTTCAAGTTTTAGTGTATGTTAATGAGAACATACAAAACAAGTTTTAAAAATGTTAACAATTTTGATAATAATGAAAATGTAAGTTTTTGGTGTTAAAGTTAAAATTGCAGAATTATACAAAGAAAACATGTTAGTAAAAGTAAGCTACTTTTGTTTTAAGAAAGGGAGATGTAATGAAAGTGATCATGGTTTCAATGCAACTAGCAATGTCTTACTGTTTGATTAGACTTGGCTGCCATACTGTATGCAGATCTGTAATGGAGACTTGCAGCCTCATGGTGCTGTTTACAATAAAAGTAAAGAACATTTTCCTTCCTCCACGTGTTGTCTAAGAACTCACACAAATGAATACAAGATGAAACAACAGCAGTTGTCTACAATAGGTGGCTGTGTAAAGGGACAAGGTATGTGGTCAGAACTGGAACTCAAAATCAAATAGTATAGCACAGTTTGAGCAGACTGGTAAATTGGAAAGGGGCTAGGGACTGAATCTGTTGGTTGGAGCAAAAATAATTGCTTTGATATAATCAATGTTTACTTGGTAGCAATGTGTGCTTCTTCATGATTACTGTATGGCCAGCAAAGGCAGAAAATGGAGTAAAAGCTCAGCAGATCAGAAAGGACTGGGACTCAAAATGTTTGCAATTGCTTGGGCAGAATGAACCAGCTCAGAATAAAATTAAAAAGTTCTCAATTGAATGTGGACTAATAAATATTGATAACCCTTATCTTTGAACTGACATTCTAAGCTCGCAAAGAAGGTTCTGCATTCTCTTTCCATTCATGATACACACCAATCCTTGCACTTGTACTGCTATTCACATTGGGCTACTAATTCACACTGGGGCTTACCCCTCAGAGTTTTTTTAACGTGTTATTCAGTCCTGTCCAAGAATTATACTTGCTTCATTGCTGTTTTGCTCCTCATTTAAAAAAAAGAATGTCACCAGAATGTGTGTCAATGGACATTGGCTGAACTTTTAGTGCAGAGACTCATTTATTGGCTGGCTTCATTGAAATAGTCCTGTGTGGAGAGTTTTCTGAGGATGTATCTTGGGCACTGGTAGGAGGTCTTACTGATTCTATCTGTGAATCAATTTCACTCAGCTATCTTATAATTGTACAGGTGTTGATAGAGCGAATAACAATAAGGCTGGGAATTTCAATTGTGCTGTGATGTTCTTTTTGGAAGTATTGGAATGAAAATAATTGATTTCAAGACTAAAGCTTAATGATGGCATTCTCTGAGCTCTATCTCATCACTTCAAAAATTCAACCAAGTACTTCCCCTAAAAAATCAAACTTGTATTGCTAACATATTTCAAGATGTGAAACTCAGCTCCAGAGACTTGGGTTTCATCCTGTCATCTGCAGCTGCCTGACTGGTGCTTTCAGGTTCTCTCCAAAACTCAGAACATTTTCAGTCAGTGCTCCTGTTACCTTCCACGTCCCAAAGAAATGTTGGTAGGTTCATCAGCGGCTGCAAATCACCAATAGCATAAATAAGTGGTAAAAATCAAAAGGGAGTTGGTGAACCTGCAAGGGAGAACAAATTGCTGGGCTGTATGGAAATGAAGGGGAGGAAATAGGATTAATGGGATTCTTCTGCTGGAAACTGACGTGGATTTTTAAAAAAGAGACACAGTATGGAAACAAACCTTTTGGCCCATTGATTTTGCTCCAAGCAGCAATCACCCATTGATACAAAATGTATATTAATCCCATTTTCTATTCACCCAACATTTTTCTTAGCTCCCTGCAGATGCTATCAATCACACACACACTAGCCAATTACATGGTCAATGAGCTTGCCAACTTTGGCATGTTCCAAGTCCAAATCCAAGTCAAGTTTTATTGTCTGATTGTACAAGTACAATCTGATGAAACAGCACTCGGTGCAAAACAGGCAGACACACAACCAGACATCACACACATACAGACAAACAATACATATGAAGGACAAGTATTTCATCTATACAAATAAATGGGGCAGAACAGTTGGCAAAGTGGTTAGTGCAACACCTTTACAGTGCCAGCAATCAGGACCTGGTTCGAATCCTGCACTGTCTGTAAGGAGTTTGTATGTTCTCCCTGTGTCTGCGTGGGTTTTCCTCAGGGTCTCCAGTTTCCTCTCACTGTTCAAAACGTACTGATGTGTAGGTTAATTGGATATAAATTGGGCAGCACAGACTCATGATTATTGAGCACCTTCAAGCCAATGATATGTCAATGGAGGGGAAGGAAACTCCAGTGATCCTCTCTGCCTCTCCTATGGTCCTGTGAATTGACTTCCCAACCATTTCTCTGGAGCATTCATACCATTCTGTGATGCAGCCAACCAAGACACTCTCAATAGAGTTCCTATAGAAAGTTGGCATTATGGTAGCTGGTAGTCTTAACCTCTTCAGCTTCTCAGGAAGTTCAGTTGCTGTTTTGCCTTCCTGACAAGTGAGGAGATATTGATTGTTCATGATAGGTCACTAGTTAACTGAACTTCAAGGAACTTTGTGCTCTCCACTCTCTGTACCTTCCACCAGTGTGAGTTTCCCCAGGGTAGGCTCCAACCATGCAGCTCTCCAACATATATTGTATATCCAGGGATTAAAAGATAATATGCAACAATCTCTTCTGGAGTTATAAACAAATCAATAGATTAAGTTTTTAACTGTTTTAAGTGTTTTCTTGTACACTCACTTTAAGACAGTTTTTCAGTGTCAACCTATGTTGCAGACTATTTTTCTTTACCACTTTACTCTAACTCCTGAAGGGGATTAACACACAATAATCAATATTTTGAGCAAAGGGTCTCCCCTCATGGCAAAGGGGAAGATATCACTATCACCTTATTTTAAGTGAAACATAACATTTCCAAACTATTATCAAACAGACAAAAAAGGTTGTCCATCACAGAAAAAAGGCTTCAAGAAGAGAACCAATCCTGGTCCAATGCTGAGGAATAAATTCTGTATTCTCTGCTTTTAAACTTACACTATCTTCCAGTTTTTATATATTTGCCTTGATTATTTATCTTGAAACAGCATCATCTGTATGCGATGTTTTGCAACTGTTGTTGGTTTTTGTGATATTGTCTTAATCTGTTCAACATGGATGGTATTGTTTCCAGTAATCATGTCCAATGGAAGGCCAAAGATTACTGATCAGAGGCTTAAACATTTTTGCTGTGATTGCAAGAACTGAGGTTTGCAAGGAGTTTGTTGTACAGTTTATTTTTGTTGCTGAGGTTAGCCATAAACATTTTGGCCCTGGACAATGAATATCAATCACATTTTATTGTGTTGAGAAGTGGGTTGTAGTCAACTGTGGATGATTAATGTATTGCCTATTGGTAATATAGAGACTAGTCAGTACATTAAAGCCACAGGTTGACATCATTAAGTTACATTCTAACTTTCAGTATGAATTTTGTAAGACCTGATTTCACTATTAGTCAGATCTGTTGCCTTGAAGACTCATTTATTATTAAGAGGCACTGATAGTACTTTGCATGTAAAGACTAAGCAATCAAGCGGAATTTTCATTGTGATTTGTACAACCCACTATGTTCCATGAATACTATTAATTATTTGAAAAGTAATTTTTGCTATCTTTCTCTCAAAGGCATCAGGCTCCTGCCAACCAAACCTTTATATATTTTCTGAAATTAATTTGCACTATCAAATAAAATCAGTTAGCTTGTCGAACAAATTGAAGAATGCTCATGAAGTAGAATTTGAGCTTTACAGAAAACACGAGTGAATAATCAACACCCTCCATTTGATGCACAGATGATGCTTTTCCCCCCTGTATCCTTCCTAAGTACATTACTCTATCACGTGGTGCTCAAGAAAATTAGGCGTCATTATAGCATTATGGGGAGAGGTGTCATGGATAAGGTTGAAGTGCTGGGAGCCTGGTGTAAAGCCCTTCCCTTTGTATTGGTGATGAATTGTCCACAGCTTGGTGTGGAGAGGCTGCCCATATGATGACTGTTGTTTCGCTGATCACTGCTGAACAGTAGTAATGGCTGTCCCAATTTGTCCAAAGTCACAGGCTCAATGGCCAGTGATCACCGTGGAAAAATCTCCAGGCTGCGGAGGACTGTGCAACAATACCTCGAGAGGGGAGAGACTGCAGCGTTGTAGAACACATGGGTCCTGGAGACTTTTTCTATCTATTTATTTATTTATTAATTTTTACAGCATGGTAAAAGGCCCTTTTGGCTTATGAGCCTGTGCCACCCAATTGACTCCAACCCCTGGTACATTTTGGCTGGTGGGAGCAAACTGCAGCACAGGGAGGAAACAGACATCAATGTTGTTATTCATTCAAAGCAATTTTTTTTAATGTTTAAACCCTATTTGCTGCTGCATTCCTCTAAATCTGGCTGCAGCATATTTATTCCTAGCAGATTACAACCTCTCACTGATCGCTGTCTTAATATTGAGAACTACCATCATTTCACCTGATGTAAATTTCAGTTGGCTATTCTTGTATCAGAATAAGATTTATTTTCATAAAATTTGGTGTTTTGCATTAGCATCATAGAGCAAGCATTCATATTATAACCATCTTATAACATTACTATAAATAAAAAAAAAAATAGTTGTGCACGAAAAGTAAGGGAGTGTCTTTGCTTCATTGATTATTCAGGAATGTGGTGGCAGCGGGAAAGAAGCTGTCCTTGTGTTTCTGAGTGCTCATATTTGGGCTCTTGTACCTTTTCCTGATGGTAGGAGAGTGAAGAGGGCATGGCCTGGGTGGTGGGGGTCTTTGCTTTTTTTTAAGACACCATTTCATGTAGATGGTACTCGATGGAGTGAAATCTGATGCCTGCCATATCGCAGGCTTAGTTAACAACCCTCTGGAGTTTATTCTTGTCCTGAGAGTTTGTGCCTCCATAGCAGGCAGTGATGCAACCAGCCAGAATGCTCTCCATGGTACAGTTGTACAAGTTTTCCAGAGTTTTCGGGGATATACCGAATCTCCTCAGACACCTCACAAATTATAGCTGTTGGCTACACTTTGTCAGCAAGTCACAGGATCATGCCTAATTCTATGATATCCAGGCTGACACTCCCATTTGATACTAAATCAGACTTCATTATCTTTTGGACTAAATTAAGGTAGAGTTTACTTTCCTTGGTGATTGATTCAATTGGATTATTGAAGAAGAGTTATTTTTATATTGGGCAATAGCTGTCCTTCAACTAAGTCGGTGAACACAAATTTCTATTTACTTACTCAATTGCTTTTGGTGGAACGTCATTATCTGTTTCTTGATTTAGAACAGTGACCACATTTAAGGTAAGGTTGTGAAATCTGAGGTTGTGAAAGGGACAATATAAAATTAATTTTCACTTTCTGATCAGGCTGCATCCAGGAATTTGAAAGAGCCCCAGTTATTCTCTTCCTGAAAGAATCCATGTACATTTATGGAAAAAAATGAGGTTGGAATTTTATTGATGTGAAATCAGTTACGGGGAGACACAGGAACTCTTCCAATTCTCATCTTGTAAGTGCAAGAAAGAAACTACTTTTTTTTACCATTTTGGCTGTCATTAAAGTTAAAAAAAAAAAAGTTAGAAATGAGGTTGCACCAAAATTGTAGTGATGTCCCAACAGTTAATGCACTGTTTTACATTGTTAGGTCATCATTGCATGGAAATATTGCAATTTGTTTCAAATGAAGAATTGGATTCTATATCTCATTTGGAATTAAGGACTGAGCAAAGTACCCAGGTTTGATTAAGTTTTAGTTTGCTTATCATTTTTCTCATTGCTTTATTTATAAAAACAATGGATATTTTTGTACATTTTAGGTTGTAGGAGACTGGTCATCTCAATATTTATTGTTCATCTGCAGATGCCATGCAAAAACAGTGGTGATGGGTCACCTTCTTGAACTGCTGAATTCTCATTGGATGAGGTAGAGATTTGGAGAGTGTTGATCCAATAATTTGGAAGGAATGACATGATATTCAAAAATCAGGATGGCATATGAATTTGAGTGACCTTAATCCTTTTTGAAAGAATAAAATATGGAGTCAAACTACTTTCAGAAATCTTGTTTGTCAGGCTGAGTGGTCTTGTTTCATTACTAATGCTGCTTGATCATTCTGCATGAAACAAATGTAAAATATCTCTCATGAAACAAATTGATCTAGATAGCTTGTAAAAGTTGGGTTGGTTCAATGTGATCAAGGCCTTGTGTCGGGAATATTTTAATATAATAATGTCTATAAATGGTGTTGATAATTGGTGCAGATGAAGGTTATATAATATGATAAGCAAATGATAATAGTCGAGTACGTGCCCCCCTGTGATCAGTCATCTGAAGGAACAAAAGAGAAATTCCAGAGAACATGCTCCACAGGCATTTTCTTTCATGGAGCTGAATTATGGATCATTAAAAGCAGCTCTAAGATTTTTTTTCAATTTCAAGTGGTGAGATGGAAACAAATGAAAAAATTGTAATGACTGAAATTTTGGACCAATTTAATTGCTTGTTCACTTTTTATAGACCTATTTGTGAAAGTCATCAATAAATGATGGTCTCCACTGATTGTTTTTTTGTCTAGGAATTTTGAGTCACTGCATCTCGCCATAGGTTATGACAATATTCACATGAAAGGTCCTGCCCTCATTGAACATAAATGATCAAATATGCTGCAGTTTTCAATAATGCAGGTAAGGATATTCATAAAATGTACTTAAATGAGAATCACCAAGGATTCTTTCTAAACCGCTGAGTAATGATCTTGGCAATAAGAACATTCATATCTTAGCACATCCCCACAGCTTTGGCAAGTGATATACAATAAATTCTGTTGCACTTTGAAATTTGAGGGTAGATTACAAGGATTCAAGAGCTGCAGCACAAGCTTGGTGGAACCGACAACTGTTGATGTGAAGAAATATGCCAGTTAAATCAAGGTTAACCAGGGAGTTACTTCAGTCCACCCCAAATATTAATAAGAGCACATTCCTAATATCATGATGGGAGCTCCCTCAGTACTGGCCAAGATGCTTCCTTAGTGCTAGCCCAGTGTTGGCTAGGGCACTCACTTGACACTGTCTTGGTGGTAGACTGGTGGACACTGTCCTAAGATTCACCTTGCCATTCTCTTGGCATTGTCCCAAAGAAGTCCTGAATGGATGCTTCCAGAACTCTGGTCAGCCACTCTCTTTGAAGTACCAATTGCTGGAGTGTGCCTTTGAGGTTTGCTTGGCTTTATATGGAGGAAACCAGTGTGCGCATTTGGGTTGTCAACAGGGGCACACGATCACCCGCAACATTAACGACAGATCATTTTGTGCTTCTCCACATGCTTGTGCATGATGTGCCCTACAAAAAATGGTCAAACTTAAATCCCTGCATGTGATCCTGTTGGTCTTTTATTCAAATAAGTTTAGAGCACGTTTTTAAAAACTTGATAGACAAAGCACAAAATCTCCTATTGTTGTGCGTGGATAGTGGAGGATCACGTGACCTCCCTGTCTGAAACCTCGCTGGAAGTCACATCATCTGCCAATCAAGGTTGAACTCTGCCCATAAGGTGAACATCTTACAGGTGGCTCATTTGAATGATGCAGCAACATCATTGGCCAGATGGGCAACTTAAAACCCCATAAATTCCAACACGAGTTAGAGTTTGCTTTCTCTTCTCCTTGGTACTGACTATAAACCTGCTCTACACCAAGTGGTTTAACTGCGGACATTGCTGGAGGAGTCATTGGTAAGGTGTACACTACACTTTGAGTGGGATCGTAGTATTGTTTGGCAGTACATAGCACTGAGCCCACCCCACACATCCTCCCCCATTGGTACAGAGAATCAAGAGTGTGCTTTTAAATCCCTGTCTTGTTAGAGTGCGTTACTAACTATATATTACTTAACACTGAGCCACATTCTGAGCTATAGGGATCAGGAGTGTCTGCTGAAGTCCCTGTCTGTGAATGCATACACATGCGGGAGAGAGTGGTAGGGTAAGCAGCCACTTATATCGAGGACCATTGTGCTCGATGAGCCTGTTTACACTATTAGAGTATTTCAGTTTTGTACTGTGTAGAGGATAGGTGGCCACTGGTATCAGAGGCTAACCTAGATCCAATGTGAATGCCTGTACAACTATTAAGCAGAGACAGTGATTAAGTTCCATTTGACGTCTTCCCCTGTTTTAATCCCATGTGTAAAATAAATTTTCTTCTGATTGTGACATTTGTGTCCAGACTTGTCTCTCTGTGAACCCACCAAACCTGATACTATTCCCAACACAGCATCTATCTTCTCGGGTAATAAAAGAAATTAATTATTCATGTAATGTTCGAGACTTTGAACATAACAGTTGAAGGCCCTTAGAGGGAGCTGTGGCACAATAATAGCCCTAGTGTTTCTAAGTCAAAACTATGCCACCTCAAATTCAACTTGAGTGCATAATCTAAGCTGAATGCCCTAGTGTAGAACTGAGGGAGTGCCATATTGTTTGATATTCTATGTTTTGGATGAAATGCATAAATCAAGACATTTTTCTTCTCTATTGGTTGAATAGGATATTCCAGCGAATGGTGTAAGCCTTTTGTTGCATATAAACCCTTAATTACAAGACACCAGTGCAAATTTATCATACTGCCAGCCGCTAATGACATGCCCTGTGGGAATTATTTTGGAACGCAATTGAATTTCTAGCCTCTTACATTTTTCTGTACATTTGGCATCTGTTTACAAACCAGCAACTATCCCTCTATTCTGAAGAAAAGCAAAGAATTTGGTCTCTAGTGGCCCTTACAAGCATTTGTTCATCCACTGAACATGGTGCAGGGATCATTGCATTACTGTTGGAGAAGATTGCTTTATGTTAATTGCCCGTCACATTTAGTACAAATAACATGGACTTCAGAATGTAATTGAAGTCACGAATGCCTTTATAAGCATGTTTGAATCCATGTCATATTCAGTCACATGTATTTACCGATGAAACTTCTTGATTTAAGACTTCTCTTTGAAACTTCTCTTTTCATTGCTCATTGAGTTCCGAGCTATTTTTATGGGATGTCATTTGCAACCAATGTGGATATCAACCACCAGTGTGTGTATAGCAGTGATGTAGCAAATGTTTTATTGTTCAATGTAACTTGAAAAGGAATGGTGATATTCTTCATTGTCAGGCACTTTGGTGATAAATGAGAAAACCCTGAGCTAGTGAATCAAGTGATTCAAAAATTCAGACCTTCTAAACATTTAAAGAGCAAACTCCATTAGACATGGAAACTAATTAACTTAGTGTCTCTTAACTTCAGTAGATTGCTTTGGGCATTTAGAGTGGATGAAATGGATTCAAGAGAGAATTACTGTGAATTGTACTGGTTAAATCTGACTGTTCCCAACATATTATGGCACTGATGGTGATGTACCATCGATTCTCATTTTTGCTGACGTATGGATTTGTATTCCTGATTTGTTTATTCTGTACCTGTATTCATTGTTTTTCCAACCCCAAATGCCTCTTACAGCAAAGTTTCACAATTTAATAAAAACAAAATTGAATATCTGTAATCTTAAAAATGTAATCCTACCTGGAAAAATAACTCCCTCTGAACTGCCCCTCCCCCCACCAAAGAATACCAAAGGTAGACTTTATGCAGGGATGAGGTTAATTGCAAAGCTGGTTTTCAGTGGTGAATCTCATCCCGTTAACATAATTTAATTGAACTTCGTGGAGATGAAGTGGAAGGAGCACTGTGATTGCAGATATCAGGTGAGTTCTTGTAAAGAAGAAAACATCCGCTCAATCTTCAAATTTTGCCAACGTTCTTCAATGATGCTTTGGAGAAGAAGACGTAATAACCATTGAGCCTAGGAGGCTTCCCCTTAATCACCATCTCTATCTGCCGATCATCCCCATCTTTCTTCTTCTACCCCCTCATCCCTTCATTCCATGATCTAGTGCCCTCCTATCAGAGAACACCTTTCTTAGCCCTTGTATCTTCATCCTACCACTTTCTAGCTTTTTACCTATTTCTTCCCCCTGCATTCATCTATTACCTGCCAGCACATATTCCTTCCATTCCCCCTGACATTTTATGTGGGATTCTGACCTCTCTCTTTCCATTGCTGATGAAGAGTTACAACCTGAAAAATTGCCTATTGCCTTGCATGGATGAGGCCTGACCTGCTCATCTCCTCCACCACTTTGTGCATTGCTATGCCTCACCTTCATTACCATTGTGAGAAGAGGTTAAAGTGGAGGTAATCATCAGGACGATGATTTTGGAGTAGGTTTCTGCAATACTGCCATAGAATCCAATTAAAACTAATGTTGGATTCTGCTCATAGCCATCCTTTTTATTCAAAAATGTTCCTTTACTCTTTTATTGCAACATAATTTGTTCATCACCCAAGATGTTTCCATCACCCTGAACCCACAAAATGATGGTAATCACAGGTACAGATTGGTTTAGCAATAGTGACTTATATCCATTAGAGGAGATGTTACGTAAATCTAATCTTTTCCCCTCATTCTCGACATTCCTACTCTCTGCATAATCCACTCCTTAGAGCCCCTCTTAATATATTCCTCTGGTACTGTTTCTGTGGATTTTGCATGTCCTCCTAATAATAGTGTGGATTTCCTCCAGTTTTCTTCCTCATCCTGAAGGAATGTTGGTAGCTTATCGGATGACTGCAAATTACCTTTAGTTTAAAGTGGTAAAGGGGATCAAAGAACAGTTGATGAGATAGGAGAAAGAATATGTTACAGGAGTACAGGAAGGAAAGGAGAGAGGAAACCAGCATGGACCAGAAGCTAAATGACCTCAATTTGTGTTTTTTATCAGTAATGTTAGGTCTGCTTTGTTCGAGAATGGGTGAGTCAGACACCAGACTGAGTCGAAATCAAGGTTCTTTATTACCGGATTGTAACACTTGCAACTAACAGTGTTAGTTGGAGAAGGCGCATTCTCCCGATATCAGCAAGTGGTGTTTTTTTTTATACCTCAGGACACGCACTTAGTAAATTATCATACCAATGAATAAGCTGTTGCTACCCTTCTCTGTCAGTCTGCTGCACATCATCTTGTTATTGCCACACTTATCTTGAGCGTACAAGGTCACACCTGCATCCTTGTACTCCTTAGTAATGGGTAACTCCTTCTCCAGTCCCAACTCATGATGTTTTTACCTTACAGTAAGTAAGGTCAGACTTAACTATCTGTGTGAAACTCATGTCTAAGTTCGTAAGAATGTTGAAGGATACTTCTTGAATGAAGGTTTGGAGAAACACAATAAAAGATTCAAAATATCAACCTATATTGCTTGACAACATCCAAGTCTGGTGATCTATGGTGGTGAATGAACCTGGATTCAAATCAACATTTTCAACTAACCTGTAAGAGTCAATGATCACATCAAGAACCAGTGCCTGCAAAAGTGGGAATAGGAATATCTCAATCCACTTTAAATCCTTGCGAAAACCTTTTGAATCAAATATCAAATATCTCCTGGTTCGTCCAGGGACACTTTTTTTCCATGAGCTACCACACACATATTAGCATTGCCACCCTCAGTGAGGCATAGAACTAATAAAAAGGAATGGTCATTGGAGTTTTTAATTAACAAGTGCATAAAGAAAGACCCATTAAAAAGAAGCAATTAAAGATTTAAAAGGATCAGATTTGACTATCTCAGGTGTCTTTTGAACAAATTTCACAAAAATAGATTAATTTTCCCTGCAGAAGGATGAAAAGATTTCAGGGAATTACTTAAAGGCAAAAAATAGACATCAAAGACAAAGATATTTCATTAATAAAGGGCTGCAAAACAGAATGACGAATGGTCAGGCATATCCATCTACACAGTGAAAATAATGCACTGTAATTATTTTATGCAATTTTTTTTGTTATTTTATATCATCCTTTTTACTAATTTTAGTCACATGAATGTTTAGAGTGTGGATAAAAGCATAGTACTTTAAAATATCAACAACACTAAGTTTTAAAAAAAAAATATTGTTTGGGGAAGATGTACAAACTTGAAAAGAAAGCAATTTAATTTCTGATGTTTTCCTGGCATTGAGATAGTGTGGAATGATAACATAACCTGATGTTCTAAATAGCTACCATGGATGCCTAGTAAAATTATCTGACCCAATTTTGTTAGCTTTCATAATATTATCCTTGTTGCATCAATTTGCACCAAATTAAATTGGACCACAATTCAATTTCTGTTCCAAGAATTTCTGCTAATTTTCTATTCATTGAATCATTTTGTGAAATGGCAACATGAGCCCATTGAGGTCTGTGGAGCAGTTCAGACATCCAAAGAGTACCATTCTCCTTCTTGTATTACTTTCTCCTTCAGGTCTGCTGGACCTCCCTGCTGAAATATCATTGTATCTGCTCTGTATCTTGTTTTGTGCATTGAGTGATGGAGTGGTTCCATTTATAATGTTTTAAAAAGTGTTTTCAGCTTTTGAATCAGGTTGCTGATAGCAGACAAAATGTTGCACAAGAAGGTGTGGCCAGTTGAACCTGGCAATTTACCTGGAATTTAGTGATTCACCTGCCAGTGTGAACGCTCCAAACCTGGTACAAATGAACTCAGGACTGATACAACCTAGGACATTGTATCAGAGCCAAGCCATGTTGAGTCAGCTCCAATGTGAGTGGGCCAATGTCACTCGGGATATCACTGTTGGAGGTTCCCCCTCCCCCTCCCCTAGATACATGATAGTGGTTATTTAATGCACAGACCTGCGATTTCATAGTCCAATGTGAACAGCCCATCTAGTATTTCAACATGGATCATTCACATGCCTATTTAGCAGGTTGGCAGTGTGAAAGGGGCTAAAGAGGAGGCTTGGTAGCAAAAAAAAAATTTTCTGGAGGAACGCACTGGGTCAAGGAGCATCGGTGAAGGGGAGAGGAATTGTTGATGTTTAAATTGAGACCCTTCATTTTTGCTTCAGATTTCAGCATCTGGAGCCTCTGGAGTTACAGGCTTTGTAGCATTGCTCTGAAATGTGTGCATGATCTTTAAGTATATGTGCATCAAACTTCAAAAGTGTATGCAAAATTGTGAGGGCACATCGGGTGCTGGGCATCATCAATAGAAGCATAAGAACTGGAATATTGCAACACATTCTGGGCACCTTACTTTAAGATGAGTTTTAAGGTCCTAGATGGGTTGCAGAGCAAATTTCCTTCAATGGTTTCTGATTAAAGCATTTTCAGATGAAACTAGGTTTAAGTGGCTTGGAGAAAGAAAGAAGGTTGAGAAGATATTTATTAGAGGTATCAAATATTATTGGTGATTTAAGTTGCATGAATATAAATAAGGGGTTTGCATTTCTGAATAGTTTGAGGGCCAGATAACAGATTTAAAGAGAAGTTGGAAAGATACAGGGGGTTTGTGGTGCAGCAGGGGTATGAGAAGGACATGATCTAGAAATTACGGTACTCCTGGTAAGGTCAATCAAACTACTCTTATCTGAGTAGCGTTTTCCTTGTGGTTGATTGGGTTTTCTCTGAGTGCTCCTAGTTTCTTGTACCTCCCATAGGTGTATAGTTTAGAAGGTAAATTGGCTGCTGTAACCTAGCCCGAGTTTGTAGGTGAAATTTGGAAGTAGTTGACAGGAATGTAAGGAGAATAAACTCTCTAAGTCGAAGATTAGTGCAAATGATTGATAATGTGGGCTCTAGGCCGAAGAAGCTGTTTACATGCTTTATGACCATTACCTCTAATTGTCCAGAATTCTGGTCAACCAGCTATTGGAAAGATGTCATTAAGGTGGAAAGGATGCAGAAATGTATGTCCAGGGCTGGTAAGCTTGAATTATAACCTAGGACATTTCTTCTTGGAATGAAGAATAATTTTTCAGAGAAATATAAGTTATCAATAAATTAAGTAGACATTGTCCTTTCCCAGGGTAGTGGAGCCTAAGACTATAGGGAACAGTTTTCAAGTGATAGGAGAAAGATTTAAAAGGGATCAAGGGGGGCAACATATTCACATAGATGATGGTATGGACTGAGCTGCCAGGGGAAGTGAGCACAGTTGTAAAGTTTAAATATATATTGACAGATACATGGAAAGGAGAAGATTAGAGGGATGTGGGCCGAATGCAAACAAATAAGATAAGCTTCCATGCAAAACTTCTTGGATATGGATGAATTGAGCTGAAGGACCTGTTTCCATGCTGTGATAGTCTATAACATAGAGTTTGTAAAGAGAAATGGGGATAGGTGTTGAAGGAAGAATAATGTGCAAAACATCATGAAAGAGATGGGAGTGACAGGAATCTCTTCAGAGAACCAGCATGGACTGAATTGGCCAAATAGCCACCATCTGTGGCATGACATTTTTACCTCAAATTGAGATTTGCAATATGATGTGCAAAAAATGGAGCTGATCTATGTTTGGACCCTTCTGAGTATCCCTCCGAGAGAATAATTGTTCCTGATAAGGGAAAAAACAATCTTTTGTTCTATTAATGCTGTTACTCTCTATCTAATTCTGCCCACAAACAGGAAGAATAAGGCACAGCTACACAAACATTAAAAAAAATTACCAGCATCTTACCAATTCTATTCTGTGGACTTCTTAACACAGGAAAAAACAGATGCAAGAAAGCTGACTGTCACTGATGCTTCTTGAAGTAAGTGAACATTGGGTTGTTCAGGTTAGGCCATAAATGTTGTTAGAAATTTATTCTCTGTTGGTTCTATTGATTCTAGATAAAATTCTTAAAGACATGCTTTTACAGTGCAAATGAACAGCCAGCAGGTACACATCAGGGAGTGGTGAGTTGTTTGGATGCACAAGTACAGCATTTTGCACACTAACATCTGCCTACTTGAGGCCTTCCTTAAACCTGAAAAATTGTTGTGTAGTTAGTTTTGCTTTGATTGAATTTTAATGGCAAGGCAATAAATCCTTTTTAAAATATTGTCACATTAAAGTGCAATGTTTGTAGATAAAATAAGTTTTGTTTTGTTGGCTGAGAATGATTCTCCTTAAATCTAAGTGTGTAGTAAACTTCAGTAACACCAGTATGAAACACTGCAATCTAAATGTTCTTGAAAAGAGCCAAGTCCTCAGTCTTGGATATCATTGAATGATCTCTTACCTGAATGGTATGCTTCAAAATCAAAGAGATAGCATGTGCATCACTGGAGAAGGTCACATTGACATTTCAATCTTGTGCAGTATGTGAAGTGGTCTGATGATAGTGGATTCACACTTGTATTGTAACCATCAGAAGACTGCATCAGAAGGGTAATTAAAATAGCTTTGGTTATATATGTCATTGACACACTATCTGATCAATCTCAATTGCAACTTTGTAAACTGGACCCCCGTCCTTCAAGATATACAGGGGCTGTAGGTTAATAGGGGCATTTGGATTGCATGGGCTCATGGGGCAGAAGGGCCTGTTATCAGTAGTATATCTAACTTAAAATTTAAAAAAAACCCTTTACCTCTCCAATGAAACCCTTCATCAAATTAAAATCAAATGTTTGGGGCATGTTTCAACTTTATGAAAGATGGACTATATTGTGTCATATGTGGCACTGAAATGTTATCAAATTATGTTAATGATGTATGTCATTGTTAAGTTAGAAGGACTTAAAACTGCTGTAAATAAAAATCTGAAAATGTCTATAATCAGTCAAAGGAGGTGTACAAGTTTGATCATGTTACATATTATTTCCCAGACATACAACTTCCATTCATCGTGAGGAATGACCTTGGTTTGTGATGCCTACATTATCTATTGATGACATAAATCCTGAAGTCATGGTTTAAGTGATGCACTCTTGAAGCATGGGAACAAAAATGTTAATATTTATAGCAGAAGCTAGAAGAAATATCATAAGACAAAGCATAAATTGCCAAATTCCAGACAATGATTGCAACCAAGTAATTGAGGGACAAATCCAATGAATGTGCTTGCTCATGTTGGGGTTATTCCTGAAGTCATGACATTCCACCATAGGATATCAGCAAATATCATGTCCAGATGCATTCACCTTTAACTTTACTGAGAGGGGAGTGTAAGAAGATGCATTAATCATGTGTTGACTTGTCTGCTGCCCAGTGGTTTAAAGAGAGCAGAAGGCATTTTGAAAAGATTTTTCTGGTTAAAATGCCTTGGAGGACAGGGAACTGAAGGTTCAATTAAAGCTATGCAATGAAACAAAAGTTGGAGACCCAATAGCCTGTAGGACTCTTACCAACTCCTGAGCAATCCAATTAGTTCCACTCCTCAGATTGTACCCATGTCTCTACAAAATTTATTGATCACTCCTCTATTCAACTTTATTCAAAATTTCCACCACCCTTTCAGTCAATGAAATCCACATTATTATACTTCAAGGTATAAAATATTTTTTTCTTAAATTGCCACAGCTTGTTTGCAGAACATTTTAAACCATCCTCTTCTTGATGCCAACCCTCCTGCCAGTCCAAATAGTTTTCTCCTTTTCATTCTCTCATCATAATTTTAATGCTTTTGCTGAACCTTTCTTGAAGGTTCTTGCTCCAAGGATAACAATTATAGCTTCTCTAATCACTACAAATAACTGAGACCTGCAGCTTGAAATTTCCTCTCCATCCTTTTGCAAGGCCTTTATATCCTTTCTTTAAGTGAAGTGGCCAGAATTAATCATATTAACCAGTACTTAATATGAATTGCTTGCCTTGATTTTCTGTTCTGATAAATATAAAGCCATAGATCTCATTTATATTTGTTTAATTATTTTCTCAATTTATCTTGCCATCTTTAAACAGATGCAAGTATGCCTCAAATTTCAAAATTTGAAATTGGTGCTTTTTAATATGTAATGCCTCTTCTTATAATTTCTATTGGAATGAAGTACTTCATATTTCTTTATGTTAAAATTCACATAGCTTGTTTCTGCCCACTTCACCCCTTTTGCTATGTTCCCTATGAAGATTTTAAGTCCTTTACATTTTCTACCTTGAGTCATACCAACTTGCTAAATGCCTCTATTTATCTGTTTATAACTTATCTAATTTATCTGCAACTTCCTTCCTTCCCGTGACATGCACCACATCCTCTTTAATAAAGGTGGATGGAATAGTACTCATATAAAATCTCATCAGCTCTACTTTGGCAAGATACAGTAATCATTTTGGTCCTGGTTGGTCCCACTGTCTATCTTATTTCTAATTTCAACTTTAGATATGTTTTCATGTTATCCCTAATCTAATTGCAACTATTTTTTGCTCTTCTCATTTTATTTTTATCTCCGTACATGATACTTTATGTTCTGAGTGTTATGCATTACCATGGACAGATAGCATGTGGAATAAATATTAAATCAATATCAGAAGAGCAGCTCTAAGAGAATGGATGAGTACAGGAAGAAATTTAATGATGTGACAAGAGTCGTCCTGAAGGATCATTTCATTCTTCAATATTTTCTACCGCTCAAGGACCAGATCTCAACCCTTCATTCAATGTGGATAAACATGTCTTGGTAATCTTAATATTGTTAATCGAACCATCTGAGGTAATTATTCCCTGGATTGAGGTGACAGTAGTGGTTCCAACTGTTGCCTTAATCCAGGGCATAAATAGAACAGAGTGGTTAGTTTTATGTGTAATCTTTAACCCAATTATGTTTAGTTCTCTGTCGAAGTGACCAAGATGTTACTTGTATCTCACAGCAACTTCCTTAGCACAACAAGTGATCAAAATAAAAGTGAAAGGACTTTTAACATGTCTATCTTCTTGCTATCATCTGCTTTATACTGGCCAATATCTATCGAACATTCTTGTGCTAATAATTAAAGCTAATAATTACTGGTAACTTGCATTGCTTCTGAAACAAAGTGGGTTGGTTCCACTCCTTTCAGTTCAAAAATTTTCATTTTCCTGTAGAGTTTGTCAAAATCACCACAATTGGTATAGTGCTCGACTAAGATAAATATAAAGTAGGCAAATTGCCAGAAAAGAACAGCGCAGAAAATGCACCTATTCAATGGAGGATGTAGAAAGCTTGATTGTTATTCTTAGAGCAGCAACTGTTAAGTGCAGATTTATTGTACTTGGTCAAGGATTTGAAAGGTATACACAGAAGTCATAGTTTCTCCTTGCAAGTGGATTGGTGACCAGGGGATAAAATTCAGAATATTTAGCAAGGCAGTTAAAGTATATGAGAAGATCGTTTTGATCAATAGTCTGTTATGATTTGGAAAACACTGTCTGAAATGATGGTGGAAATCGATTCTTTATGATTAATTTTCAAAAATAAATTGTATGAAGATGAAAGATAGGGATGAATCATGAGTCTGAGTTTATTTTCATATATGTAAGCATAGTGTACATATGAAGCAAAATTCTTACTTGGCTAGAATTTTTAAATTAAGTTACCACAAAATGCCAAGGCAGAAAAAATTATACGAAGTATAAAAGAATAGGTATATGTATCTTCACGTTTCCAGTGAGGTGATTTTTCAGCCATCCAGACAAGTCGTTTGGTGATCCTGATTATGGTTAGGGTTCAATGAGGGGAGGTTCAAGAGCCTGATAGCTGAAGGGAAAAAAATCTGTTCTTTAACCCAGAGATGCTAGATTTCAGGGTTCTGTATCTTCTGCTTAAAAAAAAACAGTGGGACGTGATTATGACCAGGGTGATGGGGATCCTTTATGTTGTTGGCTGCTGTCTTGAGGATGTCTTCAATTGGTGGGAGGACCCTTGATTGACTTGACTAGCTTTGCCATTTTCTGTGACTTTCTGTGCTCCTGGGTATATAGTTCAACTCAGGACATGGTGCAACCTATTAGTATTGTTGTGTTTAATTATCTAGTCAGGCACACCTATGGCCCCTGTACCTGTGGCCCCTCCCCACAGACTCCTGTATAAAGGTGACTGTTCCACAGCCCCTTGCAGTTCAATGCAGGACAACTGAACAGTAAGGATGTGCTTATGTCTTAAGTGAATTAATCCTATTGGTTTCTCCACAATAGTCTCCTGAGTGATTGATGGGGCATCAATTTAATTCTCCAATGGAGCAGATCCTCAAACCAGAAATGCTGGAGATCGACCCTTTATCATCTGAGGAATCTACTAAATTTATCTCTGGCTGTTTTGAAGCATTCCTGCAGGCCTCCTCTACCATTGTGCGATCAGAGACTGACAAACTGCACATGACTCACTCCCGGGTTGGCAGCCTGGTATTGCTAAAACGTACCAGGAAGCCATGGACATTCTCAAAGGTCAGTACATGCGTAAAATCAACGTTGTCTACGCCAGACACCTTCTAATGACTTGAAAACAAAGTCCTGGTGAGTTCAGCGCTGAATATCTTCAGGCCCTGAGAGTACTTGGCCTGTGAATGCAATCCTGTGTCCAGCACAGAGTACACAGACGACCTGATCCAGATGCGTACATCGCAGGGATCAAGTCAAACTATGTATGACAGAGACTGCTGGAGCAAGGGGAGCTCAGTCTGCAGAGAACTGTTGAGCTGGCAGGTACACTGGAGATGGCTCTCCAGAACGTGGAGGCCTACTCATCCGACAATGTAGCCACCTCATGGTTAACCTGGGCGCCGCCACCTTGAGACATGCCAGCACCCCCTCTCTCCACTAACGACTCAACCACAGCAGAAGTGCTCAGCGACCATTTCCTGTTGCATTTGTCCGGCTCCATTGGTGAGATGACCACAACCACGGTGCTAAGGGAGTACCAAAAGCGTTACTTCTGCAGCCTGGGCAAGCATCAGAGGAAACGCTGCCCAGCAAAGGATTCAACTTGCTTGAGATACAGGAAGAAGGGCCAGTACGCCAAGGAGTGGAAGTCCAAACCCCTTCCTAGCAGCATTGTGTGCAGATCGTGGGGGCCGCTGTCCCAGACTCCATCATCACCCAGAGCCAGCGATGCCATGTGCGATCTGTGGTGGCTGCCATCTTGGGCACCATCTTCAGGACCCATCAGCGCTGCATGCGGGTCTTGGAGGCTGACATTTTGGACCCCATCACCACCCACAACAGCAATGTGCAGCGACCTGACACAGGTTTCCATCACGCTCGACCCGGATAATCCATATCAACTCTCCAGGTGATGACAGACATTCAGGTAAACAGCCACGTGATGAGTTGCTTATTCAATAGTGGAAGCATGGAGAGCTTCATCCACCTGGACACAGCTTTTCTCTCACGGTACTGCTGGTGAACCAGAAGATCTCCTTGGTACCCAGATTTCACTCAGCAGACATCCAGGGCATCTGTGAAGTGACTCTAAAGGTGAGGGGTACTGAATATAAAGACTTTAAACTAATGGTAATGTTGCAGCTCTGTGCTGCTGTACTGTTGGGACTGGATTTTCAATGTCCTCGTAAAAGGGTAACATTGGATTTCAATGGGCCCCATCCACCCCTCACTTTATGTAATTGGCAGTTTTCAAACTGACAACCCCACCACTCACCACACACGACCTGTGGGCTCTCCACACTCAAAATACTGCCCCCCCCCCCACCGTCATTACTCGTCAATCTCACATCTCACTCCTGACTGTAAACCCGTCGCCACCAAAAGTAGGCAGTTCAGGGCCTTCAACCAGGCAGTCGTACAATGCTTTCTCAAGATGGAGGT
Organism: Narcine bancroftii; assembly: GCF_036971445.1. Lineage (NCBI taxonomy): Eukaryota > Metazoa > Chordata > Chondrichthyes > Torpediniformes > Narcinidae > Narcine > Narcine bancroftii. The sequence goes on from NC_091469.1 coordinate 335,931,093, forward strand.
CATTGAAGCCAGCACCAGCCCCTGCCACACAGCCTCAAGGCCCTGAAGAGGTGCCCTGGGTTCTTATTATACTCAGTGGGTCCCCAATTATGCAGACAAGGCTTGCCCCTCATCAAGTCCACATCCTTCTTCCTGGTGATGGAAGCCCGTACTGCCTTCAATCGCATTAAAGTAGATATCACTAAGGCCACAATGCAAGCTGTGGATGAATCCATCCCATTTCAGGTGGAAAGCGATGCATCAGACTTCACCGTAGCAGCAACCCTTAGTCAGGCAGGCAGGCCAGTAGCCTCTTTTCACGTACCCTACAGGGCCCTGAGATTCAGGACTCCTCGGTTGAGAAAGAGGCCCAGGCCATTGTCGAGGCAGTGCGGCACTGGTGTGCCTGGCCGATAAAAGATTCACCTGCTGAATGATCAACGTGCAGTTGTGCTCATGTTTAACAATCAGCAGTGGGGCAAAATTGAAAGATCTACCAAAGCCTTCTGCCTCATCACAGCAATAGAAGTTGAAAAAGTGATTCTCATTACCAAGAGCACAAAATGAATTGCAATTTGAGATGACATAATGTTTTTGCCATTAAAGTAGACAATGCAACACAGTTGAGGCCCTTCAGCCCTCAATGTGTGCCAACTTGTATATTCCTACCAAAATTTAAAAAAAATACAAAGCCCTTCCTACCTCATAACCCTTTATGTTGTCATCTATGTGCCTGTCTAATTGTTTCTTAAATGTCCCTAATGCTTCAGCCTCCTCCACCAGCCCTGACAAGGCATTCCAGGCACACACAACTCTGTGTTTATATAAAAAAAACCTACCCCTGATGTCTCCCTTAAACTTACCACCCTTCACTTTGTACATGTGTCCTATAGTGTTTGCTACTCCAGCCCTGGGCAAAAGGTGCTGGCTGTCTACCTTATCTATGCCTTTCAGAATCATATAGACCTCTATTAAGTCATCTCTTATCCTTTTATGCTCTGATAACCTTGCCTTATAATTCTTACTTTCCAATCCAGGCAATATCCTGGTAACTCTCCTCTGCACTCTCTCCATAGCTTGCACATCCTTCCTATCATGAAATGACCAGAACTGAACATTATATTCTGTATGGGGTCTCATATGAGATTTGTAGAGTTGCCACATGACCTCTCGACTCTCTAACTTAATCCCCCGACTAATGAATCCCAGCATCCCATATTCTTCTTAACTGTCCTATCAACCCTTGTGGTGACCTCTGTGACTGTATCTCTCATGCTTCATATCAGTTGGTCCACATCTTAGTGGAGAAAAAAAAGAGACAAGATTCAGCTGGATAAGGAACTCTTGCCTAAATCTCTCATTGCTATGGACCTCAATCTGAAGCACAATCTGAAGCACATTCTAAAGCCAGGAGATTAGTATTTTTTATCCTGTGAAATTGAAACTATTGCAAAAAATTTACTGAGCAACACATGGCTGAAGAAGAAGGAAATTCAGTAGATGAAAAGTTAAATAATTATGTTTTCAGTAGAGGCTTAGAACTTGAATTTATGGAGTTCAAGTTTGGGTTTCAATAATATTTGAATTAATTTCAAGGTATGCTATTTTATAAGGTTATCTTATTTTATAAGTGAATCAAGAAACTTGGTTTGATTTTGCTTTCTGAGCTGAAAAAGAAATGTGCAGGAAAATGTCAGAATTACTTTTGCTTTCAAGGAGAAATTTAAAAAAAAACAATCTAATCCCTGTTGCAATATGCTGAATTCACATATGCCACAGACAATATTGAAAAAAGACGAGACCTTAGGAAGTGCTGCTGGCATCGGTAAATGTATTGGCAGCAGATGGAACCAATGCTTAAGGGTTGATCAATTTTCCTGGTCCTAGAAGTGCATCTGATAAAATAAAATTCCCAATAATGAAATACTGCACCTCAAATCACCTCTTTCAAGCACCAAATTATTGTTCATGATGAGAGAACAGAAAATGTTGGAGATGGATAGCAGTTCAGATAGCATCTATGGATAGAGAAACAGCTCAATGACGTTACATCAGATATGGATATGGCAGTTTTTCTTTGCTGTCACCTTAAGCTAAGAATTAGCCTATTCCAAATATACTCTGCCATTACATCATGCAAAAATATCCTCTAGTTTCTTTACAGAATCAGACTAGAGTTAAGTTAGATATGATAGAGATTATAGATTACTATTTCCAAGTTGAGAGGAAGTGGCTTTTGGCTCCGAATCATGGGTCCTCTACCGGCATCACCTACGGCTCCTAGAACGCTTCCACCAGCGTTGTCTCCGCTCCATCCTCAACATCCATTGGAGCGCTTACACCCCTAACGTCGAAGTACTCGAGATGGCAGAGGCCGACAGCATCGAATCCACAATGTTGAAGATCCAACTGCGCTGGGTAGGTCACGCCTCCAGAATGGAGGACCATCGCCTTCCCAAGATCGTGTTATATGGCGAGCTCTCCACTGGCCACCGAGACAGAGGTGCACCAAAGAAGAGGTACAAGGACTGCCTAAAGAAATCTCTTGGTGCCTGCCACATTGACTACCGCCAGTGGGCTGATATCGCCTCAAACCGTGCATCTTGGAGCCTCACAGTTCGGCGGGCAGCAACCTCCTTTGAAGAAGACTGCAGAGCCCACCTTACTGACAAAAGACAAAGAAGGAAAAACCCAACACCCAACCCCAACCAACCAATTTTCCCTTGCAACCGCTGCAACCGTGTCTGCCTGTCCCGCATCGGACTTGTCAGCCACAAATGAGCCTGCAGCTGACGTGGGCATTACCCCTCCATAAATCTTCGTCCGTGAAGCCAAGCCAAAGAGAAAGAGAAACAATGGGAAATTTTCACTTGTATGTTTTATTCAATATGTGTATTTTCATGTTGATGTTTCTCTGATCTATTGGAATGCACTGGGCATATCTGTTCACCTTCTTGTTCACAAATCAAAATGGAAAGTTAGGAAGTTTGTCAGGGTCAGAAGGAATAAAACTTTTCCGGAAGTGAGGTTGGGGATCTGCGGATATGAAGACACACCCATGAAGGATACAATGTGATGACCAGCAACGTGATGCAGTCATTAGTAATGATGTTGATGGGACATTAGGGAAGGATTTACAGAAGGTATGAGAGAGGTGCAAGGGAAAGCGGGAGGAGGAGAGAGTTAGGCTGAGCCAAGAAGCTACAAATTTAAATAGCTGTTTTTCAGTCGCTGGAGAAACTAAGCAAATTATGCAGCATTCTTTATGGTAAAGGTACAAAAATACAATAGCCAACATTTTGGGCCTGAGCAGCACTTCCCAAGGTTTCACTTTTTTTTAAATAACATGATCTGTGCCATATTTGAATTCAGGATATTGCAACAGTGATTAGATTATTTATTTTGTTTTACAATTTCCCCTTGGAAGCAAAAATAATTCTGACTTTTCCCTGAACATTTATTTAAATGGCTGACTCAGAATATGCTGTCTGAAATATTACAAAATATAGCATATCTTCTGTTAAGTTAAAACAGTGTACATTCTAAACACAGATGTATTTTAAAATTTAATTATGGTAACTGAATTAGATGCTGTCTTCTCTGGGACAAATTCCATGCTTTGAAAAAGTATTGAAAATAACATGCTGAACAATACACCACCTGTTATCATTTATATTGTGAATATTTTGTTCGTTTTATATAATAAATATAGCATATGTCTTTGATGTACCTTTTCAACATACATTTAACAGCATAATTTAGCTGATACTTTCTATTATTTTCATGTTTGAATGTTTTTATGACCACACCATTTTACAGGCCCAATTCTTACCATTTTAATCACAATTCCATTTAGTGATGACCTCCAGGTTCAACGTGTGAGGAGGGAAAAATATGCCTCTGACAGTTTCTGGCAGCACTGAAATGTGTTGTTGATTGAATTTAGATTTGTAGGGAATTATTTAAAGTATCCTTTTTAGACAACAATTTGAACATTCATCTAAAATAAATAACAAGATCACAGTTTCATCAAGATGCTTTCCTGTTTGCCCATACACTCAAATAATGGGATTAAATTTGTAGTCATATCATTTTTATCCCTCTATCCCTGCGGAATTCTCCTCTGTATGTTTATGTTAGAACTGATGAACTGTACTGCACGACATCTCTCTCTGCAATCCAAAGACCTATTTTTTACTTTCTTTTTTTTCTTTACCTATAATTTTTTAAACTTTTTTCAGTTTGTATTTTTTTTGTCGGGGGGAGGATGGGAAGGAGGGGTTTTGAGGTTGGGTGAAAACTATCATATATGTAATCAATTTGTCCTTTTTTGATATCTGTAATATTATAATAATTGTAGTTACTGCATGTATGGAATATTAAATAAAATATTTCTTTAAAATGCTTTCTTGTTTGCTTGTCGTTCAATGTGTACTTGTTCTTTTAGGAAAATACTTTTGAGAAATAGAAAACCATGATACATAGAAGGGAAGCCAAGTGCCAAAGATATAGGAGCAGAAGTAGGCCAATCAGCCCATTGAGTCTGCTCCACCATTCTATCATGACCTGATCCATCTTCCCACTCAGCTTCACTCCCTGGCCTTCTCCGTATAATGCTTGATGCCCTGACAAAACAAATACAGGTAGACCTCTACTTATGATGGGGTTTGGTTTGCGACTCGTGTCGTAAGGTGAAATTATTGTAAGTTGGGGTCTACCTGTACAGGTAGCTTTCTGCGCCACTCCTGCCAAGATGCTGACGTCCCCAGTCATGCCAGGAGCCTCCTGGCAGGAGCAGGAGGCCAACATCTGTACTTCTGCTGGGAGCCTGAGACAGTGCCTGGTAACTAGGAGCAGTTGCGTCACTTCGCAACCTACATTGTGATTTGGAACACATGCACAAATTGCAGTCACTCTCTCTCTCTTCAATCTCCCTCTCTCACCCCAGCAATAGCAATCGGGGGTGGGGGGGGGGGGGGGTTGGTGATGGTAGAAAGTGGTCTGATTGGATGGATGGATTTCCTTCAGAGAAGGAAAAACAACCACATTGATACAGATAGAGCCCAACTTACCTCTATTCAAAATAGATTCTGATCATCGTAACTTTGAAATATCGTAAGTTGGAACATTGTAAGTCTAGGTTTATCTGTACCTGTTAATCTCTGCTGTAAATATACCCAGAGTTATCGCTTCTACAGCTGCCCTTGGCAACAGGTTTTGCAGACTCACGACCCGCTGACTAAAGAATTTTTTTTTGCATCTCTGTTTTAAATTGACACCCTTTTATCCTGAAGTTGGTCATCTATCATGGGAGAAGATCTTGCCACATCTACTCTGTCCAAGTCTTTCGGCATTCAAAATATCTCCATGTGGTCCTCTCTCATCCTTCTGTACCCTGAGTTATTCATGTGCTAACCCTTTAATTTCTGGTATCATTCTGGTATATCATTCTGCTCTCCAACGCCAACTGATCCTTTCTCAAATAAGGTGCCCAAAACTGTACACAGTACTCCAAATGAGGTCTCACCAGTGGCCTATAGAGTCTTAACATTCCATCCATGTTCTATATGCTATTCCTCTAGAAATAAATGCCAACACTGCACTCAACTTCTTCACCACTGACTCAACCTGGAGGTTATAATTTAGGGTATCCTGCATAAGGATTCCTAAGTCCCTTTGCACCTCAGAATTTTGAACTTTCTCCCCATCTAACTAATAGTCTGCCCATCCATTTCTTCTACCAAAGTGTATGCCTGTACTCTTTCCAACATTGTATTTTGTCTGCCACCTCTTTGCCCATTCTCCTAATCTATGTCTCTTTGCATCCTTTCAGTATCCTCAGCACCGCCCACCCTACCACTTATTTTGGTATCATCTGCAAGTTTTACCGCAAAGCCATCTATTCCATTATCCAAATCATTTATGGACAATGTAAAAAGAAGTGGCCTCAACACCAATCCCTGTGGAACAACAGTAGTAACAGGGAGCCAACCAGAATAGGTTCCCTTTATTCCAACTCACTGTTTCCTGGCTCACAGCCAATGCTCTACCCTTGCTAGTATACTTCCTGTAATTCCATGGGCTCTCATTTTATTAAGTTGCCTCATGTGTGGCACCTTGTCAAAGGTCTTTTGAAAGTCCTGTTACAGGTTATATTTTATATTATAAACAATATATTTTTAAGAGATAGATGGTTTGGCGGTGGGGGGGGGCTTAGTGTAGGTCACTTCACAAACAGATACTGACACTTCACCTCTCATTTAAAATGCAAGAGATTTGCTGAAGCCAGACGATCAGGCTCTGTGACTTTGCAAAGATGAAGGAGCCACTTTGGAAAGAATTTTAAAAGCAGGTGCAAATGGAGAAGTCCAGGTTCAAGTGCTGATAAAGATCTTTCAAGGATTGGGTTTGAAGCCTTGGGAGAAGTTGGTTTTTCCAAGCAGAGAAAGAGGAATGAAAAAAAAAAGATTTTTCTCAGAGAGAGAAGTTAGTTCTGCAGTGGCTTTTGGGAGACTGCAATAAGCTGGCAGGCTTGTTGAAAACCCTATTTTGAAAGTGGGTTGTGAGTTCTGAGTTCAGCCTGTTAAAAATCCTTGTAGTCCTTACAAGAGGAAATGGCTGGCTAGTGTGTTTCTCCTGAAATCAGGGAAACAAGAGGAACTCTGGAAGAAGAGGTTATCATTTGGACAATCCATAAAGGGGCAAGTTTCTTCGGCAAGGCACTGAAGTGACTGATCGGAGGAAATCAGTTTGTGGGTGTCCAACGAGCAACAAATAATCTCTCAGTAACTAACAAGAACCTTCCTGAGTGGTAACCATTGAACTTTAAGAACCAGAGCCTGGCGAAGATTCATAAATGTAAAATTCTGTGCACTGTATAAGAATTGCCTGATACCGGTGAACTTGGAGAAGTGAGAAGTGAATGATTGGCTATTAAAGCAAAGAACTTTTGTGAACATATAGACATTGCATACATGTATGCTTAGAATTAGAAGGAGGTTAAGTTTGATCCTGTTTTTATGTTTAAAGGAAATTAGCAGCAACTTTTGTTTAAATAATCATTTATCTTGATGAATTTCTATTGCTGTTGGGTTTTGCAGTCCTCTGGGCTCATAACTGTCCAAATACATAACATCCACTCTATCCTGTGATTCCTTCAGAAAATTGCAATGGGTTTGTCGGGCATCAATCCTAATAACTCAAACCAACACTGAGACAATTGACTGTACTGACATAAAAGGGATTTGTGTTACAGAATCTTAGAATCTAAAATTACTCTGTGATCTTTCACAAAGATGACTTCTTTCATTCTCTGATTTGTTTATTTGGTAAAGATACACTCAGTTGCATCTATACTACGATCTTGCTGAACTTTTACTCCAGCCTCAAACCAATCTGCTTGTAGCCTGGATATTCCTCTCCATGATATGTTCAAATCTCAGTTCCCCAGCGACGTGGGAATGGAAAACCAAGTTTGATCGAACTTTTCTTTTGGTCCCTGCTTTCTAAGGCTTCCATATGCAAATGAACCTGGGACAAGGCAATGCTACGGGAAGAAGGAAGGAAGGAAGGAATAATCATCTTTTCTTCTCAAATCAAAGAAAAGGCTTCAATTTTATTTCTAAGCATTAAAGATCAGTGCAGTTCTTGCTACTGTGATACCTCCAAATTGGAGGAAGAGACCAAAAGAGTCAACAATTAATATATTAGAATTATACATGAAACATGATAATTAAACCTAACTTATAAATTGGACCATGAAATAGGTTAATAGCATATGTTTATAATTCTCTATTTTAAAAATATGATGATCCATTTATTTAGAATAAGGGCACAATAGATATGAGTAGAACTGCAAAAATTATTGAGATACAACAGCACTTTCACAAAGATAAAGAGGATGTATAAATCTTCTTAACCTCCTTGCTTTTACACAATAAACTATTCATATCACTTTTAAAAGATATCCATGATCCATATACCTCAAAATTGGAATTTATTGTCATGAACAAGTCATGAAATTTGGTGTTTGCGGCAGCATCATGGTGTAAACATACATGTTATAACCATCTTGCAACATTACTATAAAAAAAATAGTAATAACTATAATAGAGCATGAAAAGTAAGGCACTGCCTTTGGATCATTGTTATTCAGGAATCTGATGGCAGTGGGGAAGAAGCTGTCCTTGAGCTGCTGAGTGCTCATCTTTAGGCTCCTGTACCTTTTCCCTGATGGTAGCAGAGTGAAGAGGGTGTGCCCTGGGTGGTGGGGGTCCTTCAGGATAGAGGCCGCTATTTTAAGACACCGCCTCATGTTGATGTCCTCGATGGGGTGAAGTCTAGTGCCTGTGATGTCGCAGGCTGAGTTAACTACACTCTGGTGTTTACTCTTGTCCTGAGAGTTGGTGCCTCCATACCAGATAGTAATGCAACCAACTTGAATGCTCTCCTCTGTACACCTGTAGAAGTTTGAGAGTTTTCGGTGACATACCAAACTGCCTCAGACACCTCACAAAGTATAGCTGCTGGCGAGCCTTCTATTAGATTGCATCACCATGGAGGCTCCAGGACAGATCTTCGGACATGCTGACACTCAGGAATTTGAAGTTCTTGACCCTCTCCACTACTAAGCCCTCAATGAGGACAAGGTCATGTTCCCCTGAATTCCTCCTGAAGTCCACAATGATCTCCTTGGTTTTGCTGACGTTGATGGCAAGGTTGTTGTCATTACACTATTCAACGAGGTGATCCATCTTCCTCCCGTATGCTTTCTCTTTGCTGTTTGTGTTTCTGCTGACAACTGTGGTGTCATCTGCAAACTTGTAGATAGCATTGAAATTGTGCCTGGCCACACAGTCATTGGTGTATAATGAGAAGAGTAGCGGGATAAGCACACATCCTTGGGATGTGCCTGCATTGATGATCAGTGAGAAGGAGACGTTGCTTCCAATTCGTAATGACTATGATCTTCCGATGAGAAAGGGAAAGATCCAGTTGCAGAGTGGGGTAAAGAAGCCTAGAGTTTGTAGCTTCTTGACCAGTACTGAGGGAATAATGGTATTGAAGGCTGAGCTGTAGTCTATGAAGAGCAGCCATATGTATGAATTACTGTTTTCAAGGTGATCTGGAGATTAGTGGAGAGCCAGCAATATTGCATCTGCAATTGTGACGATAGGTGATTGCAGTGGGTTCAGGTCTTTAATTAGGTAGGTGTTAATTCTGGCCATGACCAGTCTCTCAAAGCATTTCATCACAGTAGAAGTTAGTGCTACTGAGCAGTAGTCTTTGAGGAAGCCCACACTACTCTTCTTGGGTACCAGAATGATTGATGCCCTTTAGAAGCTGGTGGGAACCTCAGACTGCCACAATGAATGCTCCGTGAACACTCCGGCTAGTTGGTTGGTGCAGATTTTCTGCACCCTGCTAGGTACGCCATCAGGGCCTGGCATGTATCTTCACCTTCCCTTCACCCTTTCTGTCGGGTGTGCCAGAATATTTTTTTATTTGACTTTTATATGGTTGAAATTGTTGACAAATCTATGTCTTCCAGCTGATTAGTGTAAGACTCTCCCTCCATACTAATTCAGTGAATGAACCAGTAGTGATCTGCTTGCAAGTGTTCACCAATGCAACCATCATCTATGCTCTCTTACTCAATGTCTGTAGTTGAACATAGGACCAGCAGAAAGTCATACAGCCACTGAGGCATGTTGAGCCATTAAAGAAGATCGTGGCCGATGTAAGCTCGGACTCAGCTCCATTTTCCTGTCTGTTCCCTAGAACCCTTGACTCCCCTATGGAACAAAGATCAATTGATCTTAGCCTTGAATATATTTAATGATTCAATCTCCCAAACTCTAGGCTCACAAATGCATTAGATTTACAACACTCTGAGAGGAAAAAAGTATCTTCCTCATCTGATTTTAAAGTGGACGACTCCTTATTGTGATTCTCTGCTTTGTACTTTTACCTACCTCCAGAGGATGAATATCCTCTCAGCAGAATGTTCATATAAATCAGTCCAATGATTGTTGGGAAAACATGTTTAACATTTCCTCATGAAGTAAAACACAAAGGTCTGCAGGCATTGTGGTTAAAGTCAAAACACAATGCTGGAGAAACTCAGCAGGTCACACAGTGTCCTTTATATAGAAAAGATAAAGATACATAACTGACATTTCAGGCTTGAGCCCCTCATCAAGGTATGGAAAAATGTTGATAGATATTGGAACAAATGTTGGGGGGGGGAGTGGGAGGAAGGAACACAGTCCCAAGGGCAGGAGGTAATAGATGGAGAAGGGAGGGAGGGTACAGCACCAAGCAGGGAGTGGATAGATGGCTCAGTGAATAGAGAGGGAAGGGGGTGGATATCTGAGGGAAAAGGTAAGGGAAGGGAGGGAGAATGGAGAGGAGGTTAGAAGAAACAAGAGAAGTCAATGATAATACCATCTGGCTGGTGCATGCCCACACAGAAAATCAGGTGTTGTTCCTCCAATTTATGGGTGGTCTTGGTGGGATAGTACACGAGGCCATGGACAGATGAGTAAGGGAGTGGGATACAGAACTGAAATGGTTGGCCACTAGAAGGTCCCTGTCACTGGTGTGGACAGAGCGAAGCTGCTCAGTGAAGCAATCTCCCTGTCTGTGCCCACTCTCTCTGATGCAGAGAAGGCCAGAAAGGGAGCACCAGGTGTGGTAAATCTATCCTGTGGGGAACTGAAATGCGGGTTGGCCACTGGGAGGTCTCTGTCACTGATGCAGCAGAATGAAAGTGTTCTGTGAAGCTATCTCTCAGTCTGCACTGAGTCTTTCCAATGTAGAGAAGGCCATGAAGGAAGAACCAGATGCAGTAAATCACTTTTGCAGAACTAAAACGGTTGGCCACTGCAAGGAGCATTTAAACTATAGGACACACAGTAATTGGCAACTCAAGGTTAGGAACCCACACAGACTGCAGGCTGCTGGCTATTGTGGTCAAAGGACACACACTAGGCTGTGGACTACTGGAGACTGGCTCAAGACTGGTTGAAGGGGTACCAGGTATAGGACCCAAGATGAGAGAGGATGCCAAGGGTGCTGGAGGCTTTTAGATCGTATCAAGGGTGTGCATCTGGAACTCAGGTTGCTGATGGTTTAGACTGAAGGCTGTGTGGCTGAGGAGGCTGCGGGAGCACTGGAGATAAACTGATAGACATTATGACTCAGGGGTCTCTCTTTTGGTTCTCTTTCTCTGGCTATAAAGAGAGATGGGCATTTTCTGCTGATAGCGAATCTTTGTCTGCCTTACGGTGGACTAAAGGGAATTTCGTGTAATATCACTTTTTCTGTTTTATTGCATGACAATAAAATAATCCTAAATGAAACATGTAAATAAACTACATGCGAATGATGTGGTTCACAGGCACAGCTAGTGGTGTTCCTATTTTATACCTCATGATCCAGGTTCACTCTAGACTTCTGAGTTCTATCTGTGTGGAGTGTGCACGTTTACCGTGAATGGGTGGGTTTTCTCCCAGCTTTCCGATTAGACACTATTAATAAATGAATTGGGTAGTTGAATTTACGGGAGATATAATAGGAATAATGGAACAACAATTCAAGGAATAGGGCATCGAGTCAGCACATAAGGAAACATCATAATAAGGAAATGTGAACAAAATGACAAAATCATATATGTGATATAGACAGGCTATTTTGCTGCTTTTTTATCCTTTAGGTGAATATTTGATTCTAGTGCTTTTGGGAGATTATTTTCATTTCATTTAATTTAGAGAGACAGCACTGTACCTGGGTCTTCCAGACCACAAGCTTGTGCAGCCCAAATACATTCAGGTAAAAAAAAAATTACTTACTTAACCACATACATCTTTGTAACATGAGAGGAAATTGGAGCACCCAGATGAAATCCATGCAGATACAGGGAGAACATACAAACACCTGGCATACAGCAGTGGATTCGAACCAGTGTCGCCAGCACTGTAATTGTGTGGCCTTAATCGCTGCACTCACCATTGCCACAGACTGGACCTGGCATTTATACACAAGTCACTCATGGACTTTATTCAAATGCATTATAACTGGCAAAGAGGAATGAAAGGAATTGTTTAAAGATACCCTTTGAATCATCTGCTTTGCATTGCTAATGGGCATACACCGCAGGGGAAAGGAAAATGGTTGGCAGTTGAAGTTTACCTTGGCACATGGTGGCCAGTTGTGCAAGCAGAGATAATTAAGGAAACAGTAGTAAATGACGTAAGGTGAAGACAGAGGGATCCCAATATCACTGGAGTTCACACAAAGAAGATTTGAGTATAGTGCAGAGAACCCTCACATGCAGCAGTGCCATTGTTCAGGTGGACAAAATGGACACTCAGCATGTAATAGTTATGGGATCCTATCACCATGGTATATATTTTATATATTTGCATATACTGATAATGATTGGTTGAGAGCCATAGCCACACCTACTGGCCAGGTCATAAAGGGCTGTACCTAACCAGATCCAGGTCAGTCTGGACTGGTCAACCTCTATTATAGTCAACCTCGATGTTAATAAAAACCTTGGTTTGAGTCAACAAGTCTTTGAGTCATTTGATGCGCTACACAGCACAAGCCAGATTTTAAAAAAAATTCTGGATAAACTGAATGGGTGAGATCGCATTTGCAGAGGGACTTTGCTGATGTTTTGAATCGAGACCCTGTCCTGATACAAACTCTTGATCTGAAACTCTTGTCCTCCACAGATGTTGCCTGAATCGCTGATCTCCTCCAGAGTATTCCAGCATCATTTGTGTCTCCAAAATATGCAGACTGTGTTTTATTTATAATTATACAGTCAAGCATGTGAGTCCTTCATTGTAGATGGAGGGAATGGAAATGTTCTTTACTGTTAATAGTATTGTCAAGTAAATGATCATATTAAAAATAAACAAGCACTGATTGCTGCTTTAAGAAAACATAAGAAGTTTATTCAACTGATGGAGTTCAGCTCTGATAGTGATTTTTTTTATGGTTATTATTCCGGACTCAGCATGCAAAGCAAGCTATGTTCCATCAGAGAGAAGTGCAGATATTGGAAGATTCAATCCCCACTTATTTGAAATAGTGGAAAGTTGCAAGTTGAGCAGAAGGAATTGAGGAACAGCAGAATTATTAAATGACTCCATTTACCCGGTTATTGCAACTTTGATGAATTCTTCAATTATTTTCTGAGATAGATTTTTGCATGGCTTAAATAATCAGCAGGTTCACAGCACATTTCTGAACACACTGTTTGGCCTGGCTTGTAAAATTGTTACCCTAATCGAAATGGCAGCAAAAAATGCCAGGGAATTTCAACCTTACCTAGCCATAAGCATGAGAGCAGCTTGAAGTCAGAAGGCACCTCTTGGGTGTATGAGTCTTGTAATATCTGCCGTTTACCATGGGACTCTTCCTTAACTAGACAAAGTACCAATTATGCCAAGAAAGAGAACATGTCACCTAAATTCAGGAAAAGTAATCAGAGCAGTGTTGCCAATGCAACCCCATTGCAGGAGAGAGGTGTCTGTGGTCTGCATAATACTGAAGTTGATCTTCTTTGGCTTGGCTTCGCGGACGAAGATTTATGGAGGGGGTAAAAAGTCCACGTCAGCTGCAGGCTCGTTTGTGGCTGACCAGTCTGATGCGGGACAGGCAGACACGATTGCAGCGGTTGCAAGGGAAAATTGGTTGGTTGGGGTTGGGTGTTGGGTTTTTCCTCCTTTGCCTTTTGTCAGTGAGGTGGGCTCTGCGGTCTTCTTCAAAGGAGGCTGCTGCCCGCCAAACTGTGAGGCGCCAAGATGCACGGTTTGAGGCGTTATCAGCCCACTGGCGGTGGTCAATGTGGCAGGCACCAAGAGATTTCTTTAGGCAGTCCTTGTACCTTTTCTTTGGTGCACCTCTGTCACGGTGGCCAGTGGAGAGCTCGCCATATAATACGATCTTGGGAAGGCGATGGTCCTCCATTCTGGAGACGTGACCCATCCAGCGCAGCTGGATCTTCAGCAGCGTGGACTCGATGCTGTCGACCTCTGCCATCTCGAGTACCTCGACGTTAGGGGTGTGAGCGCTCCAATGGATGTTGAGGATGGAGCGGAGACAACGCTGGTGGAAGCGTTCTAGGAGCCGTAGGTGGTGCCGGTAGCGGACCCATGATTCGGAGCCGAACAGGAGTGTGGGTATGACAACGGCTCTGTATACGCTTATCTTTGTGAGGTTTTTCAGTTGGTTGTTTTTCCAGACTCTTTTGTGTAGTCTTCCAAAGGCGCTATTTGCCTTGGCGAGTCTGTTGTCTATCTCACTGAAGTTGATATGGTGTTGATATACACCATTCATTCACACCACAGGTTTTCAAGCTAAGAGTGCAGGTAAACAAACTGTAAATACAGAAACAAAAATGTGTTGTTCCATCAAAACTAAGTGTATCTATGACAGGAGATTCAGTTACCTAATTTTGTAACAAGAAGCTGTTCATCTCAGGACACTTGACATAATGCTGAAGTGACTAGATCGCCAAAGGTATGCTTGTTAAATTTATTGATGCTACAGATAGATCAGAAAGTAAATTATGAAGAGGACTTAAAAAGAATATAAAGGGGTATAGACAAGTTAAATGAATGGGCAAAGTTCTGGCAAATGTAGTTAAATGTGGGAACATGTAAAATGGTCCACTTTGCCAGGAAAAATAACAAACAGAAACATTTTAAGAGAGATTGCGGAGCACTATAATGCAGAGCGAACTGAGTGCCTTTGAACTGTTCACAAGATGCAAGAATGTCATTATTGCAATATTTCAGAAAGCTGAGAGCAGATTATTGTTGATTTCAGGAGGAATTGAACACAGAAACTGGAATGCAATGCTTCAGTTAGTGTGTTGATGGGACATAACTGGAGTACTGTGTGAAGTATTGCTCTCTGAATGTAAGAAGAAATATTAATGCAGTTTGGAAAAGGTTTACTAAATTATTATCTGCAATAGATTATTTTGAGGAAAGATTGGAGGGGTTAAGTTTGTATCTGCTAGACTTCAGAAGAATTTAGATTTTATGGTCATACAGACTCAGAGGGCTGCTTCCATTATTTCATCAATATGTCTCTACAGGTACGCGATCCTTTATCCGGGACCCTTGGGGGACAGTGTGTTCTGAATTTTGGATTTTTCTGGATTTCAGAAAGCCCACCCAAATTGTGCTGCCATATCTACCCCAACCCCCTTCCAGTGGCCTGGCCATCTCACCCAACCACCAGTCCCTCGGCCACCTCCCCTAAGCGCTAGTCCCTTGGCCACCAGGCTGCCTCCCCCAAGCACCAGCCGCCAGGCCGCCTCCCCCAAGCGTCGGCTGCCTCTCCCAAGCACTGGGCATCCAGCTGCCTCCCCCAAGCACTGGTCCCTCAGCTGCCTCTCCCAAGCGCCGGCCGCCTACCCCAAGCACTAGTCCCTCGGCCGCCTCCCCCAGTGCCAGGCACGTCTCTCCCCACTTACCGGATTTTGGAGCTTTCTGGATTTTAGAAGTCCGGATAAAAGATCGTGTACCTGTAATGAAGGGTGACTTGATTGAAACACTTAGGTTCCTGAGCCTCCTGACAAGGTCCATGTGGAGAGGATGCTTCTTCTTGCAGGATATTTAGAACCAGGGATGTTCATTTAATAAATTATCTGAGGGTTGTAAGACTTTGGAATTCTCTTCCTCAAAGTGTGATCAAAACAGCATTATTAAATAAGACAGAAATAGATATTAGATAAACATGTAGTTCAAGGGTTGTTGTGGCTAGAATAAAGAGCTGAAATTACAGTCAGATCAGGTAAGATCTTATTCAGAGGAGACTTGAGGGGCCAAGTGATCTTCTGTTCCCAATTAATTTATTCAAATGTAATGAGCAGCAATAAGATTTCACTATTGTATATTGTGGCTGGTTGCACAGATGGACCAAGGATTGACAATGAATTCTTAGGTGTCATTTGACACCCATGTTTACTATTGTTCCATGGATAGCAATTAGTGAATGATGACTTTCTTGTCATATTTGCAGAAATATTTGAGACAGCATACTCCTTGACAAATCTAGAAACCTACTGACAAAAGCTGTCCAATTGTGGTATGTGTCCAGATGTGGAAATGCAATATTTTTCATTAAAAGATTAAAATTATCTAAAATAAAAATATAGGACACTCATAAAATCAGTCCTGATGAATTACACTGAGAGCATAAGGTTATTACCTGAATCCGGCAATTACCAAGATTTGGAATATTTCCTGACAACAAGATTGGCAGGGATGCTGTCACACCTAGGACTTAGCAGGCAGGAGGAAGGTAGGTGGGTAACAGGAGAGGGAAAGGGAACTGACAGTCAGTGCAGTCTACCACTATACTCGTTCCCCTTAACAACAAGAATAATATTTTGGATACCATTTTGGGGGAGAACCTACCAGGCACAAGCTACAGTGGCCAGTTCTCTGTCATGGAGTCTGGCCTTGGGGCAAAGAAGGAGGAGGAGAAAAGGTGAACTGTAGTGATTGAGGATTCCATAGTTAGGGGAACAGATAAGAAGATCTGTGGGAAAAAAGATCAAGTATCCCAGATGGTATGTTACCTCCCTGGTGTCAAGGACCAAGATAGTTCAGATAGAGTTCACACCATTCTCAGGAAGGACGGTGAGCAGCCAGATTTCATGGTCCATGTAAGGACCCATAACATGGGTAGGAAGGGTGAGGAGGACCTGCAAGGAGAATTCAGGGAGTTGGGTGCTAGGTTAAAGGACAGTACCTCCAGGCTTGTGATCTCAGGAATAGTACCCATTCCATGTGCTTGTGAGGTTGGAAAAGGAGGGTTATATAGCTTAACACATAGCTAAAGCAATGGTGGAGGAAGAAGAACTTCAGGTTTATGGACGATTGGGCTCTCTTCCATGGAAGGTGGGACCTGTTCCAATGGGACAGTTTGCATCTGAAATAGAAGAGGAACTAATATTGTGGGAAGGTTTGCTAGTGCTGCTCCAGGGAGATTTTATACTATATTTGCAAAAGGATGGGAACCACAGTGCCAGAGTAGATGGGGGAGTGGAGGGTGAAAAAAGATGAGGTGAGGATTGCATGTAATGTTAGAAGTTAAAAGGTTTGTATGTGATGGCAATTTTTTCAGGTGCATCTATTTCAATGCAAGAAGTATTGTCAGAAAGACAGGCAAGCTTAGAGCGTGGATTGGCAGACAAAGTGAAGGAAAATCCTAAGGGTTTTTACAAGTATATATTGAGACAACATTGGTCCCCTTGAATATTAGAGGGGTCAGCTTTGTATGAAGACAAAGGAGATGGGAAGCCTTTAAATGTTTTTTTTTTAATCAGTATCCATTCAGAAACAGGCACAGAGTCATGGAAGTAAGGAAAACAAACAGTGAGGTCACTCAACCTATACAGATTAAAGAGGATAAATCCCTAGGACTTTACAAGATATTCTCTTAGACCTAGAGGGATACTAGTGTCATGATTGATAGCGCATCAATGAGTATAGAAATTGCAGAGACTCTAGCAGAAATACTAAAAATGTCTTTAGCCATGGGTGTGGAGCCAGAGCATTGGAGGGTAGCTTATGTTGTTCAGTTGTTTAAAAAAGACTCCAAAAGAAACCCCGGAAATTATAAACCAGTGAGCCTGATGTTAGTAGTAGTTAAGTTATTGGGGATCAGATATACAAGCATTTGGATAGCCATGGACTGATTAGGGATAGTCAACATGGGTTTGTGCATGGTAGGTCACATTTAACCAAATTTATAGAGTTTTTCAAGGAGGTTACTAGGAGCGTTGATAAAGGAAAGGCAGTGAATATGTCTACAAACACTTTAGCAAGGCCTTTGATGAAGTCCCACATAGGATGTTAGTCAAAAAGATATAGATATTCGGTATTCATGGGGAAGTAGTCAACTGGATTTGACTTTGGCTACAGGGGAAGAGGCCAGAGAGTGGTAGTGGATGATTGCTTCTCAGACTGGAGGCCCGTGACTAGTGGTGTGCCTCGGGGTTCGGTGCTGGGACCATTGTTTTTGTCACCTATATCAATGATCTGGATGATAATGTGGTAAATTGGATCAGCAAATTTGCAAATGACACAAAGATTAAAGGTGTTGTGGACAGCAAGGAAGGCTTTCAAAGCTTGCAGAGGGATCTGGACCAGCTGGGAAAATGGGCTGAAAAATGGCAGATAGAATTTAAAGCTAACAAGTATGAGGTGTTGCATTTTGGAAAGTCAAACCAAGAAAGACATACACAGTAAATGGGAGGGCACTGAGTAGAGTGATAAAACAGGGGGATCTGTTAATACAGATACATAATTTCCTGAAAGTGAAAGGTAGATAAGGCTGCAAAGAGAGCTTTTGGCATATTGGTCTTCATATTGAGTGTAGTAGGTTGCGATGATATGGTAATATTGTATAAAACATGGGTGAGGCCAAATTTGGAGTATTGTATGCAGTTTTGGTCACCTAACTACAGGAAAAATATCAATAATATTGAAAGAATACAACAAAGATTTATTAGGATGTTGCCTGGACTTCAGGAACTGAGTTATATGGAAGGTTAAACAGGTTAGATCTTTATTTCCTGGAGCGTAGAAGAACGAGTGGAGGTTTGATAGAGGTATTTAAAATTATATGGGGTCTGGACAGAGTAAATGTAGGCAGGCTTTTCCCATTGAGGGTAGGTACAACTCGAGGACATGGGTTAAGGGTGAAAGGGAAAAGATTTAAAGGGAACATTAGAGGAAACTTCTTCACATAGAGAGTGGTGGGAGTGTGGAATGAACTTCCAGCTGAAGTGGTGAATGTGGGCTCAATTTTCATTTTCAAGAAGAATTTGTACAAGTACATGGATTTAAAGGGTATGGAGGTTTATGGTCTAGGTGCAGGTCAGTGGGGCTAGGTAGAATAATATTTTGGCATGGACTAGAAGGGCTCAAGGTCCTATTACTGTGGTTCTATGGTTCTAACATTCAGTCTAGCTAACACGTCTACTTTATATTCTTGTCAGAAAAACAATGACTTTCTTGTTTGTATCAATGAACATTCTACATGGATTGAATTGAGGATTGGGGGATCAGCCACAAGGGCAGAACATATATTTGAGGAGTTGTGGTTGATTCTTGCAATCCACGTTGCATTTGAAGACCTAGTCTTAGATAGCATATGTCAAATTCTCACAGTATCTCTTTGAGGAGGTGCAAAGCTATCAAACATTTATTAGTTCCCCCCATGTTAATCAGCCTTTTATTATACAGTCAACAGGTCTGTGCACTTCATTGAGGAAAAGAAAAATTGAAGAGACAAGTTTTGCATGTTCATTCACAAATCATTTAGCTAATTTTCAACATAAGTGTCATGCATTGCCACATTCTGTATGAGCTATTCATGAGCTCCTCACTTTGAGCTTACTTGTGGTCACCACAGCCCAATTAGAGGAGAGTGCAGAGGGACAACTTTTGAAAATAAATAAATTTGTATTTGCATCCTCAGAACTGAGAAGAGGTAAAGAACAGCAGATCAGATAATGGAAGAGAATAGAATTAACATCAAATCAACATACATAACATGCAGAAATGGGGCAAACAACTTTATTTAAAATGGAGGAAAAGTTGAAAATCCCCACATTGATTAAATGATTGCTGCAAGATATTCCAACATTTAGTGGATAAACATGATGATAAATTCATTCCAGTTGTGGGTTTAAAACTACTTTCTGAAAATGAGCTCAACAGTGAGTTGAGTTGGGATGTTGTGTATTCTTCACATTGAAGAACAAATGAGAGATAAGTACAATATAACTGGAGATACAGCGCTGGCATATTACCAACTGAGATCCTACTTGAAAGATAAATTAGGAAGCAACTTGAGTTTACCAGAGGGAAGTAACCTTGAATATGTGATTACAGATACAATGTTAATCAAAAGATTTATAAAAAATATGTATATTAAACTGCAAGAAAAGGAGAATGAGGAAACAAATGGTAAAACTAAACAAAAATGGGAACAAGATTTAAATATAAAGATGAAAAAGGAAACATGGGAGAAGTTATGCTCTGGAACGATGAGAAATACAATAAATACAAGGCTGCGTATGATACAATATAATTGGTTACACAGACTATACATTACACCGCAAAAGTTAAATAAATGGGACCCAACAGTATCTGATAGATGTTTTCGATGTAAAAAAGAAAGGGGAACAACAATTCATGCAATCTGGACATGTGAGAGAGTAGAAAAATTTTGGGATGATCTCAATCAGATATTAAATAAAATAACAGAAAACAATATACCAAAGAATCCAGAGATCTTTCTCCTAAGTAACATAAAAAATAAAGGATTTGGAATTGACTTGGAAGATGCACAAAAAAGATTTGTCAAGATAGCCCTAGCCGTAGCAAAAAAATGTATTATGTCAACCTGGAAATTGGAAGATAATTTGAAAATACAACAATGGTATATAGAAATGAATAAATGTATTCCATTAGAAAAAATAACATATAGTTTAAGAAATAATATTGAAATATTCGAACAAGTATGGGAGCCTTACATTAAATACAATAGCAAAAACCTACTGGGAACAAACATTACCTAAGTTGATGGAAGGAGAAGAAAAGAAAAGAATGGACTCAGTAGAATTTCTGGTGTATTTTTGTTGAATGACAACATTGTCTAACTGAATTAATGCAACCTAGATTGTATACCTAAAATGGATGAGAGGGGGTGGGGGTGGGGGGGTGGCTTGGGAGGAGGGAGGGGGGAGGGAGAAAAAGTCACTGTAAATGTGTGGAAAAGAAAAAGTGTATAGCATGGCTATTGTGATTTATGGTGTGAAAAATAAAAAATTTAAAAAAAAAAAAAGAAAAACAATCACAATGTCAGAAACTGAAATGGAGTTAAGATGATTCTGGTATCACAGACATCCAGTTAACAGACTGAACCTATAACAGCTGTCTACATTTTCAAAGAGAGAATGCAGCATGGAATATTTGCATGTAATAAATATGAGTTCTGTGTGTATGTGTGTGACATAAGCACAGATGGTACTTGTTGTTTGGATAAAATTATGAGTGAACATGTCCTAAAGCTCCTAAATTGCTGCCAGAGATTATTATAAGTAGATACCAGCTCTACAAAAGTGGGTCACAGACCAGCACCAGCTGAACTATGGAGAAGGCTGTCCTCCTGATAAAGGCCACACTAATGTTGTCATGTCGTCTCCTACTCTCCCTCCTTATGAGTGATATAGTATGTGATTATGTTTTTGTACCAGGCACATTGACCACTGCCAGTGGGCTGATAACGCCTCAAACCGTGCATCTTGGCGCCTCACAGTTTGGCGGGCAGCAACCTCCTTTGAAAAAGACCGCAGAGCCCACCTCACTGACAAAAGGCAAAGGAGGAAAAACCCAACACCCAACCCCAACCAACCAATTTTCCCCTGCAACCGCTGCAATCGTGTCTGCCTGTCCCGCATCAGACTTGTCAGCCACAAACGAGCCTGCAGCTGACGTGGACTTTTTACCCTCTCCATAAATCTTCGTCCGCGAAGCCAAGCCAAAGAAATGTTTTTGTATCAAAAACACTATTTCGTGAAAGGGAAATTAGAGATGCAGTTACAATCTAATCACCTATTATCTTATTGATTGATGGAGTAAAGCTTAAGGAGCCTATTGGCTTGTTCGTGCCACAAGCCTGTGTGTTCGTATTGTAACTTCAGCATGGATTTTATCTATTCCAAAGGCTTTTTTATTTGTCGACCATCGAACAGGCATTTCGACCACTTGCTAAGTTGGGTAGCACCAAGATTATAATAATGTTGTCTGTTGAAGTTAATAACACACAATCAAAGGAATATTACTTCATTGTCAAATGTAATATCTTATCCAGATTGTTCTATAATGATCAGAATATTTTCTCCAACTCAGCTAGTGGCTTCATGAATTAAATCTTAATTTATGCTACCACACCATGTCTTTGTATTAAAACAGTTGGCAGAAGATTTTGTTTTATCAATCTACTGGGTTCTTCTGCCATTGTAATCAAATCCCTGTGGAGTGTTGGTGTGTACATTAAAAAGGTTTTTAATGGGTTTCACCAACAGCTTTTAAATCAGACCGCAAATAATGGTCTGTCTTCGTGGCTGATCACACAACAAAATGTAATAGGATCTACATTACACCTTGCAGAAATTCATTGCACCTTGCAAAAATTCAAAGTTTCATTCCTTTGGAAAATATTATTTATAATTTGAGGAATAAATGTTCTATGTTTTTTGCAAATGTGGCATCACAAATAATTTGTGATGACATTCTTCCTAAGACTCTAGATCCACAAGATTCTCCTGAATGTTTATGGTAGATCTGGAGATATTTGCCAGACAATATCTTTCTCTGCAATGCAAGGTTTTCTTTGTTTCTTTTTCTTTCTTTTTTATACCTATGAAGTTACTTCATATATTGTTCTTTAGGGAGGGAGTTTTTGGTTGGGGGTGGAAAACATCATGTATGTGATTTTAATTTGTTTCTCGATATCTGTATTATTATAATAATCATAATTACTGCATGCATGAAAATTTTTAAATAAAATATTTTTAAAAATAGGATCTACATTGCACCTGAATGTTAAGCTTGGATTACAGTAGGAACCTTTGCCAATAATTGAATTTGTCTGACTCTAAGGGTTAAAATTATTACAGTAATGTCTGTAAGGAATTTGCACGTTCTCCCCGTGTCTGGATTGGTTTCCTCCAGGTGCTCCAGTTTCCTCCCACTGTTCAAAACATACTGAGGGTTGTAGGTTAATAGGGTATAATTGGGTGGCACAGGCTTGTGGGTCAAAAGGCCCTGTTACCATGCTGTATGTTTAAATTTAATATCAATTTCAATTCCATATTCCTTCCCAATACAAGATAAACATTGTCAAAAATAACTTTTCTACGAAGAACCATTAAAGTTTAATGAAAGAAATGTATAAAATGTTTAAATTCAATTTGCTAGAGGTAGAGGACTCTTAAGCCACTACATTCATTCTTCAGTAGAACTCCCAAGAGCAGCTCCATCATGGCCCCAACAAAATTAATCTAAAATTTTTGTGTAACATGTCTAAAATAATATTATTTTCATCACCCTGTGAATTGGATGCAATGAAAAGTCCCAGCTCAAAAGGTTGTTGAACCCAATGTCTATACTGGGCGTCAGGCCACAAATGCTTCAAACCAGTGAGCTGCAAATGATCAATGTCCCATCCTCACCAACTTCAGGGGAGAAGGTTTCAGTCTGGGAATGAGCTTCAGGTTGTTGCCGGATGAGTGTGTCAGGGAGAGTGGAAGGAGTTGGGCTGGGTCAGGGGTTCCCAACCTGGGGTACATGTACCCCCAGTGGTACCTTTGCACTTTTCAGGGGGAACATTGGGTCTGAGTGAATAACCACTACTGTGCAATACATGCTATTGTAATGTCCAGTCAGATTGCACAATGTCATGGGTTTTTTTTATCCTTAATTTTTTTGGGGTACACAGGAACCTATAAAAATGCCTAAGGGGTTCAGATGAACCAAAAGATTGGGAACCCCTGTGCTAGGGATTGTGATTGTAAGGGGACAATGAGGTGATGACATTGACATTTAAGGACTTATAGAGCTGGGAGCAGTGCTATTGTTTATCCTACTCTCATGAAGCCAAGCATTTTATTTGAAAACATGCCAATTTGGTGATGTCCCTTGGAGGTCCTTCCAAATATGTGTGCACAGGATTCACACTATAGAGTACTTAGATCCATTGTGTTTAAATATTATTTTGGTAAGTTAAAGGGTGCTGTCATACTCTAATCTAAACTATTCATTTTTCCTTGACAAAATCATGTCCAACCTTCACCTCTGTATAATAGCAGCATAAGAACACATCACAGCTCATAGAGCAGTTGCTCGTTCAATATTTATCTCTCTGACCTTTAATCTCCTTTCCAACTAGATAGTCATCCAGCTCCTTTTTGAAGCAGTTAAATGATTCAGTATAAGCTGCAGATTTTTTTTCCCCAGTCTATTTCACATATTGAGCAGTCTTCTGAGAGGAACCTGTTTTCTGGTGATAAAAACTGGACTAATTCTGCTTTTACAAACCATTTTGAAGTTGAAGCACTGGAGTTTCCAATCTGCTTCTGAATTGCTGGGATAATCTGTTACAATGCAAGAGCAAATCAACCATTTTTTTTTACCAGACCAGACAATTAGTTCTGACAGACTCTAGCACAGACTTTGGAGATAAGAAGAAAATATTACAGTGTCTGGTTTTTAAGAGCAAATTAATATTATTATGTATTTGATGTCAGAGTTAGATGTACAGTATGGGCAATAGTTGTAAGATAGATCTTTTTGATCCCTGGTGATTCAATTATTGAAAGACCCTTGGAATGGAGTAATAAAATCCACATCAAACTGTGCTATAAAGAAACATAAGCTGCTTATATCAGAAACAGCAGACTTTCTTTATCCATATCCTTTAAACCTCAACATGGATAAGTTATACTCAGAAGCCTCTTTGGCCAGTGAGAACAAAGATGCTAAGTTTCTCATAAAACTCAAAGGCTGATTAATTTCCCAGTAGTTTTTAAAATGATCAGCGACTGGGACAAAGGGAATTAATGTCTGAGCAAGTAAATTGAACAATTTGATGTACTTAATAGGTTGTTGAGAACCATGAGGCAATGGTTCATTGTAATTAAAATGATGTGATTGTATTGATTTAAAAGAAATACTGACAGGAACATAAAGGCCAAAAAGGAACAGCATCTCATCCAGGTGTATTTTTATTCCCAAATATAACTGCTCGAGTAACTGGTTGACATTGAGCCTTATTTATTATAGATATTTAGTTAAATGCCAATGTTGGACAATGTGGCATTTGTGAATGTAGAGGTAATATCTGAACATTTACAGATGATGTTAATGTAAGTGGTGTCGTGGTTAGTGAGGAAGGTTGTTTGAGGCTACAGCAGGAAATAGATCAGACAGCATGCTGGATGGAACATTGGCAGATGAAACCTAATCCTGACATGTATGTGTTGATACATTTTGGGAAGTCAAGTAGGCATTGGATATATACAGTATATAGTAGGCTATTAAAGAACATTAATGTACAAAGGTACCCTGCGGTTCATCCACATTTCTCTGAAAGAGGGAACACAGGTACTTAGAATAGCTAAAAAAGGCATATAGTAGGATAGGGCTCAGAATATAAATGTTGAGACAGTATGTCGCCACATTACAAAGAAATGGTTAGTCGACATATTGGGGATTGGGTGCAGTTCTGGTTGCCACCCTTGAGGAAGGAATGGTTACACTGGAGAGAATGAGCAGAAGATTCATCACGATGTTGGTTGGATTGGAGAGGTTTAATTATGAGGAGAGATTGTATTGGTTGGGCTTGTTTTTCCCAGAGCAAAAGAGGCTGACTGGTGATCTGATCGTAGCAAAATAAAATTTAGGAGGCATAGATGGAGTCATCTTTTTCCCATGGCAAGGTATCAAATGCATGATGGCATAACTTGAAGATGAGACAAAAGAGTTTCAAAGGGGATTTTTTTCTTGCATATAACTAGAACTTTATTCTGCAGCAGTAATGACTCGTAATGAAAAGACGAGTTAAAAATTTAGATTTATTATGTTAAGTTTCAGCTTACTTTTAATGGAAATAAATGCATTGGTTTAGTGAAGAGCCTCCAGACATTTTGTTCAGATTACAAGAACAATATGGGCTGTGTAGTGATGAGCGGTTAGTGCAAAGCTATTTCTGTTTCAGCATCCAGTGTTCGAATCAGCACTGACTCTATTGAATTTGTATATTCTCCCCATGATTAGCATGGGTTTTCTCTGGGTGTTCCAGTTTCCTCCTAACTTCAAAACGTACGGAGCTCATCAGTTAATTGCGTGTAATTGGACGACACTGGTTTTATGGGCTGGATGGGCCTTCAACCATGCTGTCTCATTAAAACTATATTAAAATTAACAACTTCTTGGTCTCATGGTGCTTCACCCAGCCACATCAGGAAATTTTATTGCAGAATGCTACTTCCTGAGAAAAATCTCATTTGAATTTTAATGCATTAATACTTAATGCTTCTCGCATCTTGTTCAATTAACTGCTATTTCACTGGAATGTTGCTTTTGAAAACCGGTTTTGAACTCAAGATTGCACCCACACTGAGTTTATGCCCCATAATTCCACTCATCTCTATTGGAGGAAAAATTGTACTGCTCTGCAATATCCAGTTCCTTTAACGTTCTGAAGACTTTTTTTTTCTGATGGGAAGAATCTTATCTCTGAACCAAATGGCCATACATTCAAACTCCACTCTGAAGATTTGAGCAATTAATCAAAATGACATTTCCATTAGTACGGAGGAACTCTGCACTTTTAGAGGTGTCGTGGTTCAGATGAGATGTTAAATAAAGCTCAGACTGTCCTTTGAAATACGAGCCCATGGCATGATACTAAAACCAGGGAATTTCTCCCCCATGTTCTGAGGTTAATCTTTATCCAGCAACATATTGTTCCAACAAATGGTCTGTTCTTGAAATCTCTTCAAGAGTGAGTGGTGCCCTTGTTTATAGTGACCACAATGTGGAATGAAGGGTTGGCACAGCAACAATGGTGAATTCCAGGTCCCCATACTTTCAAAATACTTCATTGTCAGCAAAGAGCTTGGGAGTCTTCTGAGCAAGTAGAAAGGGCAATATAAATATAAAAATATTTTTTTTTATTCAACATCCTACTGATAGATTTATAGATTTCTGCCCACAGTTTATAAAATGCACAAATAGTGACCGGTGCTCTTTGCTTGGAACTTTATTGGATTTGATCTGCTGCTTCCCTTATTGTGAAATGAACCTTCTAGTCAAAGCCAAAACTGCCCACAGATTTCACACTTGACATCAATAGATGAATTTAATTTAATTGCTCACATTTCAAATACATTTTAATTAAAAATGAAGACAGTTAATCAATAACTCCAGTTTACATTGCTAAAACATAATATCAAATATCACTATATCAATTCCTGTATCACATGAAAGTTTTAACAAAGGAAATACCATTCATTATTGCCAGATTTAAAGGTTATCATGCACACATATGAGTCTGGTGAAGTAAACAGATTGCTTTGAGGCGGAGAAGTTGTAAGATGGTTTGGTGCTTGTTGAAAGTATTAGTTAAGATATGCTCCTTATTGAAGTGAGCTGAGAAAATCTTGTTGACTTAAAATAATATTATGGAGCATATTCCCCACTCCCTCCCCCACCTCAGTCACATTCTCTTCTCACAAATACAGGACTTAGTATATACAAACTCCAGATTCAAAGACAGTTTCTTTCCTGCTGTTATCAGACTCTCAAATGGATTTATCATTGGTAAAAGATGATGCCCCGATACATATTTATTGT
The DNA here is from genome assembly GCF_036971445.1 of Narcine bancroftii. NCBI lineage: Eukaryota > Metazoa > Chordata > Chondrichthyes > Torpediniformes > Narcinidae > Narcine > Narcine bancroftii. The sequence goes on from NC_091469.1 coordinate 335,958,539, forward strand.
TTTTCTCTTTATATTTGTAGCACTATAGCCTGTAATTTTTAATTTACTGTAACATTGCCTACAGAGCACACAAAGCAAAGTTTTTCACCGTATCTTCCTCCATGTGACAGTAAAGAATTCAACTCTATTTAATTAAACTTTTAACCAATTAAAATATTTATTTTCTTAAAGTGTGGACGAAGCCCTTGTTATCAGCTGATTTGCTATCTGTACACTTGTGAGGTGGGCTGTGGATGACTGGGATGTTGGTAATGGATGGTGCAGCAGCGGAGAACGGAGGGGTCAGGATTGTGAGTATGTTTGTGACTGGAGTCAAGTCCAGAGCTTCGGCCTGTTGTGTGCCAGAGAAGGAGTATAGAACACCAATCCGGTGTGTGCCAGAGGAAGGGAAGAGAGCATTGGCCAGGTGTGTAGGGGTAGCTGAAAATCTGAAGCACAAGTGGCAATAGCTGTGGAGGGATTAAGTAAAGAGACAGTTCAAATCCTTTCAATTCCAGCTGTAAACTGTATGTTGATGTGAAAAACACAATGCTGGAGAAACTCAGCAAGTATTTTATAGAGCAAAGATAAAGATACATAACCAATGTTTTGGGCTTGAGCCCCTCATATATGTTGACTCTGCTTTGTCTCAAGCAAGAGAGAATTAGATGGAGTTAGCACAATTTTATTAATTACCCTGTCTTATTTAGTAAAGACTTGCAAAAATGTCTCCAGCTCGAGAGTAGGAAGTCCAAGAAACAGCAGTCCATCGTCCGACTCAGAACACCACTTTGTAATCTCTAAATATACAATTATGGAAGACTTTAATTAGAAAATTTATACTTCAATGCAGATATCTCGTTCATTTTTGCTCAGCAAGGTTAATTATATAAAAAAAAACCTCTGACCTCTCTGTGCTGACGTGGTCTGTTCAATTTTTTTTTTCCCTTGCATCTTTATCAACTTGCTCTAATTTGCTTATTTTTCCAGTCATAAAATATCTTGTATTTTCCTGAACAATATAACCTGTAAAATGTGGGTTATATAAAATCTGAAAGTCAGCCAAGGTACCTCAGAGCCAGATCAGACAAGGCAGAGAATTTCTAGAATCTTATCTGTGTAGAATAAATCCATTAGCAACTAATTTGTAAGTAGCAGTGAATTTCCTGAAATAGTGCTGATGGGAGAGACTCAGCTACTGAATGTGTTGAGTTGCATGAGGTTAATGAAAGGCATTGAGTTAAATGCTTAATTCGAATAGGCAGCATACTATCGGATCAGTGTTAAATGCTCTTTGTTGAACGATCTGCCTCTCAACGTTAAAAGATGTCCATTGTATTTGCAAGCTATTAGCACTTTAGCTCCATGTAAGCATCTTCCCACTGCATTCTGCTTCACTAGAACACTGCTACAGCACAGGAAGCAGGGCAGTTGGCCCTTCTAGTCCATGCCGAAACAACACTACATTAATCCCACTGACCTGCACCCATTCATTAACCCTCAAGATCTCTCCCATCAATGTATCTATCCAATTTATTCCTCATCGAACAATCGAAACATATAATTTCATTCCTATCTTTTCCATGTCCTTATTCAGCTTCCAGAGCAACACTGAATTGGAAACAGATCACCAAACCATCATCATTGCTGGATTTAAATGTTGGAATAAAACCACAGAAATGCCGCATGAACTCAGCAAATCTCGCAGCATCAATAGGAGTAAAGATATATAACCAATGATTGAGCTGGAGCCCTTCTCCAAGGTATAAGTGTAGTGAACTGGGATTCACTAGAAGTGTCCTGTACTGATGGCTGGTCCCACCTCTCAGCCCCTCCCCTGGTGGCCCGTATATAACCCTGGTTTCCCACCTAAACCCAGAACCCCTCTGAAGCCTCTTCATGAACCCTACCTGTGTTGTAAGCTAACAAAACCATTAGTTCTCCCTCCAGTTGAGTGTGAGCTAATGGAAACTGGAGAATTTAAAGTTAATGCCATCTTCTTGGAGATGCCTAGATGGAATATAAGGTGGTGCTCCTCCAACTTGCAAGTGGTCTCAGTCTGGCAGTGCATGAGACCACTGACAGACAAGTCAGCAAGGAAATGGGGTGGGGATTTGAAATGGGTGGTTACTGGGAGAGTCCCGCTAATGCAGTGGACAGAGTCTTGTGCAAATTGCAGGAATAACACCTTACATTCCATTTGGCCACCCTCCAACCAGGGGTCATTAACATTGACTGCTGTATTTTCTGTTAGCACCTTTCCCAATATATCGCTATGTCTCATTTCCTCTAACTCTGTTTCTCTCTCTTTTCCCTTTCCCTCTGTCTCCCTTTCCCCCAGCTCTGTATTCACAAAGCCAATCTCCCTCCTCAATCAATTTTCAACTTTCCTCTCTCCAGTTCATATCCAATTAAAACTGCTTGTCTGTTGGTCTACCTGCCTACTTTTTAGTCATACCTTGAAGAAGGGATCAGGCCCAAAACGTCAGTTATACATCTTTATCTCCTAAGGAAGCTGTGAGACCTATTGAGTTCCTTCAGCATTTCTGTGCCTTTACTGCAATCACAGTGTCGGCAAATTTTCGTGTTTCATTCTAAACCCTGGAGTTCACTGCCGACAGCACTGTAGGAGTACCTTGACTGGAAGGGCTCCATTGGTTCAATATACTCGATCATCGCTGCATTCTTGAGGACAACTAATGAAAGCTAATAAATGTTAGTCTTCCCAATAAGTGGAAAACTACCGAGTAGTTTTTTTTTGTTACAACCTGAACCTTCAAGAAACAATAAAATAAGAACTTACTTTTCTCCATTTTAGACTCTAAAGAGTTTTTTAACCTCACATTTACTCCCAGCTTGTTCATTGAACTGTTTGACATGTCCTCCCACAAAATACAATATATTATTAATATATGTGTTCAAAGCCCTTGTTTTCTTTTTAAGTTGGCAGTGTGCCAGTGCAGATGTGTTTGCGCAGTCCTCGCCACACAAACACCCACACAATTGGGATTGTCAGTGTTTGTGTTGCAAGGGCACAAATCCCAGCTACAGAGACAACGAAAGTGACCCAGCATCTGATGAAAAAGATGAAAATCAGTGTTGTATCCAATAATTTTATAATAAAATTGTCAAATGGTGGGAAGGCACATTGCTGAGAGTGCCAAACAGATCAGTCAGCATCTGTTTCTGAGGAGAACCATTTATTAACACTCCAAGAGAGGAATCATAAATAACTGTAAAACTCTCAAAAAGAATTCTAATGGGCAGCACCTTGCTTTGAACAGTTCTTGTGATTCTACAGTTCAGGTGCTATTCTACCTCAAGGATTGGATGTTGAAGATAAAGGTGATTTACTCCATCTTTGGCTTCTGACTCTATCTGAGGCTCTAGCCAGTGCAATATCAACACTCATGAAAGCACAAGAAACCAAGTAAAGAATGCCTTTCGAATTCAGGTTCAGAAGTTCCGTTTATTGTCACAGTAATGCAATACATATGATACACTTCAACCTGCCATAAGGCATTGCCTGGCACCCCTAACATTAGGAGAAAAGGAAACAATAGGAAGTCCATTCAGAGATACCGAGTGTCACCAGAATTATCAATAAAAGAATTACATAAGAAATTGAAGGAATATGGAGAAATATCGGGGTACAAGATCAATGCAAATAAAAGTGAAGTGATGCCAATGAATAATGCGGATTACACAAAGTTTAAAAAAGAATCACCATTTAAATGGCAAACACAAGCAATCCGATATCTAGGTATTAGACTAGATAATAATTTAGGCCATCTATACAAATTAAATTATCAGCCATTAATGAAGAAATTACAAGATGACTTAGAACATTGGAAAGATTTACCACTAACACTGATAGGAAGGGTAAATTGAATTAAAATGAATATCTTCCCCAGGATACAAAACCTATTTCAATCATTGCCAATTCCCTTAACAGAGAAATTCTTCAATGAGCTAAAGAAAATAATAAGGAAATACTTATGGAAAGGGGGGAAACCAAGGATAGCGGTAGAAAAATTAACAGAATGGTACAAACAAGGTGGTTTGCAGCTATCAAACTTTAAAAAATTATTATAGAGCAGCACAATTAAGATATCTATCAGATTTTTATCAAACAAGGGAAAAACCAGATTGGACCAGGTTAGAGCTAGATAAAATAGGGGAGAAGGTTCCAGAACATATACTTTATAAGTGGGATGAAAAGCTGGTGCAATATAGAAGTTCACCAGTACTGCACCATCTGCTCAACATTTGGAAGAAGATTCACGTAGAAAGGAAAAAAAAAATTACCAACTACCAAAATTATTATTGACGCAAAATCAACTAATCCTTTTCACAATTCCTTTAGAGAATGGGAGAGAAAAGGAATTAATGAATAGAAAATTGCTTTTTGGGAAATAATTTATTATCATTTGAACAAATGAAGTACAAATATGGAATAACTCACGGTACAATGTTTGCATACCACCAACTGAAAACCTACTTAAAGGACAAATTGGGAAGCAGACTGAGGTTACCAGAAGGAAGCAGCTTTGAATATGTGAGTACAGACACAATGATAATTAAAAGATTTATAACAAACATGTATATCAAGGTGCAAGAGAAAGAAAATGATGAAATAAGCTGTAAACCCAAACAAAAGTGGGAACAAGATCTAAACATAAAGATAAAAAATGAAATATGGAAAAGGTATGCTCCAGAACTATGAGAAATATAATAATCATGAGGTTACGCATGATACAATATAATTGGTTACACAGGCTATATATCACACCCCAAACGTTAAATAAATGGGACCCATCAGTATCAGATAGATGTTTTTGCAGTAAGAAGGAAACGGGAACAACAGTACATGTAATTGGGCATGTAAGAAAGTGAAAACATTTTGGGAAGATTTAAATCAGGTATTAAATAAAATCACAAAAAGTAACATACCAAAAAATCCAGAGATCTTTCTTCTAAATAATATAAGTAGTAAAGAATTAGGCCTCAAATTGGATGAAGCACAAAAAGATTTATTATGATAGCCTTAGCTGTAGCAAAAAAATGTATTATGTCAACTCGGAAATCAGAAGAGAACCTGAGAGTACAGCAATGGTACATGGAAATGAATAAATGTATTCCATTGGAAAAAATAACAAATAATTTAAAAAAATAAAGTCACATTATTTGATCAAATTTGGGAACTGTACATGGAACACAACAGAGAGGGCCTACCGCAGACCTCCACCCCCTAAAATGATAGAATGAGAAGAAGACGAAATGAACTGACCCAGTGTGTAAAAGTAGATGACACAACTTTCTTGTTTATTTTCATTGTGTGATGACATTGTTTAATGGCTTTATTGTATTTTATATGTTGAACGTTTAATGGGTTTGAAGGGGAGTGGGAAGGAGGGAGGGAAGGGAGGGGGAAAAGGGGAGAAAATGACACTGTGTACATTCAAGAGGGTAATGTTTGTGTGTATTTTGATTAATATGGTTCATAGTGTGAAAAATAATAAATTTTTAAAATGAGGTACCGAGTGTCCATGGATTCTCCTCCTTTGCTCCTGCAGCCTCTGCAGCTGCACAGACAATAGGCCACCCGAGCTGCAGATCCAAACCTCCAATATGATTTGGAAGCCTGAGGCCCTTCGGGAACCCTTCTTGCCCCCAGCACCCTCTCAACTCCCGATTCCGATACTTAGTTCCCTTGAGCCTGTCTCCAGCAGTCTGCAGATGGGTCCTATGACTGCAAGTCACCGGTGTCCCACAGCCTTTGTGATTCCTGAGTCCGATTCTGGTCTGCTGCCATGGTCACCATTCTGTGGGATTGTTTCCTGTGCTTCTCATTCTCACTGGCGGCTGTTCTTCCTATTTCTGGTGCCCTGCGTCAGTCCACTGATCATCATTTTCCATTATTACAGTGTATATATACTGAAAACATGTTTACTTTTGTTTGCACTTAAAGGCACTCAAAGAGGTACCACTAGTCTAGTGCCCCTTCCAAGAAAAGATTGTCCATGGATCCCACCTCCTTCTCTGATTCCCCTGCCTCCAGAACATCTGTAGCTGCATGACCTATTGTCTGTTCCAGCAATGAACCCAATCTTCAATCACCCTCCCCAGTCCCTCATTCTGAACCAAAGCCATTCACACCTGAGGCCCCGTGGGAGCCCAACTCACCATCAGCACCCTCAGGAATCCCAGACCTGATACCTGGCTCCTATGAGCCAGTTTCCAGCATCTTTTGACATCCCACAACCTGTGAGTTCTTCGGCTGTCAAACTCCTCACTGGTCTGCAACTGAGATTTATTCTCCCAAGGATTTCCATCATGTGGAGAGAGGGGAGGGGTTCAGGAATGTTCTCCTGCTCTTTTGCTATGCATCAATCCATTGTTCGTCCAGAGCCTCCATCTGTCACAGTCTGGGCTGCAAGCATGGGCACGGACTTCCATGGGTTCTCTAATATTAAAAAAAACACCACCAACCCTTTCTGAAGGCTCTTTAAATCTATAGGGACTTGTCAGTGTAATGACCAGCCAGTAGAGTTGTGCTGGAAGACACGTCTCCACTCCTCACTCCCCTCACGTCCACACCAATGGCAGCAGAGCTGCCGCAAATCTCGAGATACATCCTGGCATTTGAACTCTTCTATTCTCTCGAGAGAGGGTTACAGAAGTTATTATCATTGACTCCCTCCTCGTACTAACAGGACGTTCAAACTCTCTGTCTTCAGAATGCCTTCATCTCACAAAATTTTTAGATTGCAATGTCTTTCCAACTCAAAATTTCTGGCTGTGACTTTACAACTGTAGCAAAGGTGGATATAATTTGGGGTAACTGATCCTACGGCACAGATGATTGGCTGACCATTGTCAGTGGTAGGGCGAGTTACAGCAAGTATCCTGAAAGTGGATAGCATTTGGATACTGCGAGTGGAATTCAGCAGTCTCTGCATCTGGTTAGGCCCAGATCACCTGGCTGCCAATCAGCTAATGCTCTACCCATGCCAGTATGTTTCCTATTTTTACCATGGGTTCTTATCTTGTTAAGTAGCCTCGTGTGCTGCATCTTGCCAAGGACCTTCTAAAAAGCCAAATTCACAACATCCACTGCATCTCCTTTATCTGGCCTGTTGGACATTTCTTCTAAGAATTCTAATAGGTTTGTCAAACAAGATTTTCCCTTTAGGAAACCATGCCAGCTTTGGCCTATCTTGTCATGTGCCTTCAAGTACTCTGTAACCTCACCTTTGACATGTTTGCACATTCTTTCTCTCTCTCCCTCTCTAGCTCTGCATCCCAAAATTAAGCTGGTAGGTTAATTGACAAGAGTAACTTGCCCCATAGTGTTGGGTATTGGGGAATAAGGGGCAGAGAGTGACACTAACAAGTTGCTTTGGGAAACTAAAAATAGAATCCATGGGAAAAATGACTGCCTTCTCTCCTGTGAGATAATAAATAAAATGTTTAGCCTTGATCATATTAAATTGACAGGCACACAGCCACAATCTCAGGCTGGGGTCTTACCCTGTCTAAATTGCAGGCTGTTCATTATATGACCGTGCACTTCTGCACACAGACTTTGAGCACCAGCAGTGCTCACCTACTGCTTTATTATGCACGAGATGCACAGAGTAGACCTCAGGCCACTGCAGGCATCAATAATCTACATACGTCAGCACATTCAGTATTGTCCAGTATTGTTGAACTCATGGTCACCAGACCAAAAAAAAGCTTAGAGAAGCTAGAAAGTTTGAAATGTTGCTTTATTTCTGTCTGTTCCTGAATAATGGCTCAAAAACAATAGAAGGCAATTACATTTATACATTGAATGCACAAATCTTTAACTCATGAGGTTAGGGAACAGTTATAATTGGGTCAGAATGCAGGCATTTAATTCAGTTCATGATAAACTCCAGCATTGTTCTTATTTTCATATTTTTATAAGGAACTCTGTTCTAATTTTTTTAAGATGTATGCAGGGTAGACATCATCCTCTTGTAATGCTCATAAGGTTCGGTACACTTATTTCAGAATTATATCTTTTCCAAGTATTGCTAACTGCTAAGGAAAAAAAGTATTATTATGCAACATCATGCTCTGAGCTTCAAAATGATATCCTCCTGAGCAATGATTCAGATTGTGTTTGGAATGCCCCCAACTAGTCCAGAAAATGTGTAATGCATAAAATGAGAACTAAATGTAAATGAGATCAAATTCAAAAGGGAAGAGATCAGCTTACATTAAAAAAAAACTACTGAATTGTGAACTCTGCCAGCCCCATTATAGGCATCACTCCATCTTGGACTCTAGGTGTCTTAAGAAAGCACCCTCAATCCTCCAGGACCCCACCACCGAATCTACACTGCTATAATCGGGAGAAGGTAACCGATCCTGAAGACGAGCACCCACCCCTCTGCCATCAGATTTCTGAATGGACGATTAACCACAGACATGACCTCACTTCCTCTTATTATTTTGCACTGATTTATTTATTTTTAGATGCAATTTTATGACAATATTTGCTCTATGAGGCAGCTGCAAAACAACAAAGTTTGTGACATGTTCATGACAATAAATACTGATTCTGATAAATGTGGCAAGAATTTGAAGAACTTGGTTGGTTCAGTGGAAGGTGGTTGGAGTTACCACTGAAAATGCTTAATTATTTAATCTCCTCAGTTTGATGGCTTCACTGTTGGACCCTCAGTCAGTCAGATTTAGCAGTTCCACAGTTTTTAATCATTCCTGGTCACCCTGCTGGTGCCTTAAAAATAGGCAGCTGAAGGAGCACTTTATACAAATGAAGTGAAATAGTTAACAGCAGGCCCTTTAGCATCAGAAACAGCAAAACCACAGCATTGCTCAGCTTATGGGTGGGGTGGTGGCTTTGGGAGACCGAGTTTTGTTTAACAGACCATTATGAATACATGTGGCTTACAAAAGCCAATGAATATTCAAATGCAGGCATCTCAACACCAATAACCACTCAATGTAAAATGAGTGCCAATTTTTAGAGAATAAACAACACTAACATTTCATGGGTTTGGACATGGAACTCACAAAGCAAGTAAAATGCAATAATGCATGAACAGAATACTAATAAGAAAAAGTATCAAACTCATCTTTAGATTAGAGCCTTCCAGTTAGATGGTTGTTAACTTACTTGGGATACTTTGTGCACTCAGATTTTGGAATAGTAAAGGGGGGAAAAAAAAAATCACAGATAGGAGATGACTGTAGCCACCCAATAATAACACTAGTGGCACAGGCCACTGAACCAAGAAATATATGAGGCATATAAGAATGGAACAGCAGTTATCGTGAGGGATTTTACCATGCACTATGAATCAGGTTAGTCAAGGCAACCTTGAAGAGGATTTTATAGAATGCATCAATGAGAGCTTTCTTGGATAGCATGTTACTGAACTTACAAGGGGACATGATATCTTGAATGTGGTCATGTGCAATGAGATAAGTAAAATTAGTTATCTTGTAGTTAGGGATCACGGTGTGATTGAGTTTCTCATACAAATAAAGGGTGCAATATTTCAATCCAAATCCAGCGTATTACAAGGGAAACTACATGGGGATGAGGGAGGAGTTGGCCACTGTAGACTGGCGATACAAGTTGAGGCACAGTGGAAGAGTTTCAAAGAGGTTTTTCGTAGTGTTCAGAAAAAGTATATTCCAGTTGAAAGCAAGGATGGTAAGGGTGGGGGCAGCCAGCCTTGGATAACTAAGGACATAAAAGAAGGCATCACACTTGTGCACATGAAGTTGCCAAGAGTATTGGGAAAATAGAAAATTGGGAAATCTTTAAAAAACAACCAAGAACCATGAAGCAAGTGACAAAGAAAGGGAAGGTAGATTATTAAAAAAAAGATTAGCACAAAATATAAAAACGGACAATAAAAGTTTTTTGTAATGATATAAAGCAGAAAAGGATGGCTTAAGTAAAGATTGGTTCCTTGGAAGATGAGAAGGGAGAATTGATATTTGATAATGAGGAAATGGCTGAGTATTTGAATTACTATTTTGTGTCAGTCTTTATGGTTGAGATTTTAAATTGGATAAAGGCTAATTTTGAGGAAATGAGAAAGGATCTAGAATGTATGGATTGGGATAAATTGTTTTTGGGCAAGGATGTGAGAGGTAAGTGGAGAATCTTCAAAGGTGAAATTTTAAGAGTACAAGAGTTGTATGTTCCTGTAAGGATCAAAGACAAGTTTAGTAGGCATAGGGAAGTGTGATTTTTGAGGGACTTTGGGGATCTGGTTCGGGAAAAGATAGAGTTGTATAGCAGGCATAGGCAACATGGAGCAAATAAGATAACTGAGTATAAAAAAATTAAAGAAAACCTCACGAAGGGACAAAATTGGGTTCCTTGAAGATCAGAGTGGTCAGCTTTGTATGGAGCTAAAGGAGATGGGGGAGATTTTAAATGTTTTATCAGGAAACAGGAACAGAGCTGTGGGAAGTAAGGAAAACAAGCAGCAAGGTCATGGAACCTATACAGATTAAAGAGAAAGAAATGCTTGCTGTCTTAAAGCAAATAAGGGTGGAGAAATCTCCAAGGACTGACAAGATATTCCCTCAGGCCTTGAGGGAGGCTAGTGTAGAAATTGCAGGGGCTCTGGCAGAAATATTTAAAATGCCCTAAGACATGGGTGTGGTTCTGGAGGATTAACAGGTACTCAATTTGTTCTGATGGTTAAAAAAGGCTCCAAAAGTAACCCAGGAAATTATAGAATGGTGAGCCTGACATTAGTAGTAGGTAACTTATTGGAAGGTGTTCTAAGAGATCATATATATAATTATTTGGATAGTCAGAAGCTGTTTAAGGATAGTTAAAATGGCCTTTTGTGTGGTTAAATGTTTAACCAATCTTAGAGTTTTTTTTAGTTTACCAGGAAAGTTAATGAAAGGTGGTAAATGTTGTCTACATGAACTTTAGTAAGGCCTTTGGCAAGATCCTATATAGGAGGTTAGTCAGGAAGCTTTAGACGTTAGGTACTCATGGTGAAGTAGTGAACTGGATTCGAAAATGGCTGGAGGGGAGAAGCCAGTGAGTAGTGGTGGATGGTTGCTTCTCAGTCTGGAGGCCTGTGACTAGTGGTGTGCCTCAGGGATCAGTGCTGGGACCATTGTTGTTTGTCATCTATATCAATGATCTGGATGATAATGTAGTAAATGAGATCAGCTTTTTTTCCACTGAGGGTAGGTGAGTTACAAACCAGAGGACATGGGTCAAGAGTGAAAGGGGATAAGTTTAGAAGGAATGTGAGGGGGAATTTCTTCACACAGATAGCAGTGGGAGTGTGAAATGAGCTGCCAGCTGAGGTGGTGAAAGTGGACTTGTTTTTAACATTTAAGAAGAATTTAGATAGGTACATAGTTGGGAAAGGTATGGAAAGCAATGATTGGGGTGCAGGTCAGTTGGACAAGAGAAAATAATAGTCCATTGGTGGGAGAGACTAAAATTTGGGGACATAGCCTCAAGATTCAGGGTAGTAGATTTAGGATGGAAATGAGAAGGAACTGCTTTTCCCAGAGCGTGGTGAATCCATGGAGTTTTCTGACCATTGAAACAGTGGAGGCTACCTCAGTAAATATATTTAAGACAAGGTTGTATAGAATTTTACATGGTAGGAGAATTATATGGGGAAAAGGCAGATAGGTGGAGATGAGCCTATCATCAGATCAGCCATGATTTCACTAAATGGCAGAGCAGGCTTGATGGGCCACATAGCCTTCTCTTGCTCCTATTCCTTATGTTCTTATGTTATTCTTATGTTTTGACATACTGGTTGGTGCTGTCATCTTTCAAGTGAATATCATCATATTTCAGAGGAGTACTAAATAAAATTGTATTGTTTATTGTCATGCAGTGAAGGGTTTTGTTTTATGTGCTTTTCAGACAAGTTAAATGCTATAGAACATAGCAAGTATACAAATATAAAAACATAGCATTACAATAAAACAAAGGGCTGAAGGGCCTGCTTCTGTGCTATAATGATCTATAGTTCAAAGAAGAAAAATCTTAGCCTTTTTGTCAGAAATTGATAGAGGTGCATATGATTCATTCTGGTGTTTGAGTCAGGGATAACCAACAAAATCATTAGCTGAACTGAAAGCAGCTATGGTGCAATTCTCACCAATCAGAAATGTGACCAAGCTCCTTGTTAAATTCATGTTAAATTTTAACTCAGCGATAAAGGTAGGCTCAATTTTATAATTTAAGAAGAATTTGGCCAGGTACATGGATGGGAAGTATATGGAGGGCTATGGACTGGGTGCAGGTCAGTGCGACAAGGCAAAAAAAAAGGTTAAGCATAGACTAGAAGGGCTGAAGGGGTCTGTTTATGTGCTGTAATGTCTTATTCATAAGATAGGATGCATAGAATTTTGGGTGATGTATTAGCATAAGTAGAGGATTGGTTAATCAATAGAAAGCAGAGTAGGTGTATATGGGTGTTTTTCTGGTTGGTAGTCAGTGGTGTGCGGTGTGCCACAGGGGTCAGGGCTATACATAAATGATCTGAAAGAGGGACAGAGTGTAGTGTATATAAGTTTGCTGTTGACCCTAAAAGGCAAATTGTGCAGAGGATACAGAGAGTCTGCAGAGAGATATAGATAGGTTAGGTGAATGGGCAAGAGTCTGGCAGATGGAGTACAATGTAGGTAAATGTGATCTTATCTACTTTGGAAGGAAAAAAAATGGAAGATCAGATTATTATTGAAAAGACAAGTGATTGCAGCATGCTGCTGTGCAGAAGGACTTGGGAGTGATGTGCATGATTTTCAAAAATTAGTTTGCAGGTGCAGCAAGCTATTAAAAAGACTAAAAGAATGTTGTCCTTCAATGCAAAAGGAATAAAATTTAGGAGCAGGGAGGTTATGCTGCAAATATACAGGGAACTGATGAAGCCACATCCTGAGTTTTGCATGCATCCTTATTTGTGGAAGAATATATTGGCTTTGGAAGCAATATAAAGGAGGTTTACCAGGCTGATTCCAGACATGAGAGGGTTAGCCTATGAGGAGAGATTTAGTCATCCAAGACAGTAGTCGCTGGAATTCAAAATAATGAGAGGGGATATTATAGAAATGAATACAATTATGAAAGGCATAAATATGATAGAGGTACATAAGTTATTTCCATTGGTGGGAGAGACTAGAACTTGGGGGCATAGCCTCAAGATTGAGGGTAGTAGATTTAGGATGGAAATGAGAAGGAGCTGCTTTTCCCAGAGCGTGGTGAATCCATGGTATTTTCTGACCATTGAAACAGTGGAGGCTACCTCAGTAAATATATTTAAGACAAGGTTGTATAGATTTTTACATGGTAGGAAAATTATATGGGAAAAAGGCAGATAGATGGAGATGAGCCTATCGTCAGATCAGCCATGATCTCACTGAATGGCAGAGCAGGCTTGATGGGCCGCATGGCCTTCTCTTGCTTCTATTCCTTATGTTCTTATGTTATTCTTATGTTTTGATGTACTGGTTAGTGCTATCATCTTTCAAGTGGATATCATCATATTTCAGAGGAGTACTAAATAAAATTGTATTGTTTATTGTCATGCAGTGAAAGGTTTTGTTTTATGTGCTTTTCAGACAAGTTAAATGCTATAGAACATAGCAAGTATACAAATATAAAAACATAGCATTATAATAAAACAAAAGTGCAGGCAATAAGGTTAGATAAAACAAAATTTCTGGATGTAGTTTTAAAGAGAAAAAGTGCTGTTCACCAGTATCATCTTTGACTAATGGGAGGACTGTTCAAAAGTCTGATGACATCAGCAAGGAAACTGTCCTTGAGTGTGGAGGTGATTGTTTTCAGGTTCATGTTTCTTCTGCCTGAAAGGATGGAGAAGAAGAGAATGGAATTTTAAATATGTTGCTGCTTTTCCCCAGACAGTGGGAGGTGATGATGGAGTTGACAAAACAATGAGGTAATGCTTCATCAAATTTTTGCTGTTTCTGTTAAACAGGGTACTCTCATTTGTGAAACAAAACAGAATTTTTGGCACCACAATTCAAAAGTGAAGCAAATTGAAATAGTAAGAATGAAATTTCTCTAGTTTAAGACCCTTACTATGTTCTGAAACCCCTGTGTAGCCAGCCATCCCACCTTTCAATGTCTCTGTGCTCCATCCAGTTTTCACAGCATCAGTTCTTCAATGCCCTTAGCTCTTGAATACACTTCCTGAACCTGCTCTTTCTTACACCCCCTTTATACATTGTGTAAAGCTTACCCATCAATTAAGTTATTCTTCACTTACACAATATCTCCTTATGGTTTTCAAACTCAAGTTTCTCAAATAATTTCTTGCTTTTATACCCTGACTTTGCCAGGCTATATTCTCATTTCATGTTGAGATTAAATATCTTCCATTGTGAGCACAGCAATCCAACTTCATGCTGTTCAATATAAGCACTCAATATAATTAATTTAAGTTGAAATAAAGGAGAAAATATGTTGTGTGTAACTGAATTTGTTACCTGTTCTGGCAGATTTGTTCTCGACGAGCCCCCCAGCCTGCCCTCTCTTGTCTGCTCACCAGATGCAAAGTTCAGCTGGAGGGAATTAGCAGTGATTTTTTTTTTCCCCAAGCTCATACATTTTAACTTTGAATAATTTCTGACATGATAAATTTCTGTCTGGAAAGTAGGCCCCTTTCAAGGACACATTGCAGTACGTGTACCAAATTGCTGCTTTTAGCAATGCATGGTAAAAGCCAACCTGTTCATTTAATTGTTTGCTTTGTACAAAGAAGTTCAGATTATCTAAATTTCCACCAAAAGTAAATAATATAACAATGTTGTCTCATAGAAGTAGGCTGTTGATCACTCTATTCATCCAATAGAATTATAATCTATCCCCATTTAGGTACTAAATAACATTGCATAATTTTTATATTTTGCTTTTTCTATAATTATTGATCTGAATGTCAGAAGGAAATTTGTGTGGGAAAGCATTCTCAGAGGCAAGGATGCTGTCCACAAGACCTGGTCAATTTCTAGATTAATTCTTGATGCACAGCTCTAGAACATGTTGTTGCCAAGGAAAATGGGATTTTAAGATCTTCATTGGTCCCTTTCCCTGAAGTTCAAGTTTATTGTCACACGTTCCAAGATGCAAGCAGACTAGTTGGCATCCTAGACATAGTACGAGTAAGACAGAACAAGCGCAGAAAAGTGCAAGGTTGCAGAGAGAGATCAGTTGGCGTGGGGCAAAGGCAGGATAATTTTATTATTTTGGGGTTAATATAGAAGTCTGATATCAACAGCAAAGAAACTATCCTTGATCTAAAAATTTGTGGCCCATTTTTATCCCATGCTAAATCCACTCAACCATCTTTACTGAATCAATTTGGTAATCGTTTCCTCCCATTTCAAATCTAAAATTCTCAATTTCCTGATTAGATTCCTTTGTGAACTTAGTCCTTTAATATTTCTCATCTTTTAACCATAGCTTTCCTCGATTCCTTTTGTCCTTTTATAAGTCCCACGTTGACAGCTGCTTCTTGTGCCATGTTCAGAATGTACTCTCTACAACATTTATCTCTTCTTAAATATCTTCTTTATAGCTCTCTTTATAGTTCCCTCTTCAACTGGGTCAGTTTTTGAATGTGATTTTATTTAGTTATATAAAGGATGTAGGTGAAAAGGGCAAAGTGAGCATCTCATGTTCATTCCTAATTACCCCTAAGGATCTGCTGTCCTTGTAATGAAGTTACTATTAGGAAAGAATTTGAGGATTTTGCCTCAGTGAGAATAAAGGATCCCACTGAGGCAAAATCCTCAGTATTTCCAATTCAGGATATTCCCTGCCTTGGCAGGGGATATGCAGGGCTGGATGTTGCTATGACCTTGTTGCTCTTGTCCTTCTAAATGGCAGAGGACAGAGGTTTAGGAGGCAACTTAAAAAAAAGGGGGTTATCTGACCAAATATTGAGATATATATGCTGCAGGAACAGTACATCGGTGCTGAAAAGTGTAGATGTAAAATTGGCTGCCAATCAAAAAGACTGATGTATGTGCTTCTTAAGTGTTGCAGGAGGTAGCTCATCCTTTCCTGACTTCTGTCACGCAGATGGAAGGAAGACTTTGGATGTCACACTTTGTAGATTATGTTCTTGGAGCCACATTATTTTTAGGTCTGGTGCAGTATTTGTCAACTTTGACCCTAGGATGGGAACTTGCTCATAATCATAAGCTCATAGACCCTATTGCCTGGCCATTGTGGCAGGATGAATGATATTTGTTATTTATCAGCCCGTTTGCATGTCATGCTGGCTTTACTACAAGGGAGAATAGATTACTTCATTATGTGAGGATTTGAGAATAAAACTGAAGATTATGCAATCAGTGGATTATCAGGAAAAGAAAGAAAGAATTGGGTTGCTCTGAAGAAGGCCTGCAGCTCTGACCTGGGATTGAGAGAAGATGTCTGGCTAGACTTCTGTCTGGTACTAGGAATATTTTTGCATTATTTCTGGGTTCAGTGTCACTATCTCACCAAAGCAAGAAGTATGTCAGTGATTAATGGCCTTTAGCAATTGGTAGTATTTCTTGTGCTAATATATGCAGCTGACACCCTGTTCTGTTCTACATATTGTTGCTCTAATCAGCAAATAACTGTCACAAATTAAGCCATAAGGTAAGGGAACTGTAGAAATTAACCTCTTACTGCAGCTTACTTCTAGTATCTAACAAAGTATGAATAGGCCTGCATGTTGAAGCCACAAAAGCAGGTGAATAAATTATGTCAAGAATGCTTAAATATAGTTCGGTGTTATTTTACGTTACATAACTATCCTGTGAAAATAAAGACTGTGGTTTTATAACAAACCTTGAATAGTGCCCAGAGGCATGTTCTTATTAAATTTGTTTCTAATTCATTCTGACTTTTCTGTGCTAATAGTCCTTTTGCCAGATAGAAAAATAAATTTTAATTTTACAAATAGAATAATCGACTGTTTCAGAATATATCTTGGACAATTTATACCCATCACTTAGACCTTTTATTGTGTGATCGAGGTGAGTTAGAAGCAAATATTATCTTAGAGAACTCAAATCATACTGGAGAGATAATGTGGCAGGAACATAATCAGGTTTTAAAAGAATTCTCCAGGATGTGAACATGACCACTAGAAACCATATAGCTTGGACAATTATGGGTGGACATTTCTAGATTAATGATCCCAACACGTTGATAGAGAAGCTCAGTGTGCCCTGCTGTTGGGCTGTGGGGTTATTTATCTTGGTAGTGGCCTGCAGACAATGGTGAATTCTGGGGAGGAGGAGAGAAAGGGCTGAAAAATGAATCAGGGAATGATCATTGGCAAGGTGGAGTAGTGGAATGAGTGATGATGCAACAAAGAAATGATCAAAGGGGAACCCAGCAAGAGAAGGAAATGAGGTGATGATGATAGGAGGAAGGAGAGAGCAGCAAATAGAAAAGGCAGGGATGGTTATTTATAGAGAACTTTGGGTCTGGGTGGGGAAAGGGGCACATTTTGCACTGCCAATTTTCAATCAGCTGCTGAACACACTCCAATCTGTTTCCAATCATCAACAAAAGTGATGGAAAATATCACCAACTGTGCCATCTTACCATTGATTTACCGATAACCTACTCTCCAATACCCAGTCTGATCAACTCCAAATCCCATTGCAACCTTTGTATGAAGGTGGGTTTACTCTGGTTCAGGTGAAATTTACCAGCCTTGATAACAAGACCACATGGATCAAAATGATAATTGGAGGCGTCATAGAATAATCCTTCAGTTTTAGAAGGAAGACACTCTGCTAAGTGTGTAAATAACAAGCACAGGGTTAGCTGTCGTTTTTTTTTTGAGACTATTATATCAGGCCTGGAAGATTCTGCCAGGATTTGCTCAGGGTAGTGTCTTACATTCAGCCATCTTCAACTGTCCGCTTCATCAATGAGCTAACTTCTAGCATAAACTCAGAAGGATCATTGGTTGACAATTGGAATGAACAAGATATTTACAAGCTTGGATAATTAATTTGTCCTCATCGGTAGCAGCAAGACACAGGATGATAAATGGCAAATAATATACATACCACATAAATATTAAGCATTATCCATCACCATTACTAAAGAGTCAAACAATTCATCCCGATTATTCAACAACAAATGATAAATTCCTGACCCACAGCACCCACAAAGTTACCAATCACTAAGACATAACTGGACAGACTTTATACACAAGCCAGAAGCTGTTGTTCCTATGTTTAGTTAAACATCTCCTGATTCACCAAAGCATTGCACCATCAATGAGAACAAACTAGGAGCAGTACAGAATCCTTTCCACTTGACTGGAGGAGTGCAGCTCCAATAAATCTCAGGATCTTAATGCCTACAGGACCATACAGCCTGCTTGACAGCCAATCATAATAAATATTCATTCCCTCTGTCACCAGTAGACTACCTGCAAGATGCTTTGTGTAATTTTGCCAAGAATTCATTGATTGCCAATAGTTAATACCCAGGACAAGTTTACAAATTTCCTGAAAATGGGCAATGTTGTGGATTGCCAGAGATTACAAAGGGACATTGATAGGATGCAGAGCTGGGCTGAGTAGTGGCATTATGGAGATTAACCTAGAAAAGGTTCATTTTGGGAGGTCAAATTTGAAGGCTGAATACAATGTTAATGGGAGAACTCTGAAAAGTGTGGTTTACATCCAAAGGATACTCAAAGCTGTTGCACATGTTGAAAGTGTTTTCAGAGGGCCATGTGATATATTGGCCTTCATTAACCATGGGATTAATTTCAAGAGCCATGAGATAATGTAGCAGAAATATAAGACCTTGGTTAGAACACATCCACTGCTGTCCCCCTCCCTCCGACGTAATAGACAAATTATATTGCATGGAGACTAATGGTACTAGATGCTGGTGATGCTTGATGCACGTCAGTGATGCTAGTGCGGCAGGTGAGGGAGGGGAAATGGCTGAAAGTGGGTGGGAGAGTCATAATACCTTGTTTTGGGGGGGATTTCACATGGATACCCTCCTTGACATTGACCCTGGATGTGTGATATTTCAGAAAGGCAAGAGTCTAAGTCACTGTTTCTCAATCTTTTTCTTTCCACTCACTCCTGTATGATTGTAGGTAATCCCTATGCCATCGATGCTCTGTGATGAATATGGGATTGCTTAAGGTGGTATGTGAGTGGGAAGGGAAGTTTGAGAATCACTGCTCTAGACCCAATTATTACTGAAATATTTTGCTTGAGAAAAATTGTCATTGCCCCATTTCCTTTGGAGTTATGAAACCATGCACAAAATGAGTCAATTAGGTGCGATTTAAAGTGGTTTTCAAACTTTTTCATTCCATTATATACCACCTTAAGCAATCCCTTACTCATCACAGAGCACCTATGGCATAGGGATTAATTAAAGTGGTATGTGAGTGGAAAGAAAAGGTTGAGAACACACGTCTAAGTCATACAAAGAACTGTGTCGTCGGCACTGATGTGCAGATGAGCAGGCATGATGAAGTTAGCATACTCACTCAGGAACCAAAACACAAGAGATCATCATACATCACAATCCAAGCATGTACTTGTGGAAGATATCAATGATAGATGGATACTAGACTTACAAGTTCAACTTTATTTTCTTTCTTCTTTCTTTGGCTTGGCTTTGTGGATGAAGATTTATGGAGGGGTATGTCCATGTCGGCTGCAGGCTCGTTAGTGACTGACAAGTCCGATGTGGGAAAGGGAGGCACGGTTGCAGTGGTTGCAAGGGAAAATTGGTTGGTTGGGGTTGGGGTTGGGTGTTGGGTTTTTCCTCCTTTGTCTTTTGTCAGTGAGGTGGGCTCTGCGGTCTTCTTCAAAGGAGGTTGCTGCCCGCTGAATCATCTAAATTGCGCAAGGACAACCTGACAAAACAGTGTCCTCCAGTCCTTGGAGCAAAACATACAAACACATAACCTGACATAACACATAAAAATAAATCCAAAGGGTTTCTATAGGTACATTAAAAGTAAAAAGTTAGTGAGAGATAAAATTGGACCCCTTGTAGATAGCGAGGGTAGGCTGAGTGAGAAGCCTGAGGAAATGGGGAAATTTTGAATGATTTCTTTGCCACGGTATTCACTAGGGAAAAAAATGTTGAACCAGTTGAAGTAAAGAAAAATAGTGGGGAGGTCATGAAGCATATAAGGATAACCGAGGAGGTAGTGATGGCTGTGTTAAAAAAGATAAAGGTGGATAAATTTCCCGGACCAGATAAAATATTCCCTAGGATACTCAGGGAGGCTAGTGGACAGTTAGTGGGGCCATTATCAGAGATATTTAGGATGTCACTGGCCACGGGGGTGGTGCCAAATGATTGGAGGGTGGCGCATGTGGTTCCTTTGTTTAAGAAAGGGTCCAAATGCAAACCTGGGAATTATAGGCCTGTAAGTCTGACGTCTGTGGTGGGCAAGTTGATGGAAAGTGTTCTGAGGGATGCTATTTACAAATTTTTGGAGGTACAGGGATTGATAGGGAGAAATCAGCATGGTTTTGTCAGGGGTAGATCATGCTTGACAAACCTGATTGAGTTCTTCGAGGGGGTTACAAAAAAGGTTGATGAAGGGAAAGCTGTGGATGTTGTCTATTTGGACTTTAGTAAAGCTTTTGACAAAGTTCCCCACAGGAGGTTAGGAAAAAAGGTGGAGGCATTAGGTATAAATAAAAAGGTAGTGAAATGGATTCAGCAGTGGTTGGATGGGAGGTGTCAGAGAGTAGTGGTAGAAAATTGTTTGTCCAATTGGAGGCCGGTGACTAGTGGAGTTCCTCAGGGTTCGGTCCTGGGTCCACTATTATTTGTTATATATATTAACGATCTGGATGTAGGGGTGGAGAATTGGATAAGCAAGTTTGCGGATGACACAAAGATTGGTGGTGTTGTGGACAGTGAGGTAGATTACCGTAGATTAAAAGGTGATTTAGGAAGGCTGGAGGTGTGGGCTGAGAAATGGCTGATGGAATTTAATACAGGTGCTACATCTTGGAAAGGCAAATTTAAATAGGTCATATACATTGAATGGTAGACAATTGAGGAGTGCAGAGCAACAAAGGGATTTAGGAGTTATGGTAAATAGTACCCTCAAGGGTGATACTCAGGTAGATGGTGTGGTGAAGAAGGCATTTGGAATGTTGGCCTTCATAAATCGGAGTATTGAATTCAAGAGTAGGGAGGTTATGATGAAATTGTACAAGGCATTGGTGAGGCCAAATTTGGAGTACTGTGTACAGTTTTGGTCACCAAATTATAGGAAAGATATAAACAAAATAGAGAGACTGCAGAGAAGGTTCACGAGAATGTTGACAGGATTTCAGGGTCTGAGTTACAGGGAAAGGTTGTGCAGACTGTGGCTTTTTAATCTGGAGTGTAGAAGATTGAGAGGGGACTTGATAGAGGTGTTTAAGATTTTAAAAGGGACAGACAGAGTAAATGTGGATAGGCTTTTTCAATTAAGAAAAGGGGAGATTCAAACTAGAGGACATGGTTTAAGATTGAAGGGGGAAAATTATAAGGGGAACATGAGGGGAAATTTCTTTACGCAGAGGGTGGTGGGGATGTGGAATGAGCTTCTGGCAGACGTGGTCGAGGCAGGATCATTGGTTACATTTAAGGAAAGACTGGATCGTTACATGGATAGGAGGGGACTAGATGGGTATGGACCTGGTGCTGGTCAGTGGCACTAGGAGGGTGGGGATTTGCTACGGCATGGACTAGTAGGGCTGAACTGGCCTGTTCTGTGCTGTAAGTGGTTATATGGTTATATACAGACAAACAATACATATACAGGACAAATATACATATATAAAATAAATAATTATTTAATAAATACTGGAGTCTCAGATGACTAGTGTGAGCAGTTCCTTTGGCTGTTCAGCATTCTCACTGCCTGTGGGAAGAATCTGTTCCTCAGCCTGGTGGTGCTGGCTCTGATACTCCTGTATCTTTTTCCTGACAGGAGTAGCTGAAAGATGCTTTGTGTATGGTGGAAGGGGTTTGCAACAATTTTGTGCGCCCTCTTCAGACAATGATCCAGGAAGATCACATCAATGCGGGGGGTGGGGTGTGGGAGGGAGACCAGTTGATACTCTTGGACATCCTTATGGTCCTGTGGATTGACCTCCGATCCACTTCTCTACAGCAACCGTATCACTCTGTGATGCAGCCGGCCAGGACACTCTCAATAAAATTCCTGTATGATTGTCTGATGGCTCATAACCTTGCCTCCTCAGTTTTCTCAGTAAGTGTAGACACTGTTTCATCTTCCTGACAAGTGAGGAGATGTGTGTCCAGGATGGGTCACTTGTTAAATAGACTCCAAGGAACTTGATGCTCTGTACTCTTTCCACAACAGGGTTATTGATGTATAGGGGAGGGTAGTCATTCCTGATCCTCCTGAAGTCCACGATCAACTCCTTCATCTTGTCCACATTGAGACGTGGGTTGTTTTTCCTCGCCCCAAATCCATCTTTTCTTTGTCGTGTGACTCATTGTTGATGCTGATGAGGCCAATGACTGTTGTGCCATCTGCAAACATACCGACACTGTTGGAGCTGGATCTGATGTTGCAGTCATGGGTCAATAGCTTGAACAGTAGCAGGCTGAGCACAGAGCCCTGAGGTGCACCAGTGCTCAGTGTGACAGTGCTTGACAACCTAGACAGACTAGGGTCTTTTTGTTAGGAAGCCCAGAATATAGTTGCAGGATCTGGGGTATGATCTTATTAAATGCCTGGCATATGAAGCATTGTTCTTCAGGTGGGTTAGGACAGGAAGGATGAACAAGGCTATAGCATCATCAGTGGAACAGTTTCTTCTCAAGGTGAATTGAAATGGATCTAATATCTCTGGGATGTGAATTCAGATGTGTTCCATTACTGGACACTCAAAAATTGCATAATGGAGAAGGTTGGGGTCCATGGGGCAGTAATCATTGAGTCTGTTACTGTTGCCCTCTTTGGAACTGGAATGATGGTGGCTGACTTGAAACCCACAGGGATAATGGACTACTGCAGTGACATGTTGAAGTTGTCTGTAAGGACCTCCATCAGTTGCTCTGCACAATCCTTCAGTACCCAACCAGCTATGTTATTTCAACCAGCATGTTTCTCTATAATCATCCACCAGGTAGATGTTGAGGGAGTAGAATCTCTTATGTCTGGTACAGAATTGGTAATGCTTGTTATGTGTCATCTTCAAAGCATGTACATGCAGGTAATCATGTTTTGTATCATGGGGAATGATGAAATTTTAATACCATTGATGGAAGCAGATACAATATTAGTATTCAAGCAGCTTCTAGATATACACACAAAAATGTTGGAAATAGAGCAATGTGAATTATTGAAAGCAACAGTGGTTTCTTGAACTTAATTTAGCATTGTGCTCAACACAGCCATCATTGGTCAAAGGGGCTGTCCCTGTTCTATACAGTTTTACATTCGATTTGTTCTAAGTTGGAAGGGATACAGTGGAGGCTCTGCAGGATGTTTCCAGGACTGGAGGGATGAAGTGAAAGGGAAAGGTTGGATAATGTGGGACTCCCTGATGTGCAGGAAGTTGATGGGTGAACTTATAGAGGTATATACAATCTGAGGGACATAGATAAATTGAATGCTCACAATCCTTTTCCCAAGGAAGATACTTATCATACTAAAGGGTATAGGCTTATGGTGAATGGGGAGAAATTTAAGAGGAATGGGAAGAGAAATCTAGCTTGAGGAACCTGGCCAGCTGCAGAATAAAACTCACCACATGGGCTATTTCCCTCAGTCTTAGAACCATCCCAAAGCAACACTTCAGTTTGCAAGTCGCAGATGATGCTGAAGGTGACTATTTATTTTTACCATGAACCCAGGAGAGACCAGCATGTCTTAACTGTTGTAATATGTAAATAGGTATATAATTTTGTTAAACGGTGTGCCGTACCTATACATTGGAATAGGGGTGGTAGGCATTGTTTGTTTAAACTCTCAGTTAACTAACATGCTGGTGAGATAGGTTTGCGTGCATTTGTGCTGTCCTTTCTTTCCGTTCAATGTCACGTGTTAATAAATTACCCAATTTGAGTATTAATGAGTCGAGGATCATCGCTCATTAAACCTTTTGAATCTATAACCTATGCCCACTACAGCAACATTTCATTCAGCGGTTAGTTCACATCTTGGAACAAGCAGGCAGAGAAAAACTATTGCTCAGGTACAATTAAGATGTTTAAAAGACAGATATATGAACCATTTAGAAGAGTAGGGATCAAATGCAAGCAAATAGGACCAGCCAGCCCATGAAGCTAACTTAGTTGGCATGGTAGAGTTGGGCTGAAAGATCCAGTCTCTGCTGTACAACTCTATGACTATTGGTTTGCTTTACCCTCTGATCTCGGAATAGGTAGTATCAATGAACCTCGTGAATGTAATGGTTATCTGTCAGATGACTGTCCCTGAAATTCCAGTCTAAAGGGAGGCAAAAAAATGGAAATTCCATGCAGAGTCAGCTTGACATCCACAGGCAATGGTCACTGCACCATAGTCAAACATTACATTGACATGCACAGACAATACTCTCCGCACCACAGTCAAATATTACATTGACATCCACAGACAATACTCTCCGCACCACAGTCAAACATTACATTGACACTCAGTCCAGTGATTGCAACAGTAGAGAAATCATGATTTTCACAGTTTCTTCACCAATATTTCTTCAGAGAAGAGAACAGAATAACTCTAAAACATGTAGCCAGAACTATGATCGTTTCTCTTTCTCCTATTCTCCACGTTTTGAGTATTTTCTTTGGAGCTTTCTACTTATTATTTCCTGCTGCTCTGTGTGCAACAGAAATGCTGATCAGTTACCCATGTCTTGGTGCAACTGTTTTATTGAGAATCCTGACATTAGCTGAACTCCTCTGCACCTGCTGCAGCACTCCCTGTAGTTTTCTGTCACTAAAACCAACTCCAGGAATCAACAAAAATCAAAATATATAATTGTAGCTTCAGCAAGAAGAAAATTAGCAATCAACCCAAAAGTCATTGTTCATCCTTTGACATGTCCTACTGTTGACTTCTTTTGTAACTGCTCATGTGAAAGGGGTTTTCTGTCTGAATTCTAAAATGGCAGGTTTTACATGCTGACTGTAATCACAATCTGCCCACTCCCGTGCAGTGTAGGATGCAATGCCCTGACGCATTGTAGTGCACAACAAACATGGGTGAGCTACAGGCAACATTTTGGCACTTGACTAATTCGTATAATGAACAGAAGAAAAATGTCAACTGTCCATTTTTCCCCTCGAAGAATTTATTTTCCTGTAATCAAGGGAATTAACTTTACCCAGAGAGTGGCTTGAATCTGGAACTTTCGACCATGTAGATCCAAACAGAACTGATGCACTTCAGGGGAAGCTAAATTTATACATAGTGAGGATGAATCAGATGCTTCAAATGAAAGTGAAGACCAATAAAACAATAAAGGGAATGAAAGATGATAACAAAGACCCGAACTGCTTCCATCAACATGAGTGCATGAGTGTCACAGACGAAAGTGAGAGACATTGCTTCTCAGGAAATTAAGATTGACGCGATGAATAATTAACAAAACCACCCCTATTCTGCAGTAGCTAAAAATGTTTGGACATTAAAGCAGTGGAGCGGAGTTAAGGCAGAGGGTCTCCAACAGAAAGTTCCTCAGCACCTTGTCAATATGCCACATAATGTTGAAACATTACCAAAAAAATAGCTGTGCTGCTGGAGCCCCTGCAATGACAGCACTGCCACTTGGGCGACCCAGGGGAGCAGGGAACGGAGACACAGTGCTCCACAGGGGTCCTACACCTGGCTTAAATATCAATGGCTCAGTACAGTCTCTGAACAGCCTGTTGAAGGAGCCAACGGCATTTGATTTTAAATTCCTGCAACCATGGAGTTCTGTGCTGAGCATCGTCCCATGATGGGCTTCAGACTCCAGGGGAGCAGCACAGGGTACCAGAAATGGGAAGAACACTGCCCCCATCCCCCTGGCCCCCTAGTTGAGAAAGAGAAGCACGGGAGTCGATCCAACGGGAAGGTGGCCACTGCAGTAGATCGGCTAGGGGCTCAGTGGTGGAAGGGCAATGTGGTCAAAGGGCCCATTCAGGTTGTGGGATTCTGGAGATATCGGAACCAGGATTCGAGAAGGTTCTGAGCACAAGCTCCTGAAAGGCCTTGGTTGCTATAGGCTTCCTGACTATAGCAGAGGTTTGGACATGAAGCTTGGGCTGGCATGCTTTGAACAGTATTCTTTGCAGCTGTAGAGCCTATAACAGGTAAATCTACAGAGGCTCAGTTACTCTGAAGGGAGGGACTTTCTTTTGCTTCTCTTTCTTCCTTTGTTTCAGGTGCTGGGCAATACTCATGGCAACTCTTTGCTCATCATGTTCATTATAATTTTTGTATTATTATATGACAATAAAAGGAACTTGATGACAAGAATTGTGCACCTTCCACAGATAGAACAAGTACCTCTGGAATATCCTTAAAATTTCCTGGCTGAGACATACGTCAAACCAAGAGATGCATGGGACCACCAGTGGGAAACCTGTTCTTCAAAGAGTGATGACGATGAGTGATGAGGATGTGCTGGAACTGACTTTCTTCTTCTTCTTTGGCTTGGCTTCGCGGACGAAGATTTATGGAGGGGTAAATGTCCACGTCAGCTGCAGGCTCGTTTGTGGCTGACAAGTCCGATGTGGGACAGGCAGACACGGTTGCAGCGGTTGCAGGGGAAAATTTATTGTTTGGGGTTGGGTGTTGGGTGATGGGTTTTTCCTCCTTTGTCTTTTGTCATTGAGGTGGGCTCTGCAGTCTTCTTCAAAGGAGGTTGCTGCCCGCCAAACTGTGAGGCGCCAAGATGCACGGCTTGAGGCGATATCAGCCCACTGGCGGTGGTCAATGTGGCAGGCACCAAAAGATTTCTTTAGGCAGTCCTTGTACCTCTTCTTTGGTGCACCTCTGACACGATGGCCAGTGGAGAGCTCGCCATATAACACAATCTTGGGAAGGCGATGGTCCTCCATTCTGGAGACGTGACCTACCCAGCGCAGTTGGATCTTCAGCAGCGTGGATTCGATGCTGTCGGCCTCTGCCATCTCGAGTACTTCAATGTTAGGGATGAAGTCGCTCCAATTAATGTTGAGGATGGTGCAGAGACAACGCTGGTGGAAGCGTTCTAGGAGCCGTAGGTGATGCCGGTAGAGGACCCATGATTCAGAGCCGAACAGGAGTGTGGGTATGACAACGGCTCTGTATACGCTTATCTTTGTGAGGTTTTTCAGTTGGTTGTTTTTCCAGACTCTTTTGCGTAGTCTTCCAAAGGCGCTATTTGCCTTGGCGAGTCTGTTGTCTATCTCGTTGTCGATCCTTGCATCTGATGAAATGGTGCAGCCGAGATAAGTAAACTGGTTGACCGTTTTGAGTTTTGTGTGCCCGATGGAGATGTGGGGGGGGGCTGGTAGTCATGGTGGGGAGCTGGCTGATGGAGGACCTCAGTCTTCTTCAGGCTGACTTCCAGGCCAAACATTTACATGCCTATCAAATGCCTCCAGTAATCTGGCTGCTGTTGGTCTCTGCTGGAAGTGTAAAGGAACACAAATAAAGGCATGTAAAAGGTGTGAAATGTTACAATGCAGGACATGACCAGGAGGTCAGTCTCCCAGTGGGGCATTTGAATGGAAAATGGAGAAACAAAGAAGACCCATGGTTTGTCTCGTGCCTTTTAACCATTCAGAGCTAAAGGAGAAAAAAGAAATCATAGAACTATAGAATCATCATGGGTCTTCATTCCATCTGCCATTCCTGCTTTCTTATGGTTATTCAGTCCCATTCCTCCATTCTTTCTGCACCGTGCCATAATACTTGCTACCTCAGAGAGTTTTAGCATTGAACCAACTCTATATCGTTGACAAATAGATTCAGGATAAAAGTGATTGAAGATTTGCCCAGTTGCATTGATGCTTCATGAAGCTGTCTCTCTGTCTGTAGGCAAAGCAACTATATGAAGTGCTGCTTTACGGCTTTAATGAATTAAATACCTTTGCCTTGTTAATTTAACTTACCAAGTATCTTCCAGGATACTTAACAAGACATATATCCCATAATCCTGAAAATTATTTTCCCTCAAACACGGATTCCACATTGAGAGCACAGATTGATTCTCATTTCCCCATCTTGCACACTCAGTTCCACATCATAAATCCTCTTAACTCCATCACTTTTAATCTGTATCTCCTCACTCTGGTAATCAGAATGCTCCTTTTAATTTCTTTATCTAAACCAATCATCTGCTCGCACATCTCCTTCAAATCTTCTCATCTTCATTGCTCCAGGGAAAACAGCCCTAATTTCCCCATTTGAATCTGAGATCAATGAACAAAGTAACATTGTGGTAAAGAACATTTCTCCACCCACTCTTGAACACCCATGATTTCTGAAATCTGGTGACCTAGGTTGGATGCAAAACTCTAGTTACAGACTAACCCACATTTAATAGAAAGTTAACCTAACTTCCCAGGTGTTGTGTGCCCCTGTTGATGAATCCTAGTTTCACATACCTACTTCACCAATCTGCTTTCATCTGATCCTGCTGTTTTCAAAAATCAAAGCACACTGGACCTCACGGACCCTTTGAAATTGTGCATTTTAGCCTCTATTATCTCTCCTCCAGCTTCATGTGAAAATGTAGTACTTCTAAGTTTCCATGAACTTGGTTTGTGAAGGAGAATGGAGTAGGGGATGATGAACCAGTTTTGGAAGAGGCTCATTTTGAGCTATTACACTCTCAAAGACGAGATGATTTGAATGGCCTGATTCTGTGCTGAATATTACATTTAATATTGTACATATTTTCACCATAATAAAATAGGAAAAAATACTTGACTTGCATTAGTGAGCAATCTATATCTAGTAAGTGGGTTCAAAACTAGTATCCAAACCAAAAAATAAAATACAAGAAAATTAAATCCCATAAAAAGAAAAAAAAATGTATCATTTTAAGCTTTGAAAGCTCCAGTAATATTCTCTGAGGCTACGAAGCTAAAACGTGTCCCACATTACCTGAGTATTGAGAACCAAAACAACCTCTTCCTGAAGGGGTCAATTAAAAATGTCTCAAAGTGAATGCTAGGAAATTATTTTGTGCACTTTCCCTCCAGGGTCCAAGCAGTACTACTTCTGGAATTTTGCAGTACATGCCCAGCCATTTCATCCTCTAGGTTTTGATGACTTTGATATATTCATGTCAAGGGTATCTAATTACGACAGAACATCTCTTCTCTGCACGAGCTTGTTATATTTCTCCCTACAACCACTTGCATGAATTTAGAAATGTTACTAATATTTAATAAACCATAAGTTAGGTTTATAACATATCTCAGTACTCAGTTGCAGAGCTCCCACCAGCCATGACAGTGAGCAAAATTTGAATATCATTTTCAATAAAGCTGGTAACTAGAAAATAGTCCAGAATATAGATCTAAGAGAAGCAAAGTGACAATTCCAGAGGAAACTAGAGACAGAGACAGAGACAGATACACGCCAACTATAGCAGGGAGTGCAGGCCATTACAGACTACAAAGCAAGGGCAAACGCTATAGATGACTGCAATGCTTCACTACCCAATGAGCTGAACACCATCTATGCTCACTTTGAGAAGAACCAAACAATGCCTACTGGAATCCCTGAAAAGGCTGAAGACCCTGTGAAATCTGAGGGCGACATCAGAATATCATTCAAGAGGGTGAGCCCTCGCAAGATGTTAGGCCCTGATGGCATACCAAGCAGGGTGCTGAAAATCGGCACCAACCAACAAATCGGAGAGTTCACAGACTTTTTCAGCCTCTCGTTGTGGCAGTCAGAGGTTCCCACCTGCTTCAAAAGGGCGTTAATCATCCTGGTCCCCAGAAGAGTAATGTGGACTGCCTCAATGACGACCACCCAGTAGCACTAAGTTCTATTGTGATGAAATGCTTTGAGAGGCTGGTCATGCCCAGAATTAACATGTACCAAAGTAAAGATCTGGACCCACTGCAATTCATCTATCATCACAATTGCTTCACAGCAGATACAATATCGTTGGCTCTCCACTTAGCTCTGGATCACCTTGAAAATAGCAATTCATACATTCAGCTGCTAATCATCGACTACAGCTCAACCTTGAATACCATTATTCCCTCAGTGTTGGTCAAGAAGCTACAAACTCTAACACCACTCTGCAACTGGATCCTTGACTTTCTCATTGGAAGTCCACAGCCATTTCGAATTGGAAACAACATCTCTTCCTCACTGATCATCAACACAGGCCCACTGCTCTAGTCATTATACATCCATGACTGTGTGGCCAGGCACAATCCCAGTGCCATCTACAAGTTTGCCGATGACACCACAGTTGTCAGCAGAATCAAAAATGCCAAAGAGAAAGCGGACATAGTGCACTTAGTGCAGACTTTCCCATAGGCTGGCATTGTTTTGGTGCATGTTGAGTGCCCTATTGTTTATAATTGAATGTCTCTTCATCTTTTTGTTGTTTTCTATGTCTCGTTTTCTGTTTATGTGTGCTTCCAGACTCTGTAGCTACAGCTATGCCTTCATTTTCACCAGCCCTTGCACTCCCACCAAAATTATTTGCATGCTGCAGAGCTAATTCACTGGCGTGGCATTTCTTCATGGCTCCAGCTAAGGTAATCTCCATCTCTTACAGCTACCTCTCTCTCACTTTAATTTTGAACACAATTTGATCAAGGATCATTGAATCTTGCAGCGACCCAAAATTAAGAACTCTTTCAATTTCAAGTCCGCTTGAAAAAAGTATCGAAGCTCTCTCCCTGCAGCTGCATGTGCAGGAAAAAGATGTATCTCTTGAATGCTTCTTTTTTTTTCTGGTGAGCAATTTTCATCAAACATCTCGATAACCATGTCAAACTTACCCAGGCCATCTGCCTCTGCAAAAACAAATGTATTGAAAATCTCCATTGGTTTAATTTCCACTACGGTAAGTAGCAGTGCAATCTTCCATGCATCCATTTTGCTATCAAGTCCATTGTCTTGCAGATATAGCATGAATCATTGTTTTAACAACTGCCATTCATGGTTGACATTTGCAGTCCAATTCACAGTGTCAGGATGCATCACACTTTCCAGGTCTCCTGCTGATACCAACTCCTTGTACCATGTGTGATGCTTCTTTCATTGTAATGAAAAAACGTGGGTTCTTTTGTATTAATTATATTTTATCAATAACTCATGATCTCATGGGACATTTATTTTGCATTTAACCCAAAGTGGAACATTCATCTCTGTCATCCTCTCATGGTCAGGAGGATCACTAACTTTCAAGCATCAAAGGAATGTGACTTTTTTTTGTGATAGCTGGCTTGTATCATGAATAAGCTTCTTGATGCATAGTTACAACAGATTATCTTCCCCTCCACAATCACTCTTATTAATAGACAACTGCTGCCTTGCAAGAAATGCAATTACCACTTACTTCAAAATACCAATGCTTTGCATAAGTATTTTAATGATGGGTTACATCAGATTATCATGGTTTGCCATAGGAAGTTTGCTCATTAGATCCAGTAAATAAACACCAACACGCACAAGAACTTTTAATTATTGACTACAGTAGATTCCCACTGCCTTGCACAAACACCCTGATGATTGATCTCAGAAGATCATATCTGCTATGTCATGCTGTGGTGCTCATCATTATTATTGGACTGGAGCCGGCACAGGCATAGCTAATTAAAGAAAACTCAATGCTACCCTCCTGTTCCACAGGCTTTGCTCTTCCATTTTTGACAATAATTTGTGCAAGGAAATCAATAAAATGGTAAGGATTTGGTCTGTATTCACTAATTGCATACTGAAGCCTGATGCAAAATTAAAATCTGTACCATTAGGATTTCTGTAAGGATTCTATTGCTTCCTTTTAATTCCCCATCTCCACTCTATTTGCTCTCAGCATGTGGCTTTCCATTTCAGGTCCTCTGAGATGTTCTCCTTTTACAGAAAACAATGTTTCCCCTCTACTGCCATTAGCATAGCCTTCTCCTGCATCTTCTCTATTTCCTGAGCATTTTTACTCGACCCTCTCACCCCAGACATAACAAGGATAGCATTCCCCTTGACCTCACCTACCACCCCACCAGCCTCTGTATCAAACATATTTACCCCATCTACATTAGGATCCCACCACCAGACACATCTTCCCCTCCCATCTCCGCTTTCCATGGTGTTTACTCCCTTACCCTCTCATCCCTTCCCACCAGTCACCCTTTGGTACAACAGGAAGAGCTAGCCTTGTACTTACACCTTCTCCCTTAAACAGCTCTTCCAGGAAACACACTCCACTTATTGAAAAATATGCAATGATCATCTATTGCATCCTATCATCTCAATACAGTCTCGTCTATATTTGGGAGACTGGACACAATCTGTGAGATCATTTTGTTGATCACCTTCATTCTGGATGTTGCAACTAAAAGAACCTCCCAGTGGCCAATCATTTTAATTCTAAACCCCATTGCCATACTGATATGTATGTCTTTGGCTAAGATTCTGCGAAATTGAGGCCACCCACAAATTGGAGAACAAAAACTTGCATTCCTCCTCGTCAGATGGAATCAATGTCGTCTTCCCCAATTACCATTCACTTCCCTCCCCAGTCTTTCTAATTCTCTACCTTTCCCTCTCCTCTCATCCAGCTCCTCACCTCCTATCCTTCCCTATCCTATCAGACAACTACTCTTCTTGGCCCTCTGCCCTCTTGCCATCACTTCTCAATTTTTTTTCCGTCTGCCCTCCTAATGATATCCCTTGTTGGGACTCAGCACCCCTCTCTGTAACTGGAATCTGAATTTCCTAATGGAAAGTCCACAGTCTGTCCTGGTTGGTAGCAGAACGCTAAGCACTGTCTCACTGAGCATGGGCACACCCCAGGGCTGTCTGCTGAGCCTGCTCCAGTTCATGCTACTGGCACATAACTGCAACATCAGATCCAGTGTCATCAAG
The DNA here is from genome assembly GCF_036971445.1 of Narcine bancroftii. NCBI lineage: Eukaryota > Metazoa > Chordata > Chondrichthyes > Torpediniformes > Narcinidae > Narcine > Narcine bancroftii. The sequence continues at coordinate 335,991,625 of NC_091469.1, forward strand.
TTTGCAGATGACACAACAGTAGCAACCATGATGAGTCACACTACAGAGAAGGGGTGGAAAACCTCGTGATATGGTGTGAGAGTAACAACCAGAGTCCCAACATGGATAAGACAAAAGAGATGATCATGGACTTTGGGTGGACCACGAACAACCACCCTGCACTACACATCAATAACTGTAGTGGAGAGAGTGGAAAATAACATTTCCTTGGAGTTCATTTATGTGACGTATCATAGACGTACTGCATCACAGTGTGGTATAGTTGCTACAAAGAAATGGATCAGGGGGTCATTCTACAGGACCATAAGAGCAGCAGATAGGATCACTGGAGTCTCCCTCCTCCCATCGACGTGACCTACCGGGATCTTTGTCAGAAGAGAGCATGCACAATCATTGAGAAGCCCTTCCACCCTGCACACAGCATCTTTCAACTGCACCCATATGGGAAGAAATAGAGGAGTATCAGTACCAGCACCACCAGGCTGAGGAACAGCTTCTTCCCATAGGCAGTGAGAATGCTGAATGACCAAAGGAACTGACACTAACCATCTGAGACTCTCATATAGACCAAATAGTAACTATTTATTTATTTATTTGTATACCTGAATACTTTTACTGCATTTTATTGTTTGTCTGAATGTGCACTTGGTTGTGTCTGCATGTTTTGCACCGAGGACTGGATAATACTGCTTTGTTGGGTTGTACTTATTCAATCAGATGACAATAAACTTGACTTGATCATGATCTGTTTCTGGTTAGCTTGTGCTTCTCCTCTTCCCCTTTCTTTCTCCTCTCCTTTTCTCCTTGTACTACCTTTTTATTCAGACATCTCCCTGTTCTTCCACATTCCCGATGTAGGGCTCAGATCTGAAATAACCCTATGGATATGACATGACATGCTGGGTTTCTCCAGCACTTTTGTATATTGTCATCAGGTTTAAATTAACAATGTTTTATATATGAATCTACTGAATATGAATGAGGCTGAGAACTTTATCCCAACAAATTATTTTACTTTTACAATATTTTTTTCTTTGTTTCCAATCATTTTTGTGTGACATAATTTTCATTTTACTTTTAAATGCCATTCCTATTTCCTGAATTTTCTTTCTGCTTTGTTGTCTGTAAGGACTCTTGAACCTGAGTGGTTACCTGGTAGTATACACCACACATCAAAGGATGACAAGTTCAAAATGGTAGCAGGAGATGAGACCTTTTATTGAAGTGCACGATGAACATTGGTGCACAGAGTGCACACAAAACTCAATCTGGTGTTGCTAACAGCAAATCTAAAACATTTTGTCCTTGATCAAGCAAAGAGACAATCTACTGGAGGATCAGCTTCAGAGAGGGGAAAGGAATTGTCCCTTCATTGAAGCTGCTCGACCCAGCAGCTCGTCTTTTGTTTCAGATTCCAACATCTCCAGGCTCTCTTGATGCTGGTAGATATTGAAATTACAACCATAAGACAGAGGGGCAGAATTTGCCCATTCAGTCCATTGAGCCATCCCTGTGATACCACCATGGCCAACAATGTTCCTTTTTAACCTCATTCTCCTGCCTTCTCCCTATAATCCTTGATTTCCTTCTTAATCCTTTCTACCTCTGTCTTATACCCAATGACTTGACCTCCACAGCCATCTGTGGCAACAAATTCCACAGATACACCACTCTCCTGAACTCTGTATCAAATGGACATATTTGTATTCAGAGGCTGTGTTTTCTGGTCCCAGATTCCACCATAGAAAACATCTTCTCCACATCCCCTCCATCCAGTGCTTTCAAGTATTCGATGGGTTTCAATGAGATCCTCCCATACCCCTCACAACCTTTGAGCTCAGCTAATGATTACCTCTGCCTGAACCAAGCTGATACATGATTATGAATAAACGAGGCAGGCTCCTCAATGAGTAGCATTTGTGAAGAGTCAATGATTTAGGTAATTTCAAGCTTACTGAATCTTGGTTAATTTAAAATCAGGGAAATAATATTTGCAAAGAGATGGATAGACTTTAAGTGTCTCATGTTCTTTATGTGTATTTCTAATTCTAGTTGCTGGCTGTACTGGCAGAATCTTCCAGATGTTGACAAAGCAGTTTTGAGAAGGAAAAATCTGCTCATCATTTGTGACTGTATCATCAAATGTGATAATTCCATTCCACTGATAAAGAAATTTGCCAATGTACATCATTGCATGTGACCATTAATTACAGTCCATGGGAAGAGCCTCAATAACTTCACAAAATATTTACTGTTCTGTGAAACAATTCCAAGCAACCATGATCAAAGAACGAAATAAATATCTGCTTCTACAACAATGCATCTGTTTTCTTTCACTATGTAGCTTTGATTGTTGGTGACGATTCAAACCTTATGGTAAGTCATGCTGAATCATCCATGAGTCAAGGAATAAACAACCAAATATCTACATTACTGAGTATCGAGGATAGGATTTGGTATGTTCTACTGAAGTTGTAAGGCCGAATTTAGAGCATTGTGTGCAGTTTTGGTCACCTGCCTCCAAGACTGAAAGAGTGCAGAGAAAATTTACAAGAATGGTGATAGGACTTGAAAAGCTGAGTGGTAAGGAAAGTTTGAATAGGTTAAGACTTTATTTCCTGGAATGGAGAATGAGGAGAGGTTTGATAGAGATATGCAAAAGGATGAAGGGTATAGATAGGGTGAATGCCAACATGCTGAGGTTAGATGAGGCAAGATCTAGAGGACTTGGGTGAAGGGTGAAAGGTGAAATGTTTAAAGGGAACATTAGAGGAAACTTTTTCACCAGAAGTCATAGAGAGTGTGAAATGGGCTGTCAGTGGAAGTAGTGGATACAGGTTCAATTTCAACTTTCAAGAGATCAAAGAGGTGAATGGATGGGAGGGGTATGGAGGGGGGTTGTCCAGGTGCGTGTTAACATGACTTGGTGAAAAAATAATTCAGCAAAGACGAGATGGGCTGAAATGTAGGTTTCTGTGCTATACATTTGATGCCAACCAGTCCATCAAGGAGCATCAACATTCAGGAGGACCTGGGCAGACCATGCTCCACTGACCATTGATGGCTTTACCATTGAGGCCATTGCGAGTCCCAAGTTTCTTGGTGTGCACTTAGCAGAGAATCTCACCTGGTGCCTCAACACCAGCTCCATAGCCAAGAAAGCCCAGCAGAGCCTTTACTTCCTGCAAAAGCTGAAGAAATTTCATCTCCCACCCTCCATTCATACTATATTACGCAGAGGATGTATCAAGAGGATTATCAACAATTGTATCACTGCCTGGATTGGAAATTATATCACCTCAGACCGTAAGAACCTGCAGAGGATAGTGGAGTAAGTCGAGAAGATCATTGGGGTCTCTCTTCCTACTGCGACGGACATCTATCTACAACACATGATGCAAGCGGAAGACAAATAACATGTGAAGGTCTTTTCACACCGCGCTTGTGAACTTTTCTCTTTTCTACCATCTGGAAAGAAGTATCGTAGCATTCGAGCACACACATCCAGATTGTGCAACATTCTTTTCCTCCAAGCCATCAAGCTTCTCAATTCCTAGAATATACATGTACTAATATATCATTAATTTTATTGTGTCATGATTTAATATTTAACTTCTATTTTGTGAAAACCTGCTCCATGGTCCTGGAGAAACACTATCTCATCTTTACTGTGCGTAGCATTAGTATTTATGATATGAACGACAAATAAAGGTGACTTGACTTGATCAAATCATAATCTTTAAGCCAATGAATCAAGACACCTTTTGTTTTCTTGAATACAAATATTTGGGGAAAAAAAAGCTGGTATATACTCACTCTATAAATTGAGCTTTATGGACTCAATGGACAACCTTTAAGAAACACCTTCAAAATGGAGGATCAGATGAGAAAATTATTGAGAGGCTTTATGCTACAGAAGAAAGCGAGCAGATTGTCAGAAGCTCTGTGCAAGAAGGCAGGAGTGAGGCAAGCAGACTGGCATCAGGGTTAGTCTGAGTGTTAACCCATTCGGATCCATCCTCAATGTTTTTTTCTCACAAATGTAAGATTGTTAGAGAAGAAAATAGATCACCTGAGGCTGCATCTTAACCAGAGAGGACTGTAGGTCTGCTGTGCCCTGGTGACAACAGAAATGTTGTCACCATTCCAAACTCAGCTGGATGGCATTATCTCCTTCAGGGCAGGCAGAGATGATACTGCTCCTGGCAAGACTCAAGGAGGGGAATGGGGTCTGTCCATTTACATCAGTGAGAACTGGTGTATTAATGCTTCTGTTGTTAAGACCTTCTGCTCAGCAGAGATAAGAGTTGCTGATAGTAAAATGCAGATCCTTCTATCTGTCCTGAGAATTCACGGCCACACTGATTGCTGCAGTTTGTGTTGTGCCTTCGATAATTGAGGGTGAATCAATGAAGGAACTTTACAGTGCCATCTGTGAAGCCCAGACGTCTCAACCTGATGGTTGTATGTTTGTAGCTTTCGACCTCAATCACGTCAACTTGAAAACTGTTCCACCATGGTTTTAAAAGAATGTCAACTTCACCAGTAGGGGAGAAAACTGCTTTTATCAAGTATACAAGGCTGCACCTCATTCCCACCTTAGATACTCAGATCACATATCCATCCTGCGAACCTTGGCATACAGACAACTAGCAAGATGGATGAAGGTAGTTCACAGAGATATCAGACGTGGCTAGGAAGGCAAGGTTGGTGGGGATGGGGGCAGTGCACAGCAGCGCCAGAGGACTGCTTTGATACCACAGACTGGAACTGTTTCAGGGAGTTGGCCACATAAACTTCGATGAGTACACAAGCTTAGTTACTGGTTACATTAGAAAGTGCATCAAGGATGTCACCAAGATTAAATTTACACATACATCCACAGTAACAGGCCATTTTGTTTCATGTGTTTGTGGCGCCTAATTTATACCCAATTAACCTTACAGACAGTGTGGGATTCGAAATTAGATCCCAATCGCTGGCACTTTAAACCCATTGTAGTAACCACTACACCAACCATGCTTCACAACCATGGCTAACAAGAAATCATGGTTGGATGCAAAGTTCTGGGCACTTCCCAGAGCTCTTCTGTGCAATCGGAAAGCAAAGCGTGGGTATGCATGGAGGATCCACATGACACTGGCGACACAAGGCGCATGTCACAAGGCATCAAAACTATAACAGACCATAAGATGACCTTTTAAGTCAAAGACAACAGCACCTCCCTCCCGGACTGACTGAAAATCTTCTAGGTATGATTCGATGAGAAGAATAGGCTGACACAAAGAAAGTTCTTTCTCTCCTTGAAGAACAGTCCCTTGCATGTCTACGGCTGTGAGGACAATCCTGTCCAAGGTAAACTTACACAAAGGTGTGGAACAAGACAATATACATGGTCAGGTACTGAAGGGCTGCACAGACCAACTGTGCAGATCCTTATAGATACTTTCAATATGAATTGCAACAGTCCATCAACCCTGCATGTTTAAGGCTGCCATTATCACCTCGTTATCAAACAGGGCCACAGTAACAGGCCTCAACAATGACCTCCTAGAGGTACTGACATCCACCATTATGAAATGCTTCAATTATCTGGTGATGAAATGCATCAGAACACACCTTCCAGAGACACAAGACATTTTTTACTTCACATACAGACAGAACCATTCCACTAACGATGCTATAGTTTTGTCCCTCCACTCTATCCTGACCTACTCGATTCCCCTTATGGCAGGCTGCTGTTCATCAAATTCAACTCGGCGTTTAATACAATCAAACACTAGAGGCTGGTGGAGAAGCTGTCCTCGCTGTGACTCAACCCCCCTCTGTGTAACTGGTAACAGAAAGAGCACTGTCTGTCTGGGTCAGCAGCAGAACGTCGAGCACCATCATGTGGAGCACTGGCGCACCTGAGGACTATGTGCTCAGCCCGCTCCTGTTCACACCACTGATCTATGAACTGCAATGCCAGATCCAGCTCCCACAGGATCATCAAATTTGGAGATGACACGATAGTAGTTTGCCTTTTCAACAATGATGATGAGTTACTCCGCAGAGAAGAAGTTAACAAATCTTGTGAAATGGTGCCAGGACAACAACTTGAGACAACATGGACAAGACAAAGGAGATACTCTGGAAGTCCATGACAGCCAGCCTCCATTACACATCAATAGCTTGGAAGTGGAAAGAGTACTGAGCACTAAGATCCTCAGAATCCACTTAAGAAGTGACCTATCTTAAACACACAGCATCTTCTCACTTTGTCAGGAAGGTACTTCCTTTGATGACTGAGGTCACCATTTTATCAACTTTCTATCAAGACCGTCCTGGCCAGCTGCATCAAAGTGTGGTACAGATGCTACCTAGAGCATTGGATCATGGACAATCCACTGGATTATAAAAGCAGAGAGGATCAATGGTGTCTTCCTCCCCTCCCGCACCCCCTACCATCATCCACTCATTGATGTGCTTTACTGGGATCATTGTTTAAGGAGGGCTTGTAAAATTAGTGAGGACCCCTAGCACCCCACCTGCTGCATTTTCCAGCTAGTCCCGCCTGGAAAGAGATATCGAGCTATAAGAGCCAGATCCACCAGGCTAAGGAACAGCTTCTTCCCACGGGCTGTGAAACAACTCTCAATGCTTCCACTATTTATTAATAATATTTATTTTAAATAAATGTATATGTGTACAGTACTTCTCTCTATGTATCTTATGACTGTATGTGTGTTTGCATTGTAGACCAAAGAAAACCATTTCATCTGGTTATACTGGTGCAATCAGATAACAAATAAATTGAACTTGAACTTTAATATTCACTTGCTGAGAAAAAGTCATAAAATGTGCTAAAAATAAAGGGAGTGCGAGTAAATAGTCCAGCAGTCCATGGCAGCGCAAATTTCCTTCCAGGCTGAGATGAGACATGATGTCATGGCCTCATGTAAAAGGAAAATAAACAATGGCACCCTATAATGAGTTCTCCCAGTCACTTAGCCAAATGTTTATGTGTCAGTTAACATCTGGGGAATTATTTTTATTGCTGCTTGCCAGGCCTTGGCTGCTGTGAGTACTTGTCAGCAATCTTTCATATTTTGAAGAGCCTTGTAATATTCAAGAAGATGGAAAGGTGCAAGTTGCTCTGAAACATATTTTATATGTGGTATTTACATCAGCCACTCACACATCTGAAATAGCATGAAGAATCCTGGATCCGAACGAGTAGCCACCAGGCTCAGAAATCTTTCACTTTGAAGTTTAGGGTAGATAGAGGAATGGATGGCAGATATTCATAACCAAAGCTCTCTGAATCTGGGTAAGAGATCACATTGTGATGCTTAGAAAAAGCACCATAGGACAAATGGTGCCAACAATAAATACCTTTAGCTTGTTCCAAGAAAGAAGCACGTAAAGAGTATCCGTGTAATTGTGGTGGCAGGAGGAGTTAGGTGAAGGACTAGAATAAATGATGTTGAGTTTATTCCAATGAAACCTAATGAGATGAAACTGTAAATAATACAATAATATTCTGATAAACTCTTGCTTCTTAACTTGAAAAGTTAATGATGTAAAACTTGACTGTCATGGATAAAAATCATTACATGTTGACATAAGTGATAGAAATTTTTACCAGTCTTTCATCACTTTGTAACTAATTATCAGAATGACTTGAATAAAAACTTAAAAGCCATAAGAACAGGATGAACTTGCAAATATATTTTGCCAGATAAATGTGTGTGCATTTAAATACATTGATGTAAGAATAAATGCAAATTATATTGCAAGTGAAACACGAAAATTTGCAGATGCTGTGATTGTAGTAAAAACACAGAAATGCTGCAGGAACCCAGCAGGTCTCACAGCATCCACAGGATATCTTGATTCAGCACTGAAACATATATATATCTTTATCTCCTCTGGATGCTGAACCTGCTGAGTTTCTCCAGCATTTCTGTGTTTTTACATATTATATTGCAAGAATACAATCGAAAAATAGAAATGCTAGAAAATCTCTGCCTTGTAATTAAAGAAGAATATGAAATTAATAATTTTACCCTATACTGTAAAATCCCCATTATCCAAATTCAAGCAACAGGCAAAAAAAATCAAAGAAAATAAATAGGTAAAAAATATGAAAGTTTAAAATTAGTCCCCCATCTAGCAGTTAGTTTGCCAGTCATGCAACGCACAATCTCAAGCAACCGGAAAATTCACTTATCCAGCACCTACTAATCCCCATAGCTGCCGGATACCGGTGTTGTTACTGCTTATGGCAATAAACTCTAATATCCTCCTATCACATCATAGTATATCATGGAATGATTATCACTTGAGCCATACAATAATCTATTGATTTTTATAAAAAGCTGTTCTCGATTGCATTTTGATATCAATTAGAGCTTGCAAACTCAGAAATTTAAATATTTATATTTAATCCTGGTAAATATGATGATTAAACAGACATGTTTGTTGACTAATGTTTCTTGATATCTGCCTTATACACTGCATCGAACCACATCCCTCTCCAATCTTAGTTGCTTCATTCTTACAGGTGGCCATGTACCATAATCAATTCTTGTGTTAACAGTTGCACAAATCTTGTCCTTAACCAGATAACAGATCACGATTTAAATCAGAAAGGACCAAACGTCATCATCTTGTAATTCTTTGGATTAGACATAATTCAGAGTTCTCTCTACCAAACAAATAATCAATCAAAGGCAACAATAAGATCAATCGTGCATGTCAGGGTAATATAACAGAGCTAATCTTGTGAACAATTCCGTATGATTGTAGTCATCTACCCTAACCAATCAAAATATTTGTGAGGCACTGGTAATTATGAAAGCCAATCATAGGATTGATTGCACCTCAGAACAATGGCAGTGTAGAGCAGCAGAATCTACCAGAAGTTCAAGTTTATTATCAGTGTACATACATGACATCACATACAACCCTGAGATTCTTTTTTGTTCTTCCTGAGGGGCAGGCAAAATTTCTATTCATTTGTAGTGCAACTGTACTCAAGGAAAAGATACATATACAAAAGAGAGAAATATAAAGAAAGAAATGTAAACAAACTGACTCTATAAATAGATAAAAATATTCAGTAATAAATAATGAGCAAACTAAGAGTCTTTAAATGAGTCTCTGAGTCTGTTGTTTAGGAGCCTGAAGGTGGAGGAGTAGGCACTGTTCCTGAACCTGGTGGTGTGAGTCCTATGGTGCCTACACCTCTTTCCTAATGGCAGCAGTGAGAACAGAGAATGTCCTGGGTGGTGCAGATCCTGGATGATTGTTGCTTCTCTTGGACAACAGCATTCCATACAGATTTTGTCGATGATGGGGAGAGTATTGCCTGTGATCTACTGGATTGAGTCCACTACCTTTAGCAGGGCTTTCTGCTAAGAGGTAATGGTGCACCCACACCAGGCCGGGATATAGCCGGTCAGCATATTTTCCACCACACAACTGTAGAATTTTGTCATACTGAACCCTCGCAAACTCCTGAGGAAGTAAAGGTTCGGACGTGCTTTCTTCACAATGACATCGATATGTTGGGAGCAGGAAAGGTCCTCCAAGATAGTGACTTCCAGGAATTTAAATTTGCTAACCATCTTCACCTCTGATCCCTCAATAATCATGATCATAGACCTCTGGTTTCCCCTTCCAAAAAACTACAATCAGCTCCTTGATTTTGGTGACATTGAGTGAGGTAGTTGTTGGTGCACTATTCAGCTAAATTTTCCATCTCACTCCTGTATGCTGAGTCATCACCCTTTTTATACAACCCAATACCCTGGTATCATCAGCAAGTTTGTAACTAGTTTTGCTGTTGTACTTAGCCACGCAGCTGTAGGTGCAAAGTGAGTCGAGGAGGGGGTTAAATATGCAGCCTTGTGCTGCTCCAGTGCTGATGGAGATTGTGGAGGAGATGCTTTTGCCAGTTTTACCCTGATTGGGGTCTGGATGTGAGTAAATTCAGGATCCAATAAAATAATGGGGTATTGAATCCAAGGTCTTGGAGTTGGCTGTTCAGTTTTAAGGGAGTGAAGGTGTTGAATGCTAGCTGTAGTGGATAAAGAGCATCCTGATGTAGCCTATTTGGTGTCCAGGTGTTCCAGGGTTTTGAGAAGAGCAGTGAGATACCATAGACCTGTTCCAGCGGTAGGAAAATTGGGGTGAATTCATATCATTGCTCAGATTGGAGCTGATATGCTTCAACAGCAGACACTCAAAACACTTGATCACTGTGGATATGAGTGGCAGTGTTTAGTACTCATTTAGGCAGGTTGCCATACACTTGTTTGGCACCAGTATGATTGAGACTTGTTTAAAGTAGATGGGATCCATGCCCTGTTGGAGTGAAATGTTAAAGGTATCCGTGAATACATTGGCCAGTTGGTCAGTGCAGGTTTTCAGTACTCGGTCGGGTACCTCATTTGGGCTGGATAGTTTCCTTGGTTTCATTTTCCTGAAGGCAGCTCACACATCACCTTCAGATACTGATGATAGAGGGTCACCAGAGGATGGGGGTTTGCACAGTGGTTCTTTCTTGTTCTGATAGTCAAATCAGAATCAGAATTTATTGCCCTGACTACATCATGAAATCATTTGTGGCTGAATTTTAGTGCAAAATTTGCTACAAAATAACATAAAAATTAATAAATTCATGCAAAAATAAGATAAATTTACGTTGTGTCTGTAGTTCATTGTCCATTCAGAAATCTGCTGTCAGAGAAGTAGAAGCTGACCATGTGCCACTGGATGTTCATCTTCAGGCTCTTCTACTTCCTTCCCAATGGTAGCAGTGCAAAGAGGGCACGGCCTGGACGGTGAGGATACATAAGGATGGAGGCTGCTTTCTTAAGATGCTGGCCTTGTAGATGTCCTTCATGGAGTGAGGACTGATGCCCGTGATGGTGCTGGCTGAGTTCACAGCACTCTGTATTTTTTTTTGACCTGTGCAATAGCACCTCTATGCTAAACAGTAATGCAAGAAGTGAGAATTCTGTTGACAGTAAATGTAGAAATGTGCAAGAGTCTTTGGTGACATACCATATCTCCTCAAACTCCTCATGAAGTATAGCTGCTGTCAAGGCTTCCTCGTAATTGCATTGAGATGGGGGACCCAAGCAGACCCTCAGAAGTGTTGACATGCAGAAACTTGACCCTTTCCACTGCTGACCCATTGATAAAGAGTGTTGTAGGCATTGAGCTCATCTGGGAGTAAAACTTTGGTGTTTCCTATTCTGAAGGATTTGGTTTTGCGGCACGTTATATAATTTAGTCCCTGCCACATTGCTTCCATTCTCGTCCGCAATCTCCACTTTCCATAGGTCATTCGGGCTCCTTGTGTAGTGTTTTGGATCTTTGGACTTGAATGACTGTGATCTGATTCTTCTGGATTTCATTGTTCATCTAGCCAATCAACCAATCATTTTGGTGCTTCTAACAACATTTTTCTGTTAAAAAAAGATCTCTTTTACAGCATTGCAGTGGAAAATGACTGCCGATTCAATGCTGTTAATATCAGCAATTCTTGACTTAAAATTTGGTCTAAATCTCCTCCTTTAGTGATTCCTTACTAAATGCCACATGACATGGTAAGACCCAGCTCCATTTACTATCTCAAATCTTACAACACAAATAAGTGCAGAGTGCTACTTTCTACATGTGCCCTGTTTCAGAATAAATACATGTCAATAGGGTTCAGAGATACTGAAATTGATTGACAAGTAATTCAAGGTCCTGTAAAGCAAACATGGGTTAGTGAATGTGAGGCTGGATACGGTATAGACCTGAGGCAGTAGAATAGTATTGGTTTGAGAGTAGACAGCTCAGATCAGCATCTTATGACCATTGGAGATTGATGACTTCAGAACATTGCCATTTCACTTTTCATTTCAAAGTCTTATTGAGCATTGTACTGCAATATTTCAAGATTACTTCTTCAAAGAACCATAGTTATACATCATGGATATTGGCCCTTTGGGGCAACTTGTCTATGCCAACCAAGATGCCTTCCTGATTTGGTCCCATTTGATTGCATTGACCCACATCACTCTAAAATTTTCCTAGCCATTAATCTATCTCTTAAATGTTTTAAATGTACCTGCTGCTGCCATTTTCATTGGCAACTCATTCTATATTACCCATCATCCTCAGCATTCAACTAAAACTTTAAGCAACAATAAATGCAATACATTTTATACTTTTGGAACATAACCTCTGAGGTTAAAGATATAGCTGGAGGAACTCAGTGGGTTGAAGATTATTAGTGGGAGAAGAGGAATTGTTGATGTTTCTAGTCAAGATGCTGCATTGGTTCCATGAGGTTCTCTGTCCAAGAGAGTAAACTTCATAAAGATTTAAAAAATATATTTGAGACACAGGTAAATACCTTTATATGTGGGAAACAAATGAAATGTCAGGTTTTAAGAAGGAACTTTAGCAATGATATGAAGTACCAAAGGAAATTCAGAAGTGTTTGTGTGATTTAAGGCATAACAGCACATAAAAATGCCCAAATTTGGAAAAGTGTATTGAAGCAATGGAAATATGAATATTGATGAAAGTACATTTATTCAGGCCCTCTTGGACCCTTATTGCATCTGAAATCTATCTTCCAGCTTACCTAGTAACTTAGATCTCTGTATAGTCCCTCACCTAAAATCAACTTAATTTGTAGATATCGAGTGTGACATATGTGTCCTTATATATATACATATATATATATATATATATATATATATATGTGTGTGTGTATGTATATATATCTTCTTCTTCTTTGGCTTGGCTTCGCGGATGAAGATTTATGGAGGGGGTAATGTCCACGTCAGCTGCAGGCTCGTTTGTGGCTGACAAGTCCGATGCGGGACAGGCAGACACGGTTGCAGCGGTTGCAAGGGAAATTTGGTTGGTTGGGGTTGGGTGTTGGGTTTTTCCTCCTTTGTCTTTTGTCAGTGAGGTGGGCTCTGCGGTCTTCTTCAAAGGAGGTTGCTGCCCGCCGAACTTTGATATATATATATATTGAACTGTTTTATTATATTCTTTCGAGGGAAGTTCATTAGTTTTGTGGTAGGGGAAAAAATAGTGAGGGCTCTAACTAGCAAAGATGGATGTGAATGGTGCCAATATGGCAACGAGAACCAAAAACAGCAGTGATAGCATCCAAGTTTCAGGAGCTCAATTAATTATGTTATAATGTGCACCCTTTGCTGTAATAGGAAATTGGATTTATTGTTAAATAAGTTGCAATCATAGCATGCACCCATTCTTGTAAACAAAAATATAGACTAATAACCATCCTATTCTGAAATCAACCTTTCTCTTGCCAGTACCAAGATCTTTGTAACTCCCATTCTGTAATCAAAACAGTAAAGGAAAGTAATCAAGTTTCTGTAATTGTGTCCACTGAGAGTATAAAGTCAGATCTACTTTGACTGGCATCAGTTTGAATAAATCGCCCCGTGTTTCGAACATCAGCTCCACATGGTATTTCTATTTGCTCCTACATTTTAAAAACTGGAAGATTGTTTTCTTTACCCACTTCCGCTGTCCAGTACTAACATAGATATGAATCCATTAAGGCTTATTTGAAGGAGATAGCAGGTTATGTTTATGTTGTGAGAATGCTACACTTCATTGTGCTTTAGATAAATGATGGAGCATTGTATCTCTGACAGCCAAAGTGCACTAAGGGGGAAAATAACTTGCATCTAATCTAGAAATTGAAGTAAAGCTCTCTCACTGAGTGGAACTCTTATGTGTCATTTCCATGTGACAAAACAAAGAACCCCTTTTGCATATGAAATTTACATGTAGCAATTCTGATCCCCAGGTGCATCTCAGATCACGCTTTACGTGCATTTCCCAACAGCTTCTCTGAGCTCTCAGTGTCATGCTATCAATTTCCCCTCTTCTGACTGTTACCAGTTTCCTAACTGAATAAAAGATTTAAATCCAAGTAACAACAAAATGAATGATGAGCTCTTAAAGTACACAATGAAAACAATATTGATTCATTCTCCATCAGTAATAGAAAAGACATTATACTATGGTGACAGCCTGTGTACTACATTCCTTGAATTCATTCTATTTACTGTGGTAAGAAACAGAATATTTCAGGTCTGGTGAAGGGTCTTTGACCTCAAATGTTAACTCTGTTTCTCATTCCACAGTGGCTACTTGACCCACTGTGTGTCTTCCCGAGTTAGAGTTACAATGCACAATTATTGATCATGTTGAGAAATATCTATTGGTGATGAATTTCAAAGCAGTCACTTGGCCCACTCTTTTGATAGCATGTGTTGGATATCTGTTGAAAAGTTGGTGGATCGTTTTGTCTTGTAGGATAAATGTATGTCGTGAATAAGATTGGAAAAATAATATAACTTTAGGAATTATTATATTTTGCATTTCTCTCTGATCTTTAAAGATGATCATATAGAAGTCCCATATATCCAACTAATACTAAAGCTTATATTTTTCATTCTCAGCTATGCCTGAATCATATTCTATGAAGACATAAAAATCTACATAGATTGAATAAATGTCAATCAACCACAGAGATGATTTAAATGGATTCCTATTACAATCTAGTCAAATATTTGTTTGGAAAGAAAATATTCACTTTGATAGGAAAGTTAGGCTTGATGATTTATTTCTGTATTATGCATCAAGCTCATTGTTTAATTCTGATCTTCCATGCATTTAGGATCTTCCATGCATTTAGGATTAGTGCAATGAATGAAGTGACTTCTCAATATAGATAAACAATTCATTTTACAACATCTCCATTATTTGATGAACACTTAATGGTCACGCAGACATGAGCTTAGTTTACGTGTATACCACTATGAAAATGAATTGCAATTAAAAAATATATTTTTGGACTATTAATTAATATTTTACAAGCAACTCTTGACAAAGGGCTCCCCACGTCAAATGAAACTAACTTCTTAGTTGTTTCATGCCGTGGAAATAAACTTAAAAGAGATTATAATCCCACATCCAAAGTATGTGGATGATGCCCACACATATTGGTGTATGTAATTATAAATCCATGAGAACCATTAATTTGAGGGAAGTTGTCATTTTCAAGCAGAGTGTTGTTTATTTTTAAATACACTCCCCCTCACTCTTTAAAGAATGTGAATATGGTGAGGTCTAATTCAATGAAATGATCAGTTGAGTTTATTCTGTTCACAGTAGATCTGATTTTATACTCTCAGTGGACACAATTACAGAAACTTGATTACTTTCCTTTACTGTTTTGATTACAGAATGGGAGTTTCAAAGATCTTGGTACTGGCAAGAGAAAGGTTGATTTCAGAATAGGATGGTTATTAGTCTATATTTTTGTTTACAAGAATGGGTGCATGTTATGATTGCAACTTATTTAACAATAAATCCAATTTCCTATTACAGCAAAGGGTGCACATTATAACATAATTAACTGCCATTGTCATTGCAGTTTAGAAAAGTGACCAGACATCACAAAATCTATCCACAAACAGGAAACTATTTCACTTAAGTAAAATAAGATTATGCTACCAATGCTCAAAACACCTGTGAGTGTTGATGAAAAGAGAAATAAAGTTAATATTTAAGATTAATGCCCTTTCATCAGAATTGGGGAAATCTGAAAAAAGATGTATTAGGTTATAATGAGAACAGAGACGAAGAAAGGGAAGAATAGAAACAGAAAAGTCTGTGCAATTAGAAGATAGTAAATCACAAAGGGATGAGGTTGCAAGTCAAAAATTAGCAAATGATAGCAGGACTGAGGGACAAGTAATGTGGAACAGTTAGAAAATCCAGGATTATTCATCTTATATAAAGGATGATAAAAAGAGAACTATTTAATAGAGTAGATTAAAATAGATAGAATAAATTGAGAGAAACTGCCATTAAAGTGCCAGAAGCAATTTAAATGGTAATGTTAATAATGGAGCTGGAAATATACTTGAAACGAATCTTTTACCTGATCTGTGTAGACTGACCAGGCATGGCATGGTTAGCATAGCTTTTAGTACAATACTATTACAGCGCCAGCGACCTGGGTGCAAATCCCCTGCTGTCTGTAAGCAGTTTGTACGTTCTCTCTCTGTCTGTGAGGGCTTCCTCCGTATGCTTTGGTTTCTTCCCACCATTCAAAATGTGTGGAGGATTTAGGTTCATTCGGGTATTGGGGCAACATATGCAGGGCCTTTTACCATGGAATATGTCTAAATTAAAAAAAAATAAATTTAAATGTGACATTAAATAAATATACCTTTCAACCAGCAAACCACAAGGAGCTAGAGTGACTCAATGGGTCAGGTAACATCCATGGGCAGAAATGTTCAGTCAGCATTTTGAGTCAGGATCCTTCCATGTGGACACTGCCTGATGTACTGAATCTGCTTCTCATTGTTTGCTTAAGATTCCAGCACCTACAATTCTTGTGTGCATCTCTTCCAATGAGCGAATGGGCCAATATCAATCTTCTGAGTTTAGGAATGCAAGATTTTATTCAATGAACGTTAATGCATTCAAATTATATTTATTCATCAGCCATTTTGATAAAATGTTAATGATATTTAGCAAGTTAATTTCAAGATTAACCCTGCAACTAATGTAGCAAGTAATAGAATGCTGTGTAAATATTTAAAGTGTTTCTGCATCTATGGCACCAGCAGTCTGCCTAGTGTATACATGATGAACTGCTTTATAATTTTGTTCCTATTCATTTTTTTTGTCTTCTGTTATTTTCCACATACTTTTGGCAAAATATTCCTCAGAGGTTATTTAATTGTCCTTTACTCTTCCACAACTGACAGATTTCTAATTTGTGAGCAGAGGCTGCACGGTTGAAACTCAGTCTGCAGATAGCCAGCTTTTCCTCATCACTTACAAGGCTGACTGGGTTTCACTGACTGCAACTTCTGATCATGCTTCCCCAGCAAGTGTTTACTTTTAAACCTCCATGGTTCAATTGTCTTCATGCAGCAGAGCTAAACCTCTCATTGTTTGGAATCAGACTGCCAATTAGTCACCACACTGCTCCTGCCTATTCTTAATGTGAATGCTCAGCAAATGGACATCAATGGCATTTGTAGCCAAAATATTGTCATGCTATATTCTTGTTTGTTAACAGAGAGAGAAAAAAAAATTCAACTGAATTGCTAGCCTCAGCACTTTATCCAAATACGGAGTTGTGGGCCTGGAATTACAATTTGGCGAGAAGGTTTCCTTCCCTTGAGAACCCAAGTTTGTTTTTGAATTGTGACAATTTATTGCATTGTGGCCATTTTAACTGAAGGTGGCTTATTTTTATATATTATTTTACTCAGTAAAATAAGAAGGGATTTCAGTCACATGAGACTGAAGATGCTGGATTCAGGAACAATAAAAGCGGTAGCTGGAAGAAAGTGTGGGCTAGACAGCATAAGTGTAAGGAAGCAGAATTTTAACATTTTGGTACAAGACCCTTATCAAACAAGGAAAAAACCGGATTGGACCAGGATAGAGCTAGATAAAATAGGGGAGAAGGTACCAGAACATATACTTTATATGTGGGATGAAAAATTGGTGTAATATAGAAGTTCACCTATACTGCACCATCTGCTCAACATTTGGAAGAAGATTCATGTAGAAAGGAAAAAAACAAATTACGAACTAGAAAAATTATTATTGACGCAAAATCAACTAATCCCTCTCACAATAAATCACGTTCCCTTTAGAGAATGAGAGAGAAAAGGAATTAATGAATAAAAAATTGTTTTTTGGGAAATAATTTATTATTATTTGAACAAATGAAGTACAAATATGGAATAACTCATGGTACAATGTTTGCATACCACCAACTGAAAACCTACTTGAAGGACAAATTGGGAAGCAGACTGAGATTACCAGAAGGAAGCAGCTTTGAATATGTGATTACAGACACAATGATAATTAAAAGATTTATAACAAACATGTACATCAAGCTGCAAGAGAAAGAAAATGATGAAATAAGCTGTAAACCCAAACAAAAGTGGGAACAAGATCTAAACATAAAGATAAAAAAATGAAATATGGGAAAAATATGCTCTGGAACTATGAGAAATATAATAAATACATGATACAATATAATTGGTTACACAGGCTATATATCACACCCCAAAAGTTAAATAAATGGGACCCAAAAGTATCAGATAGATGTTTTCGCTGTAAGAAGGAAACGGGAACAAAGGTACATGCAATTTGGGCATGTGAGAAAGTGGAAAAGTTTTGGGAAGATCTAAATCAGGTATTAAAGAAAATCACAAAAAGCAACATACAAAAAAATCCAGAGATCTTTCTTCTAAATAATATAAGTAGTAAAGAATTAGGCCTCAAATTGGATGAAGCACAAAAAAGATTTATTATGATAGCCTTAGATGTAGCAAAAAAATGTATAATGTCAACTTGGAAATCAGAAGAGAGTCTGGGAGTACAGCAATGGTACATGGAAATGAATAAATGTATTCCAATGGAAAAAAATAACATATAATTAAAAAAAAATAAAGTCACATTATTTGAACAAATTTGGGAACCGTACATGGAACACAACAGCGAGGGCCAACCGTGGACCTCCACCCCTCTAAAATAATAGAATGAGAAGAAGACGAAATGAACTGACTCAGTGTGTAAAAGTAGATGACATAATTTTCTTGTTTATTTTCATTGTGTGGTGACATTGTTTAATGGGTTTATTGTATTGTATACATTGAACATTTAATGGGTTTGGAGGGTGGTGGGAAAGAGGGAGGGAAGGGAGGGGGAAAAGAGGAGAAAATGCCACTGTGTATATTCAAAAGGGAAATGTTTGTGTGTATTTTGATTAATATGGTTCGTTGTGTGAAAAATTTAAAAAATAATAAAAGACCCTTCATTGAGACTAAAGTGATTTGAACCTAAATTGTTAGTTCCAGTATTTATATTATTCTAATAACCTCTCTGTTATATGATAATATCATACTGAATGTCCTACTGGATCACCCTGACTGATTTCTGAATGAAGATATAGCTTTTGATATATCTACTTTCTAAGAACCCCTTCAGTTCAGCATATCAAATACTCAGGAAGTAGAACACCTCACAGTAGTAGGGGTGATCCTTTTTAAACTGCTGGAGATTGGCTCATGGGAACCAGGTATTGGGCAGGAATGGTAAGGATATGAACCGAGAGATACTTCAGGGATTAGTGCTGTGTTTCAAGCCACTCAGAATCTATCTCAATGATCTGGATGAGGAGATCAGGTAGAATATTCATGATGCCAGGCTGGATAGCAGTTTGGAGTATAAATGGATGCAAAGAGGCATTGAAGGACATGGATAGACTAAATCAGTGATTCTCAACCTTTTCCTTTCCACTCTCATATCACTTTAAATATTCCCTATGCCATCGATGCTCTGTGATTAGTAAGGGATTGCTTAAGGTGGTAGGAGAGTGGGAAGGGAAGGTTGAGAATCATTGCCCTAGACACAATTATTACTGAAATATTTTGCTTGAGAAAAATTGTTATTGGCTCATTTCATTTGGAGTTATGAAACAGTGCTCATAATGGGTCAATCAGGTTCGATTAAAAGAGAGGCATTTTCTTCCCACCCACCTACCACCTTAAGCAATCCCTTACTAATCACAGAGAACCTATGGTATGGGGATTACTTAAAGTGGTATGTGAGTGGAAAGAAAAAGGTTGAGAACCACTGGATTAAATGAATGAGCAATGAAATGGCAGCTGGAATATAATGTGAGATTGTTCACTTTGTAGATAAAAATAGAAGCACAAGGCTTGCTTGACATGGTGAGAGATTGAATGGTATTGCCACAAATTACTGAATATGCAGATTAAGCAAGCAAAAAGGGAAGTAAATGATATAATGAGTATTATTGCACGAGCATTTCAATACAAGAGCAGAGAAATCATGTTCTGATTATGAGGAGGTGTACTCAAGCCTTCTCTCCCCAGTGAAGTTTCCAAGATTCCTTTATTACCATGTACAAACACATAAAGTGCACTGATGCACAAAATTCATCAATCTCTGGCTGCTGTAAAGGAACACAAAGTGGCGTCACGAATGCCCCCAGCAATAAGAGAAAGAGAAGCAAAAGACAGTCCCTTCAGAATCAGAATCAGAATGAGGTTTAATGTCATGAACATGATCACGAAATTTGTTGTCTTATGGCAGCATTTTATTGTGCAGTACAGGGTGCAAAATTACGATAAAGTACAAGATTTTTTTTAAAAATGAGAAATGTGCAAAAATGAGAAAAAGAGAGGTAATGTCCTTGGGTTCATTGTCCATTTAGTAATCTGATAGTGGAGGGGAAGAACCTGTCTTTGTAACGTTGAGTGTGTGTCTTCAGGCTCCTGTACCTCCTCCTTAACAGTGCCATTGAGAAAAGGTCATGGCTAGGGTGGTGAAGGTCCTTGATGATATAAAGCTGCTTTCTTGAGGCATTGCCTCTTAAAGATATCCTTAATGGAATGAAAACAAATGCCCATGATGGCACTGGTCAAGCTTACAACTCTCTGTAGCCTTTTCCAGACCTGTGCATTGGCATCTTCATACCAGACAGTGAAGTAACCAGTCAGAATCCTCTCTGCAGTAATTTGCAAGACTCTTTGGTGACAGTCCAAATCCTAATAAAATATAGCCACTAGTGAGCCTTCTCCATGAATGCTTCAGCATGATGTCCCCAGGATAGATCTTCAGAGATATTGTCACCCAGGAATTTGAAGTTTCGTATCCCTCTACTGGTAACCCCTCAATGATTACTGTTTTGTGCTCTCCTGCTTACCCTTCCTGAAGTCTACAATCAGTTCCTTAGTTTTGGTGATTTTGAGTGCAAAGTTGTTGTGACACCACTCGACGAGCTGATTTATCTTAGTCTTGTATGCTTGCTTCCTCATTGCCATCTGTGGTTCTGCTGTCAACCGTGCTGTCATTGGCAAATTTGTAGATGGCATTTGAAATTTGAATTGTGACTAGTCGCACAGTCATAGGTGAAGAGAGAGTCGAGCAATGAGCTAAGCATGCATTCTTGAGGTGAACTTGTGTTGACTGTCAGTAAGGAGGAGACGTTGTTACTGATTCACACTGACTGTGGACTTTCTATGAAGAAGTTAAGGATTCAGTTGCAGAGGGAAGTACAGAAGCCCAAGTTTTGAAGCTTGGTGACCAGTACTGAGGAGATAATAGCTTCAGCTATAATTGATGAAAAGCAGTCTGATGTAAGTATTGCTGAGATGGGTATTCAGTCAGTAAGTGCATGGATTCAACTTCAGCATTCCCAGAGTGTCTGCAGTCAAACAATGTTCTGTTCAATCCATTTGCAAGCCTGAGCTCCCAGATGAAAGCCTCTGATATGATCAGATAGCCATGAGCACCCAAGGCCCCTTTGGGAGCCCTCTTGCCCTTGGACCTTCTCAATTCCTGGTTCTGATACCTGGTTCCTGTGAGCCCATCTTTAGCAGCCCACAGGATGTATGGATCCTTCAGCTGTTGAGCCCATCATTGGTTCACTGCCATGGCCACCTTCCCTATTGGGTCATCTCCCAGGATTTTCCTCCTCAGCGATGTGTATCCCTCTCTGGTGCCCAGTATAATGATTCCCCTAAAGACCACAACCGTTCATCGACTGCTACCAAGCATGGATACCACCAACATGGGCACGATCCTCCATTGTTTTCAAGATGTTAAAAAAAAACTTCATTGGCCCCTTTAGCAGGCTATTTAAAGCCTGTACTGAGCTGTCTGCAACATGACTGGGCAGTAACTCCACATGGAGGAGCATGTTTCTTCACTCCCTGCTCTTCTTGATCTGCACCAATGGCAGAAAGGATGCCCTTGTGAAAGTACAGCAAAGACTCAGCAGTTTGATCCCTGGGCTGATAGGAGGATGAATTTCGCTGGCCAGTTGTGTATTTTCTTGAATTTGGAAGATTGGGAGTTATCAAATCGAAGATTACATTTTTTTTCAGAGCTTGACAAGATACACACAAGAGTTGATGTTTCCAGGAAGTGCTCAGAACCAGGAATCAGAGCTTCAACATGAAGGGTTCCACAGATAGAATCTAAGTGTGTCATAGCAAGTAACCAGGCCCTTTGGCCTGTGCTCCGTTCCCACCATGCTGTTTATTCCCATTTGCCTACATCATCTTAATCCATACCTCTCTTATCTATTCACCTGCCTAATTGTCTTTTAATCATTATCTAGAAGTTTGCTCCATACACTTACCATGTGGTGTGTGAAAAAGAGCCCCTCAGGTTACGTTTAAATCTTTCCCTTTCACATTAAATCTATGTCTTCTCTTTTTAGATTCCTCTACCATGGGAAAAAGACCATGGTGTTTTACTTTATCTATCCCATTGTGATGTTATAAATCTCTTTTCGGTCAAGCCTCCTACGCTCCATGAGAAAGAAATCCCAACCTATCCAGTTTCTCCTTATAATTCAAGCCCACCAGTTTTGGAAATATACTTTGTCATTGCTTTCTGCAGCCTCTCCAACTCAGAGATATAGTTTCTACAACTGGCGATGAGAACTCTACACAACATTCGAAGTGTAGCCTTACCTGCCTCAACCTTCTAAGGAAGTTCAATCATTGTTGCACCTTCCTAACAAGTGAGATGATATTTGTCCAAGTTAGTTCGCTTCTTAGGTGGATGTGAGGAACTTGAATCTCTCCATTTTCTCCACTACTGAACTATTAATTTTTAGTGGAAGGTTGTTATCCCTGGTCCTCTGGAAGTCCACAATCATTTCCTTTATCTTGTCCACATTGAGACTCAGATTGTTATTCTTGTACCATTTTGCAACATTTTCCACAGAGATTAAACGAGACAGGAACTAGAGGACATGGCTTATGGGTGAAAAGTGAGATGCTTGGGGGATCATTAGTGGAAACCTTCACTCGGTGAGTGGTGGAAATGTGGAACAAGCTGTCAGCTGAAGTGGTGAATGCCAGCTCAATTGCAACATTTAAGAAAAATGTGGACAGGTACATGGATGGGAGGGGTCTGGAAAGCTATGGTCTGGGTGCAAGTCAATGGGACTAGGGTGAATAAGAGTTCAGCACTGACTAGATGGGCTGCAGGTCCTGTTTCTGTACTGTAATGCTCTATGGTTTTATGGTTCTATGAAATGTGAGGAGGTGCAGTGAAGGTTTGGAGAAAATGGAGAGGCTAAGTGAATGAGCATTTGGAATATAATGTGGAGAAATGTGAGGTTGTTCTCTTTGTACAGAGAAATACAAACACAGAGTATATGAGATGTCTTCTAGTGTGTAGGTTAAAAAGGGCATCACACTCTGTCAGGCAGTACCATCACCGATGCCCCAGATTGCTCCATCAATTAACCCGAGGCAACAATCTCTAGCAGATCTTTCTGGATTAAAGGCTTCATATGAATCATCAATAGCCGCATTTCAGACTCAAAGGGAGAGGGACCTGACTTCCCAGCATGGTTCTGGGACCCCCTCGACTTGCATGCAATGTTATGGAATAGAAAAGACCCAAATGTGGTGGATTTCAATTAAATAGAATGTGAGTTCCTTTAATTTATCATTTTATTTGCATTAATATAAATACTTCTCAAGATACTGGTACTGTTGAAAAGTATGATAATTTGGTGTCAATAACATGTTTAATAGTGATCACATAATTGATAGTGGCTTGGCACAGCTGCGGATTCCATCGTGCCTCACTTACATGGAATGCTGCTGGTAATGACACCACTGAAACACCCACTAAATGAATATATCAGCTGCTAAATGATAGAGAAAGCACCCTCTGTTAGGATGAGCACACTGACATTTCGAAGGTGTTGCCCTATCCCACTTCCTGGTCTTCAGTGAACTATCCCTTGAATCGATATAAATACAACAGGGGTGCAATGTATGCCACAGTGAGTATTCAATGACGGACACAGGTCGTATCCAAATTTATAGTGCCAAGCGAGAAAACATGAGTGTGTAATCAAGGATGTCATTAGGTGTGTGCTTAATGCAATAAAAATGAGAGACCTGCTCAGGTGAATTGCACTGAGAAATTTCCCAGAATGCATAAATTCTCCTGGAAATGATTACTCATTTGATCCAATCTGCTAAATTGCTTTTGTGTGTATTTTACAAAATTAACAGGAATTAACATGTCCAATACCTAAGCAATGAGAAAAAAGACAGTGCTCAGTGGAAAATATCATGCATTCTTCATTGTCTCTCAGGAGTACGGAATCTATTAAATGTTACAGGCTTGAGACGCCTCTGGGAAGCTATTTGCAATCCTGTGTATGGATATACTGCTGTAGGGGTTTAAACTGAAACTACCTTAAGGACATTGAGACAGCTGATCATTTAATTATATCAGGCAGGGTGCAGTGAGAAATAGATGGATTTTTCAGCATCTTTGGCCTGTGTGCCAACTCCGCAATTAATCTCCTTGTTGTAAAATTTGTACAGTGCAAATCATATTAGAGCCAGATTGTACAAAGGTGATGTCAACAAGCAACAGGTAGTGAAAGCTTCAAACTGTCTCCCAGAAACTTGGATTAATTGAAAATTTCAAACCAAAATTAATAAGATTTGTTAGCAAATGTATTAAGAGATTTGGCAAGGACATCAACAAATAAATTTAATAACCTTGCCATTTATCCATGATTTAAATGAATAGTGAACTCCTTTCAATTTTTCTCCAAGGTTTATTCATCAAATCATTGAAAATCCCAGTGGAAGGTAAACTGGATTGATGAAAATTTCCTCTCAAAGGAACAGTTGAATGTGAAGAACAAGAATCCTTGCATTACATAAGTGATCTTTTGTCTATTAAAAATATTTTCTAAATTTTGAATACCAGTATATTTGTTGTAGCTCATTGATCATTTAACAAATCTAACTGGAACTTCTATTCGGTTATAAAGGAATGTTACTGCGAAGTGTCTATGGAGTGACTTCAGTTTTTGGGTTTTGACAGGAACCATGTTTGTGCCTGCCTTCTTGTACTAATACTTTGACTGCAGAAGTTATAAGTCATTAAGCATGCCATGTGTCTCTGTAGAATATTGAACCAGGAATGATGACTGAAATTAAAGGACAATTGTGAATTATGTAATTAAATATGCTGTGTTTTATTTTGCAATAGCCTTCTGAGTGAGGCTGTGGAATTCATTGACTGAATTTATACTGTTAATGTTTAGAGTTGACGCTAGCAGTGAGTTTTAGCTTGAGGTCAGAGACTACCTCCTCAGGGAAAAAAAATTCCATTAATGACCCTGCAAATATTTATGAAAGAGTTGGCCATATGAACCGAACAGAAGATGTGCCAGTGTTCAAGGGAGTTAATCCACCAATTCTTTCAGCCCACAATTTGTGACAGTACCTTCAACCACTTGAAGTCTCCTCTGTAAACTTCTCTTTCCCTCTTTAGTCGTTTCAGACATTCTTAAGACTGACTTCCTTGGCCAAATGTCTTGTCACCTTTCCAAATGTTATTTGTTCCATACTTATATTTGTTTAGTTACACAACTGCAAAGTATTTTCAGGTGCTTTAGATTGATAATGGCACTTTGTAAAAAAATTATAATTAACTTGTTGTTTATATATTATAGTTATAGTTCTTTGGTAAATTGTCAAATGGATTGAATTAGATTGTTCTATGATTTAAACAGCAAGGGTAAGCTCTGTAAAGCTTAGGCATATAATGTATGTAATTAATTTCTTTCCAATTCTATCTCGATCTGCTGGGTATCTGTAAAAAAAAATGGAAGAAATTGTTTTCAAGATAAAAGCATGGAAAATATGTTGAATATAATGAATTGATTTTGTGGAAACACGGGGGATTTACTGGAATAATACTGAGGTTAATGGGCAGGTTTTATGGAGACACTAGGGAATGAGTTTAAGAGGGGAAACGGTGAAAGGAGATAATTGACAGGTATGCTGAGAGTTATGTGCGGTTTGATACTGTGACACTATTCACTGCCAGAAGGGTGGTGGATAACCATAGGACTTTGATTTTGGATAATGAGCAAAAGATAAATCTTCCTATGTGACAAGTTATTCTGATCTGGGAAATGCTTCTTGAAAGTCTGATGGAAAAAAAATTCAGTACTTACAGTTTAAAGGGTGTCCTTGAAATAAAAAAAAAGCAAGGCTCTCCCGGAGAAGGAGCACGAATGTGGGGTGAGTTGGAAAAAACTTTTCAAGAGGCGAGTAAATGTAGAATGGGCATATTGACCTTTATTCATACTGTTGAGAATATTTGACACTGTTCTTTGCAGCAAGGTGATACAGATGTAATTTATTATTTGTCTGACCTAAAATAGCAATTTTTTTTTAACCTGGCAAGCAATAAACATATATTCTTTGAAAAGTGGTGTGAACTAAAATTACGTGAAAGTTGCAATCTTCAGACCAAATTACATAAAACATTTAGTTTATCCCTTAACCTACTTCTGAACTCTGGAATTTAATGGAAATACGGAAGTTTCTAACTTAATTTCTTTGGCTTAACATTCCACCTTATCTTCCCTATATCCGTAGCAGTTCAAAAAAAAATTCTCTTACTCCTTTTGTGATTTCTCAACTTGTTATAATTCTCTGCATTACTCGGATGTCTTAATTTGGGAATAGATTAATTTGACGAGGATGAATATTTGCAACAACGAAGGATTTTACAAAATATACAATGTAACTAATGGCTCCCTCTATATTCCCACAGCTTAGAACTTTCAGAAGTCTGCCTCCCAATAAACATACAGTAGAAATACTGTCCTGATTTCCTCCAGTTTTTTATATTAATAAAATATTGTGTCTTAAGTTGCCAGTTATTCTCCAGTATCTTAAAAACAGTGATAATTATTTTTTGTAATGCTCAGTGGTTCGCTAATATGAGATCCCATCTGCGTATGAGCAGCCAATTCATCTGTTGGCATGCGGGTGCCATTTTGAATGCCGACAAAAGTTAAAAAAAAGTTGGAAAATCGTGTTTTAGATGATCCGATCAATGTATGGTGGCTGAGCTCGAACCCCAGGGAGGCTCTCCCTCAAAGAATGTGAGCAAAAAAAGATCCAGGGCAGCCAGAGGGAGGTTCCTGGGCCCTGAAGTGGGGGTTGATTGCAGCAAAATGTCCTCGCACTCACAGATCTCCTATAGTGCGATCGAAGCGCCGAAGAACCAGCGGGCCTGTTGGGGAGCAGTCAACCCGCTGAGAAGCAGCAATGCTGACTTACATCTGTTGGGGGTTGGGACAGAGCAAACCGATCTACCTCCGTTGGGGGTGTGATCAGGCGAAAGCGGCCTTCCCTCGTGGAGGCTGGGGCCCAAGTCTGGCTGCACTGACCTAGCTTTGCTGAAGTTGGGGTCCGACGTATCTGGCAGTAATATAGAAATGTTGCTGCTCAATGATAGCATGTCTCCTCAGTTCTAGTGGCAGTGAAGAGGAGGCACCTTCACTTAGTGAGACAAGGCCTGGCTGTTCTACGACCTGCTTGTTGGGTGTAGTTAATCCGCCCGCTCGGTGGGTGAGGATGACCTCCAGCCGCACAAAAAGCCTGAGAAACGGCAACGTAAGTGTCTCTGATCTACGGGCACCCGCTTGATCAGGGCCCATCACAAAAGCCTGCCGGAGTGTAGAGCCCACGACCAAAGAGGAGATCTTACAAAGACTCAACAAGTTGGAAGGCATGATATCAGCAATCATGAGTAAACCACAAATGCTCTGAGCAGGGGGAGGATCTTATTTCCAATATGAATGGGATGAGGTAGAGCCTGATGTGGAAATCGATTCCCCTAACCCCCAATACATTTCTCCCATTGGTTGGGATTGGAGAAAAGTTCCACCAATCACAGCAAAATTTGCAATACTGAGGGTCATTGGGCAACCTCTTGATGAAGAAATTGGGAGTCAATATCTTATCTGTTATCTAATGTCTTTGAAGAGATGGTGCTAGAGAACTCAATTAAAAAATACCCCTGCCCAGGGTTAAACCCCGTAATATGGGACAATTTGAACATCCCCATGAGAGCCAAGGACATGAAGCTGCAAAGATTACAGGGATCCCTCGTTAAAGGTAACACTGTGTTTGCCCAGACACTGTCA
Organism: Narcine bancroftii; assembly: GCF_036971445.1. Taxonomy (NCBI): domain Eukaryota; kingdom Metazoa; phylum Chordata; class Chondrichthyes; order Torpediniformes; family Narcinidae; genus Narcine; species Narcine bancroftii. Next base: position 336,019,736 of record NC_091469.1, read on the forward strand.
TCAGATATAACAGAGAACAACAAGATGTGCTGGGGTTGCTCTCCCATGCCAATTACGAACTTAATGCTTTCTGGAAGGAGCTGATAAGGCCTGATCTAAATGTTTGGTATACTCATTGATGTAAACCTGCTAATCCTGTCCCTAAATTTCTCTTTGGTGATCATCTGACTAAACAGGTGAAGGACTTGATTGAGCAGCAAAGGCATCTCAGAGGCTCGAGAGTACAGGCAAGAGCAACTGCTATGTTTCGCCCCCATTGCAAGTACGCGGGGTACTTTAAGAGAGGATATCCCTCTCAGGTGGCACCACCACACAGGCATTTTCATGGCAATGCCCTCTGTGGAGACAGTGGCAGCAGAATTGTCCTGCCCAAAGCTCTTCACAAAGGTCAGGCCAGATTGTACAGCCACACTGGCCAAGTGTGCCAAAAAAATGAGCTCCATCTATAGGCAGCTGAGTGCATTTTCTAATTATGATGATAAGATTGTGGGTAGTTGATTAACAATGTTCTTTAGCCAATAGTGTAATCTTACTACTGATGATAAAGTACGGCATACAGTGTCTGGGATTAAATTGAGTTTGACCCACAGAAATTCCCTCCGGTTAAGAGAAAGGGCTTAGACAATTATACACACAGCCCCCAGCTCTTGGAAGCTACACATAAAGAGATTATGGCTTTAGAAAACAAAAACATAACAGAATCCGGCTGTCGGGAGGAGAATGAGTTTGTCTCAAACATATTCACAAGACCTAAGAGAAGCAGGGGAACGAGAGTGATCTTAGATTTATCTGACCTAAATGAGTATGTCTTATACCATCATTTTAAAATGGACATGATTCACTCCGTTATGCCATTATTACGTAAGGGCTATTTTATGGCATCTGTGAATTTACAAGATGCTTATTATTCAGTATCTATTCGCCCGCTCTCTAAAAAGTACCTGAAGTTTATTTGGAAGGGCCATTTGTGGCAATATAAGGCATTACCTAATGGACTTAGTTCTGTGGCCAGATATTTACAAAATTGCTGAAACCGGTTTTCTCCTGTCTCAGAAAAGAGGGTCATATGGTGATGGGTTACTTGGATGACACCATCGTGAACGGCAGGTCCATGGACGAAACACAGAGAGCAATGAACACCACTACAGCACAGCTGCAGGAGCTGGAATTTATTATACACCCAGAAAAATTAGTCCTCAGCCCAACCAGAGAAATTAAATTCCTCAGGTTCTTCTTAAATACTGAATCTATGAGAATAACCCTGCCAGAAGATAAAAACGTGGAAATTCTTCAGGCTTGTAGTGCTTTGATTGCAGAATCACGTCCATCTATACGCAAAAGTAGCAAAACTAATTGGGAAGTTGGTGGTTGCTTTCCTAGCCATTCAATATGGTCCGCTAAAATATAGATTCCTGGAAAGAGATAAAGTACAACCCTTAAAGGCTGCCAGGGGTAATTTTAATAGACCTATGATCTTATCACAAGAGGCTGGAGCAGAACTTGCATGGTGGACGGCAAATGTATCTCAGGCTTCTGCCATGAGTTAGAGATTAAAAAGTTTGATATGGAAATCCAATCAAATGCTAGTGGTGAAGTATGGGGTGCTACAGACTTAACTACCTCGGCTGGTGGCAGATGAACTATTCAAGAGATTAGACTGGCATCAGCATCTAGGATTAACTTTCTAGAAATGTTGGCAGCTCAGTTGGCACTTAAATCATTCTGTGCAGAGAAAAGGGGTATTCTTGTGTTGATGAGGTTAGACAAACACTTCACCTTAATAAAATGGGAGGTTTGAAGTCCCCATCATGTAACTGGCTCGCAATATCGAAAGGAATATCTGGTGTATCGAAAGGAATATCTGGATTACAGCCGCTTATTTGCCAGAGCGTCTGAACTATCAGGTGGATTTGATGTCTAGAAAGTTCAATGATAGAATGGAATGGATGTTGGGGGGAAAAGAGTTTTAATATGATAGTACAGAATTTTAGGTTGCCAGAGATTGATCTGCTTGCTTCTCATTTAAATGCCCAAGTACCGAGATATGTATCCTGGTTGCCAAACCCCAAGGCAGAAGCCATAGACGCCTTTTAAATTGATTGGGCAGAACTGAATTTCTATGCTTCCCCCCCCCCCCCTCTTCTCATTAGTAGCTAAACGCCTGCACAAAGTTCAGGAGGATGGGGCCACTGGACTCCTGGAAGTGCCAAATTGGCATTCCCAGTCCTGGTTCCCATTGCTGAATTGGATGCTGCTAGAACAGCCTTTACTGTTGAGAAGGAACAAGGAACTGCTAGATCAACCAGTTCTCTCCTCCCCCATCCTCTCGATCACTTATGTTGCAGGATTGGCGTGAAAGGTTTGGCATAAAAGGATTGCAACCGAAAATGGTGGACATTATTTGTGCTTCATGGAGAAAGTCAGCTCAGAAGACATATGCCACTTATGTTAACAAATGGCAACTGCTTTGTTTTAATGAGTTTAAATGTTAATTATGTTTCAGTTGCAGATGTTTTGCATTTCCTCACGGATTTGTTTTATGTTCACGTAGCCAGTTATAGAGCTATCAATACGGTTTTGGTGGCTTTCCTGATTCTACAAACAAGACACTGAACATTCTGTCGGGAATCGTCCCTGATTTCAAGATTCACGAGGGGAGTATTTCACTTACTTCTGCCTATGCCGCGTTACCACATCATCTGGGATGATAAAGTTGTTTGGATTTGTTATGACATTTGTCGCCAGTGTACATTTTGGACTTACACGACTTATCTAGGAAATTGCTCATGCTTGTGGCCTTGACTTTGGCCCAAAGAATACAGACTTTAACTTGTTTACACTTAGACCATATCATTTTGTTGATTTTCATGTTCATGACTTGTTGAAACATAATAAACCTGGTAGTGTGGGAATAAAGTTTAAATTGTACGCCTATCAAGAGGATGAAAGATTATGTGTGGTGAAATATCTGAGACAATATATTGAATGTACTCACGATATCAGAGAGGAAGTGAGAATCTTGTTTGTATGTTATAGGAAACCGCATCAGCGGGCCAGATGGCTAAAGAGGACCATGAGGTTGGTCGGGGTGGATTCCACTCAGTTTGGGGCTCACTCAACCAGAGTGGCAGCTACATCTACTGCTAGTAGAGCGTGTCCCCATTTAGAATATCATCCATCAGGCGGGATGGTCAAATGAAAGAACTTTTAACAGGTTTTTCAATAAACCTCTGAGGACAGAAGGGAAAAATTTCACTGCAGCAGCTTTGCGGGCTGCCAAATGAATTGTGCCACGTACGGGAGGTCTATTGATCTACCCTATGGTCTTTCAGACCAGGTGAGAAAGAGACCACTGAGCTTTGAAATCTCATATTAGCGAACCAACGAGCATTATGAAAAATCATGGAGCCTTAAACGAGAACTTACCGGTTTGAAGTTTGATGATTATTACTTGAATAATGGGAGTGGTGAGATAATATTCCCTCCTGTAATTACTTCAAATATTGTTAAGGTAGTTTCTAGTGTTGCATGTATGCCTCACAATAAAATGTTCTTTTGACAGAATTATACCAGTGGTCGTCTTTTTCCAGATTCAAAGATTGGCTGCACATGCACAGATGGGATGTCATATTATCTCACCACTCCCATTACCCAAATAATTATCATCAAACTTCAAACCGGTAAGTTCTCGTTAAATGTTCCATTAGAATAATATGAGATGGTGTCAGGAATGTTGCTGGTTGGAAGTATGTAATTTAATCTGGATCTGAAATTGGAACACTGGATATGACTTTTCACAATTTGGAAACAATGTTTCTGATTTACAGCATTGCCATTTTTTAATGTGGGTGCTTGATTCCAGTAGATATCCTTTCCGACTCCCCCTGTAAATTCTGTTATTAATAATGCACTTTGCTTGTTTAATTTACTGGGTGTCCTGCCATACCTTAACAAGAGATTGGGACGGATGCCAATGCAGAATTATCATTGAGAATCCATTTTCAGAATTATCCAAGTTAGTCATCTAATATACTTCAACAGAGTATTTTGCTGCAAGAAGAGTTCAGAAGCAGCACTGCACTGCAGCCAGTGGAGCTGCTGCCTGTTGGGTTCAGAACTGGAGGAGATGGTTTGGAATTTGTACATTTGCCCCATGGGACTGTGAGTTACCTCCTGTGCTCTGATTTCCTTCCTCATCCCAGAGGTATATGAGATTGGTAGGCTAATTGCCCATTATCAATTACCCCTAGCCTGTCGGTGAGTGGTAGAGTCTGGGAGGAGATGATGTAAATGAAGAGAGAATGAAATAAGTGGGATAAATTAAGGATTAAGTTAAATGATGGTTGATCATTGGTGTGATTGGCCCAATAGCCTGTTTCATTCAGTATGATTCTATGACTCTGGAGATAAACTTAAATCCTTTTATATTGGTAAAGTTTAGTCTTCTAGGTTTAATCTTCTAGAATGACATGCACCTCATCAGAATAATCCAGGCCGTAAACAGCCGCCATTTATTTGTAAAGCAACTTGCAGATGAGCAAAACTGTTTGATTTAAAGTCTAACTCTGCCATTTTGGTGAGAAGTGTATCTACTAGTCACATTAATGGGTAATACCTCTTGCCACTCCTCTGTTTGATTTTTTTTCTATAGTGATTTGTACCTCAGGGGAAAATGAAAAGGGCACATTCATTTTATAGTTAAAGTGATTTTTTTCTTGGTGAAGTCTAAATTGTGAAGCATACTTCAGATTCACTGTAGTGAAAAAAAAATCGATAGGCTTTGGGCAAAACAGAGAGAAGTTTCACCAAAATCAATTGAAGTTAAAATTCATTTGATTAGTTTAGTTACTGAAAATTAGGATGGTCATTACAGCTGGCAGTGGTACTTAATCGTTAAATAAATTGGCTGTTAGGATTTTGGAAGTAAAGGCATAACAATTTTGTTCTTAAACAGGAGCGTTCCAACTTTGAAACTACCATCCTGGAACACATTGAACAACTGGAGTAATTCTGAACTCATGGACAATGCACAAAAGTGCTGGTGAAACACAGCAAGTCACACAGCATCCATAGAAAGTACAGTATCACCAATCTTTGGAACTTAAGCCCTTTGTCAAAATATGACCAAAAAAGCAGGCAGGTGCCTGAATAAGAAGGGGGGGGGGGAGGAGAGGAGAGGGGGGACGAAGGGATAGCAGGAGTACAGGGTAACAGTTAAGAGGTCATAGGCAGGTATGGGTGGGAGGGTTGAAAAAAAGCTGAGAAGTGAAGCTCTCTGAATGGAGTGGGAAGGGAAGGAAGTAATGCCTGAGGAAATGATGGATAAGAAAAGAGAGAGACTTGGGGAAGAGGTTTAGCAAAAACTGGAGAAATTTACATTAATGCCATCTGGTTGGAGAGAGCCCAGAGAGAATATTAGGTGTTGTTCCTTGAATTTACGGGTCACCTTGATTTAGCAGGGCATGAGGCTATTGATAGAATGAGGGAATAGAGTGTGGGAATGAGGTGTGGAATTAAAGTGATTGGCCACTGGGAAGTCCCTGTTATTGCTGCAGAATGAGCGAAGGTGCTCAATGAAACTATCTCCCAGTCTGCATCCCATCTCCCAGTCTGTGTCCCATCTCCCAGACTGCATCCTACCTCTCTGAAGTAGATGATGAACACACTGGATGCAGAAGATGACTCCTGCAGATTCATATGAATTGTTGTGGAGGACAAGGGGAATCCTGTCCTTGTTACATTTTGGGGCACCCCACAATTTCCGACACCAGACATATTTTCCCTTCTCCTCCCCTCTACAGTTTCTGCAAGACCCTTTCCTTCCAGACTCCCTTGTCCTCTCATCCCATCCCACTAATTTCCCCCTCAGTATCAACCCCTGTGACAGTGAGAAATGCTACGCTTTAAATTAAAATTTTGAATTTAAGTTTTTTGCTGCCCAATTTACACCCAATTATCTTACACTGCCAATACGTTTCAAATGGTGGGAGGAAACCAGAGACCCTGGGAAAAACCCACGTAGAAATGGGGAGAACGTACAAGCTCCTAACAGACAGCACGGGATTCATACCCTAGTCCCAATCACTGGCGCCGTAAAGGCATTGTGGTAATTTCTATGCCAACCATCCCCACACCTCTTCTCTCATCACCTTTTGAGGCCCCAAAGTCCATCTAAGTGGAGCAACACTTGACTTTAATCTGCAGGTTTCATCTACTACATGCGGTACTCCCATTTTGACCCCCTTCTACACTGGAGAGACTCGATGCAGACTGGGAAATCATCTTGTTGAGCATCTGCTGCAATAAACAGGGACCTTCCAATGGCCAACGATTTTAATTCTACACACCATTCTCACATTGACACGTCTGACTCATGAGCTTCCTGCAAACTGTAGGCACAACACCTAATATTCTGTCAGGGCACTAACATTGACTTCTCTATTTTTTTGTTAAAACCCTATCCATAGTCTCACTCTTTCCCTATCACACTGTCTCCTTTTCTCCAGCTCACCACCCACTTCCCTTCATTTAGAGAGCTAACTCCTCCCCTCATCACTTCTCAGTTTTCTTCTACCCCTCCCATCCTATGACTTCTTACATATGGCCCTGTGCTCCTCCCATCTGCTCCTTCCTCCCTCTCCTCTCAACACATTTTTATTCAGACACCTGCCTGCTTTTTGCTCATGATCATGCCCAAAACATTGATTATCCTATAGTTCCCATGGATGCTGTGTGACCTGCTGGGTTTCTCCAGCATTACAATCACAGTGTCTCCAGACTTTCCTGTTTAAGTGGATTAATTCAAGTGTAGGTTGTTAGTTGTAATCAAATGCTGTGTTCAACAAATCCTGCCTGATCCATATCATTCGGCACTAATATAATTTCTTGACTCTCAAATTTATTTTCTTTGCCTTGCATCTTCAGATATCACTAAGCCTTGATTCCCTGGATCCCTACTTCACCCACTACTGCTTCGTAAATACTGGTTTGTGCACTGAAATTCAAATGAGAGTACATTGAAGTAAATCAGGAGCCAAAAAAAACCAGAAGCTAAGTTGGTCAAAGCATAGAATTACTTGGAAAGATGCCTTTTGTATGCAACAAGAACAAATGGAAGTGTTTGCATTTTTAAGGTTGTGCAATATTCATGACGTCCCTGTGCTACTTCCCCATGTGAAAAAAATCCATGCTTTTGTTCAGCTTGTTTTTTTTAATATTGGAACTTTCTACAATGGACAAAAAGAAAATAGCACAAATGGATAGTCAAATATAGTATCTAGAATTATCTTTTCAAGAATAACCTTCAAGGGGGAATTCCAGTCACTCATTAAAATAATTTTTCCCTTTCTGTTAATTGTCAATAAAAAAATTCTTGGTGCTTGTAATAACACTGTTGCCCATGATTGTGCTAAATTCTTATACAACTGATAATTAAAATTAACAAATATAATCTTAAAGTAGCTTTCTTTTCAGTACCTTGGGTCATACTAATATAACATAATTACAGAAAATGTGTTTCATTTTTTTATACTTTTCAATCTGTTCTCTTTAAGTACTTCAGACTGTTTATACATATGGACAACAGTTCTTCATGTAATTCTTAAAACCTATAAATACCTAATTCTCTGTCAATCTATTCTAATTCTCATTCATTTTCTCTGATTTTAATTACAAATGTTGTTATCTGATACATGATTGAGCATGTATCCAAAGCATTAATATTATTTATTCCTTATTACTATCTATGATCAGTGACAATGGCCTTTTTAAATGAACATTATGATGCTTGAAAATTAGTTTAACTCTTAAAGTTCTTAGTACGTAAAATCCCCATTATTCAGCATCTACAGGGATCACAGATGTCAGAAATGCAAATTTTCCTGTTGATTGACTCATTTTTACAATGCCTAGCTAATATAGGTGCATGAAGAATACACCGTTTAAAAGCCAAAAGATAGTACAAAATGTAAAGTAATTTGAAAGAAAAAGATTGAAGTTTTTATGTCTTTATGTAAAGTTCACTTTAATGAAGTAATTCCAGTAACGCACAAAATTTAAATCTAAATTCAAAAACTGGTCACTAGCGTTGTAACAGTGTTGTGCTAGCTACTATGCCATCATAATTAACCCTCTCACCTCCCAAGATTACAGATAAAGCCTTACTAATATATCTAATACTAATGGAGATATAAACTATAGATATTGATAGAAGGAGCAGCATCGACCAGCTCTTCATCCTGGTGTCTCAGTCAGACCCTCTGAGCAACCTGACTCACATCCATGCAAATGTCCCGATCAGGCCCTCGACACACCATCCTTGTGCTGAAAACCTGAATCTTCTCCATGTTAGTATCCTGGTCAGGCCCTTGGCACAACCCAACTCACCTGCATGCAAATGTCCTCGTCAGGCTCTCGGCACAACCTGACTTACCTCCACTCCAGTGTCCTGGTCAGGCCCTCAGTGCATCTTCTATGCTAACTGTGCTGCCATCATAATTAACCCCCTTCTCTCCCAAGTTTACAAATAAAGCTGTACTAACATTCTTAATAATATACTGTTTCGAGCCCAGAGGCCCCCAAAGCACAGCAGCAATAGATATTCACCAAGACAAATGGTAACTTATACAAAAGTTGCTTTTAATTATCTTTAAACATGAAAACAGAATCACACTTTAAGTTATCACTATGGACTTAATTAACCCGACTTAACCCCCTTCTAATTCTAAGCGCACATGTAAGTAATGTGTGTGTAAATTCAGAAAAGTTCTTTGATTCACAGTCCAATTTCACTTCTTATCCCTCCAAGTCCATTGGTTGCAGGTAATTCTTATACTGTGCACAGAATTTAACAATTATAAAGTTCACCAGGCTTTCGTGCTTGTAAGGTAAATGGTTACCGCTCAGGAAGGTTCTTGTCGGTTTTCAGAGAGATTTGTTGTTCCAGGACACCCACAACTGATTTACTTCCATCAGCCACTTCAGTCTTTTGCTGACAAAACTTGCCCCCTCAGGGTTCTCCAGATGATAACCTCTTTCTTTCAGGTCACCATAAAGTGCCTTTTTGTTTCTCTTATTCCAAGTGGAACATTAGACTGCAAGTCCTCTCCTCTTGCATGAATCACAAGGACTTTGACCAGGCTGAACTAAGCACTCACAATCCATCTTCCAAATGAAGTTTTCAACAAGCTTGCCAGCTTGTTCTGTTCCAGTTCCAGTAACATTGCTGATTGTAAAACTATAGAACTGACCTCTGTGTGTGTGTGTGTGTCTCTCTCTCTCTCTCTCTCTCTCTCTCTCTCTCTCTCTCTCTCTCTCTCTCTCTCTCTCTGTGTCTCTCACACAGAGAGAAAGCCACATGATCCTCTTAGAACAGCAAGTTTCCCTCCAGACAATCTACGGCTCTGGCAAGCTCTTTCATCTGTTGCCTTTTTGTAAACAACGATCCATTAGTGAAATCTCTTGGGTACTCTCCAAAGCTTTTGCAAAGACTATTAGCCCCAACATGCCTAGCATTTGCAGAGCTCCAGCATTTTAAATAAGATCTGTTTTAAAGTGTTTGCATGGGACCTACATTAAAAACTCTGCCCCAATTTATCTCCCAAAAACATATCAATATTCTGACACAATACCAATAAACTAATAAAGATGAAGACTCTTACCAGGCAGGGATAGGGAGACACTTTAGGGGAGCGGTATCGGCCAGCTCTTTATCCTGGGTGCCAACATTTTATTCAAACACAACTTCATTTAAACAGCTGCTGTGAGCTGGGCATGACCGCAGTGCACCGCTGACTGAATGTTTGGTCCCAAGGGGCAATGTGTTGCTTTGGAGAACATTTATTTTTATTTAAAACTTTATTTATCTTTTTTGTTTATTTATTTATTTGTTTGTTTGTCTATTTATTTCCTCAATTTTAATTTGCCGGTTCTTTTGAGTTTCCATTTGATCGAATGGCTTGTTTTCTGTGCTGTAGTGTTCTTTGGTTCTATTATCCTCTTCACCACAAATACTTCTTTGGAGATTGATGCATAGTGCAATCAAATAAGCAATATTTTCAGTCATAAGACACAACCTTTATAATTTTGTTTCAAATGCATTGGCCCAGAATTACTCCAGGTTTTGTAACTGCTAAGCATGATCTCACCTGGAGCAGGCCCCTGGTGTGTGTCATGAGATGAAGCCAGCTGTGGCCTGATTAGAGAGGATTGGACCAAATACAGATTTGGCTGATATCATCCCTTTAAATCTTCCAAGACCCTGCTAAGCTGCATTTGGCTGAATCTGTTCTCAAAGTTATCAAAAATGCGAAAGTTGTTTAAAATAAAGCATACAATTTGAAAAATGCTGAAGTTAGGTGGCACAGTTTGAACAATACCATTATGTAGCCAGTAACATGGTTCAAATCCAGCAAAGTCTGTAAGGAGTTTGTACGTTCTCCCCGTGAGTTTCCTCCGGGTGCTCCTGTTTCCACCCACCTTTCAAATGGTGTGGGACTTGTAGGATGATTGGGATATTTAGGTGGCACAGGCTCCTGGACCAGAATACCTAATGTCTTAACTTTCTGAACTAACTTCCCATGTGGGACCTAAGCAAAGGGTTTACTAATGTCCATGTAGACAACATCCATAGCATTTCCTTCCCCTACTTTTTTTGTAACTTCCTCAAAAAACTCTACAAGATTTGTTAAACATGACCTACCATGCACAAAGCCATGCTGACTATCCTTAATCATTCTATGACTGTCCAATTACAAACTACTGACATCAGCCTCACCAGCTATAATTACCTGGTTTATTTTTGGGGTCTCTTTTAAATGATGGGACAATATGAGTTGCTCTCCAAACCTCTGGCACCTAACCCATGGCTAAGGACATTTTGAATATATCTGACAGGGTCCCTGCAATTCCTACATTAGTCTGCCTCAAGATCCGAGGGAATATCATATGGGGCCTGGGTGATTTATCTACATTTATTTGCAAGCACCTTTACTTCCTTAATCTCCATATGTTCTATGACCCTTCTGTTTGTTCTCCCTTCCTTCCTTAAGCACTATCCCAGTTTCCTGAGTAAACACCAATGCAAATAAAAAATTAATATCTCCCCCATTACATGAGGCTCCACACATAGATGATCACTCTGGTCCTCTAGGGGACCAATTTTGTCCCTTACCATCCTTTTACTCTTTACATATTTGTAGAAAATATATGCCAGAGCAACCCCATGTCTTCTTTTAACCTTCCTGATTTCCTTCTTGAGTATTTTCTTGCTTTTTGTTGTATTCTTCATGTACCTCATTATCTCCTTGTTGCCTATACTTGCAAAACACCTCCCTCTTCTTCTTAACCAGATCATCAATATCCCTTAAAAACTAAGATTCCCTACGCCTGTTAACTTTGCCTTTAATCCTAATAGGAACATGCAAACTCTGCACTCTCAAGATTTCATCTTAAGGCCTTCCACTTACTTAACACACCCTTGCCAGAAAACAACATATCCTAATCCACTCTTTTTGATCCTTTCTCATTTCCACAAAATTTGCCTTCCTCCAATTTAGAATCCCAACATGAGTGCCAGACCTATCCTTTTCCATAATTACTTGAAGCTATGAAATTAACGTCACTGGACCCAAAATGTTCACCTACAAATACATCTGTCCCCTGACCTGTCATGTTCCCTAATATGAGATCAAATACTGCATCCTCTCTCATCGTTACCTCTATGTATTGATTTAGAAAACATTGCTGAACATATTTCTCAAACTCAAAGCCATCCAGCCCTTTTATAGTATGGGAGCCCCAGTCAATATTTGGGAAGTTAAAATCTCCTACTCTCACAACATTCTGCTACTTACATCGGTCAGATATCTCTTTTCAAATTTATGCTGTTATGGTGGTTAGATTGGCAAATGAATAACATTTAACAACTGAATATATTTACTTCGCGTCTGTGGTGATTTATTGTTGTGATGTTTCTAAAAGTATAACGCCTACAAATAAAGTCTGAATCCACAGAATTTATTTGTTGTTTGATCAAAGAGGGCTGGTCATTAAATTACAGTACAACCCATGTTATTTGGCATTCAAGCAACTTGCAGCTTTAAGCAACTGGTAAAAATATCAAGGAAAATAAATAGGTAAAAAATATGTTAAGTTTAAAATTGGCGCACCTCACTCCTAGTTTGGCAATCCACACAATACGCAATCACTTATCTGGGATCCAACAATCCACAGAGGTGCTGGACAGCAGGGATTTTACTGTATATAGTTTTAGACAGCAGATCAGTTACTTTGCTTGCTGCTATATCAGTGTTATATCAGGCAATGATGCAAAATAAGCTGTCATATCATTTCTATTAAACTGCTAAGTATTATTGATGTTATCCATGGCTCAGATCCAGCATTTTTGTTCCTGATTCAGGCGATTCTGAATAACGTCCCACATCAGAGAGATGGGAACAACAATTTAAGCTGATGCTCCTGTGTAGTACTAATGATGTTGTGCACACCCAGGGCTGCTTTCTATTAGGTTAGACTACCTGTTCACTCAAATGTATTTGTTTCAAACCATGGTGTTATTTTGAAGAAAAAAAGGACTTGACCCCGAGTTCCTTACCAAAATTTATCTATAATTACCTCTAAGATCACTAAACAGGTCACGTGGATATTATTGTAAGTGACTGATTTCTGTGTGGACTCTGGATGTCATTCAGTGACTACACTTCAAAGTTTTTCATTAACAGGAAAGAGATTTGGGATGTTGTGAAAGCCACTACATTACTGCAAACCTTCATTACCTTCTCCTAGATGCATACAATGTGATTAACAGTCCAAAATTGCAATATAACATGAATTGTCAAAAAATGGGTTTTAATGCAAACACATTCAGTTTTTCCAGGATCAGTTGCTTGCTGTGGAATCTGATGCTGATGTAAATTGTCAAATCAATTTAAACATACAGATGATTAGAAATTAAATCAGATTAGAACAGGCTTGTGTTTTGGACAGTGTTGAGACTAAGGAGGAGGAATTGTTCTTAAAAAAACATTAAGATTGATATACCCCAGGTTGCTGTGGGAAAGTGAGGGAAGAGACAGCTATGGCAGCAGCTATGATCTTTGAGTCCTCTTTGGCCATGGAGGTGGAGAGGTGTGAAGGGGGAATGGCATAGGATTGGAGAATGGCAACTGTAATCCACTTGTTTAAAAAAAGTAGTACGGAGAATCCAGGGAATTACTGAGTGCTGAGTCTTATGTGTCAGTGGTGTGCAAGCTATTGGAGAGGATTCCTAAGGATCGGATCTATGAGCATTTGCAGAAATACAAACTACAAGGATAGTCAGCATGGCTTTGTGATGGGAAGGTCATGCCTCACGATCCTTTTGAGATTTTTGAGAAAGAAACAAAAAATATTGATGAGGTAAGGTGGTAGATGAGGTCTACATGGATTTTACTAGGGTGTTTGATAAAGTCCTCATAGGAGACTTGTTCAGAAAGTCTTGAGGCATGGGATCCGTGGAATCTTGGGTGTGTGGATAAAAATTTGGCTTGCAGGTAGAAAGCAGACAGTAGTAGTGGAAGTAAAATATCTTCCTGGAAGTCAGTGACTAGTGGAGTACCGCAAAGATCTGTCCTGGGACCCCAGCTCTTTGTGATTTTTATAAATGACCTAGATGACGAGGTGGAAGGATGGATCAGTAAGTTTGCCATGATATGAAGGTTTGAGGAGCTGTAGATGGAGCTGAAGGTTGTTGAAGGTTACAAGAGGATATGGACAGGATTCAGAGTTGGGCAGAAAAGTTCAATCCAGATAAATATAAAGAGGTGCACTTTAGAAGGACAAACCAAAAGGCTGTGCACAGGGTTAATGGTCAGTTACTTAAGAGTGTGGAAGAGCAGAGAGACCTTGGGGTCCAAATCCATACACCCCTCAAGGTTACTGCACAGGTTGATAGGATAATCCTATGGGATGTTGGGCTTCATTGATAGGCGGATTGAGTTCAAGAGTCGAGAGGTCATGTTGTAACTCTACAAATCTCTGATGAGACCACATTTTGAGTATTATGTTCATTTCTAGTCACCTTATTATAGGAAGGATGTGGAAACTATGGAGAGGGTGCAGAGGAAATTTACCTGGATGTTTTATATGGATTGGAAAATAAGTCTTATGAGGCAAGGTGAGCAGAACTGGTGGTTTTCTCTTTGGGATGTAGAAGGATGAGAGGAAACCTAATAGATGTCTACAAGATTAAGTTTGGTCCCAAAGGACCCCAAAACCTAACAGCAATAGAAATTCACCAAGGCAAATGATCATGTAAACAAAAGTTGCTTTTAATTATCATTAAACATGAAAAAAGGATCAAACTCTAATTTATTACAATTAACTTAACTAACTTAACTTTACCCCCTTCTAATTCTAATCACACGTGTATGTAATGTGTGTATAAGTTCAGAAAGGTTCTTTAATTCACAATTCAATCTCACTTCTCACTCCTCCAAGTGCATTGGTTGCAGGCAATTCTTATACTGTGCACAGAATTTAACATTTATGAAGTTCACCAGGCTTTGGTGCTGGAAAGGTAAATGGTTACTGCTCAGGAAGGTTCTTGTCAGTTTTAGAGAGAGATTTGTTGCTTGTTGGACATCCACAACTGATTCCTTGTAACCAGCCACTTCAGTGTCTTGCCGAAGAAACTTGCCCCTTCAGGGTTTTCCCAATGATAACCTCTTTCTTTCAGATCACCACAGAGTTCCTTTTGGTTTCCCTTATTTCAAGTGAAACATTAGGCAGCCAGACATCTCCTCTTATATGGACCACAAGGGCTTTGACCAGACTGATCTAAGAACTCATAACCCATCTTCAAAATGTTTTTTTTTCCACAAGCTTGTTCACTTGTCACTTTCAGGTCCCAGCTGCTGCTGCTGAACTGTAGGACTCAATTCTCTCTCTCTCTCTCTCTCTCTCTCTCTCTCTCTCTCTCTCTCTCTCTCTCTCTCTCTCTCTCTCTCTCTCTCTCTCTCTCTCAGAGAAAACTACATGATGCTCTTAGAACAGCCAACTGCACAAAGACAGACTACAGATCTAGACCTAATCTTCCGATTTTGTTCATCAGTTGCTTTCCAAAACAATAATCCATTACTCCACAGCCTGTCCAATTAACACCTACTTGTGAAGTCCTTATAGGCATTCTTCAAAGTTTTGGCAAAGGCACCTGGAGCCTGGACTGTCTGGCTTGAGCAGAACTCTGACATTTCAAATGAGATCTGTTTTGAAATGTTTGTATGTGACCTATATTAGAAGACCTGCCCAATTTATCTCCTTTAAAACATATCTATATACAATATAAAATATAACATAATCTGTCACAATTATGAGAGGCATAGATAGGTGAACAGCCATCACCTATTTCCCAGGGCAGAAATATAAAACACCAAAGGACATCTGTACAAAGTGAAGGGAGGGAAGTTTAGGGGAGACATTGGGGTAAGTTTTTTTTTACACAGAGAGTTGTGGGGGCCTGGGATGCCTTTCCAAGGATGGTGGTGGAGGCTGAAGCACTAGGAGCATTTAAGAGACTCCTAGACAGGATGGAAGAAAAATAGAGGATAGGAAGAGTTTAGTATTTTTGGCCTTAACATTGAGAGATAGCCTGTATTGAGCTGTAGTGTTCTATGCTCTGTCCTAAATGTTTAATGCACTACATATTAAATGGGGATTTGAAAATAATTGGATTTTATGTTAAAAAATGCCAGAACAGAATTCATTAAAGTTGGCCTATATTGTGTATTTGTCTTGGGAAACTTAAAATACAACAAAATCAGATCATACTTCCCATCAAGTCTATGGTGACCATCAAGCACCCATTTACTCAAAACCTTTCCACATACCAAATAATTCCCCTTGATACTACCATTCACTACATGCTAGGGGAAATTTACATTGGCTTTTACCTCACAAGCCCTGGAGCAGGAAGAAAGCATAGCACCCCAGGCAATGTTACATGGTCATAGGATTCCTTCTTATCCTTACCTTTTGCAATTAAAGAGTTTTTCCATTATAAATCCCAATTCTGGGCAAATGGGAAGGAAACCTAGCCCTCACAGTCTTACATCTCATCTGCAAGCAGAAAACCTAGCAATACTGGGCATCATTTTGTCCAGAAATTGAGATGATTGTTCATTAAACTGGATTAAACACCAGGAAAATGGCAACTATTTTCTCTGTCACCAAAAATGATAATTCTCCTTCTCATCTCCATCCACCCATGTCCATGCCCTTCCTTTTGCAAGCACCGTGGTACTGGTTTAGTGGCAGTCTAAAGATCTCCCAAGATTGTGATGTGATCCTTCTGATAAAGCTCTAGATGAGCAGTGGCTAGTATCTAAATGCTCCATCCAATTCCAAATACAGCATTATTTGGAGCTGAGTATGTCTATGTGAGTTTATTGTCATATACTGTATAATGTACAGATGCACCAAAATTCTAAATTGCTGCAGCTGAGGTACTTAACATACAATAACTACTATATTAAAAATTAAATTACCACAATATGTCAAGACAGAAAGGGAGTTAATAAATATCAAAGGGTAGATAAATAATTATTCATCTTGCATTTAGTACATAAAAGTAAGTGATATTTCAGTAATTCAGGACAAATCTTTCGGTATAAGATGAGGGTTCGTGACGTATGGGCAAGCTCCAGAGCATGAGATCAGCAGGAGATGCTCCATTTGCACCCATACCTCCTCCCTCACCCCAAACAGTTCTTCCAAGTGAAGCAACATTTCACTTGTGAATCTGCAAGGGTCACCTACTGCATCCTGTGCTCCTGTTGTGGTTTCTTTTACATCGGAGAGACTGGTTGCAGACTGGGAGATTGCTTTGTTGAGCACCTCGGCTCTGTCCATCACAATAGCGTGAATCTCCCTGTGACCACCCATTTCAATTCTCCAACTCTTTCCCTTGATGACATGTCTGTCCAAGGTCTCATGCGCTGCCAGACTGAGACCACCCAAAAATTGAAGGAACATCATCTCACTTTCCAACTGGGCACCCTCCAACTAGATGGCATTTATATCAATTTCTCTGGCTTTCATTAACATCACCAACTCCCACCCCTCCCCACCACTTCTTCCCCTGTTGCCATCCCCCATCTCTATCTCTCTTGTGACAGAATATAGATCTGTTTTTGAGAGATGAATTTGGGGCAGGGTTTTAGTGTAGGTCACAAACATTTTAACACAGATCTTATTTAAAATATTGGAGCTCTGCTCATGCTAGACATGTTGGGGCCAAAAGGCTTTCCAATAGGTTTGGAGAGTGCCCAGGAGACTTCACTAATGGATTGATGTTTACAAAAAGGCAACATATGAAAGAGCTTTTCAGAGCCACATATTGTCTGGAAGGAAACTTGTTGTTCTAGGAAGGTCAAGTGGTTTTGCAAGCAGAGAGAGTCAAACAGGCTTACCTTTTGCAATTAAAGAGTTTTTCCATTATAAATCCCAATTCTGGGCAAATGGGAAGGAAACCTAGCCTTCACAGTCTTACATCTCATCTGCAAGCAGAAAACCTAGCAATACTAGCCATCATTTTGTCCAGAAATTGAGATGATTGTTCATTAAACTGGATTAAACACCAGAAAAATGGCAACTATTTTCTCTGTCACCAAAAATGATAATTCTCCTTCTCATCTCCATCCACCCATGTCCATGCCCTTCCTTTTGCAAGCACTGTGGTACTGGTTTAGTGGCAGTCTAAAGATCTCCCAAGATTGTGATGTGATCCTTCTGATAAAGCTCTAGATGAGCAGTGGCTAGTATCTAAATGCTCCATCCAATTCCAAATACAGCATTATTTGGAGCTGAGTATCTTCCATTTGGAAGATGGGTTGTGAATGCTTAGTTCAGCCTGGTCAAAGCCCTTGTGGTTCATGCAAGAGGAGAGGACTGGCAGTCTAATGTTTCACTTGGAATAAGAGAAACAAAAAGGCACTCTGTAGTGACCTCAAAGAAAGAAGTTATCATCTGGAGAACTGATCTCTATGTCTCTTTCTCTCACACCCAGAGAAAGCCTGTTTGACTCTCTCCGTTTCCAAAACCACATGATCCTTTTAGAACAGCAAGTTCCACTGCAGACAAAATGCGCCTCCGACAAGCTCTTTCATCTGTTGGGCACTCTCGAAAGCTTTTGCAAAGCCTGTTGGTCCTAACATGTCTAGCATGAACAGAGCTCCAGAATTTTAAATAGGATCTGTTTTAAAATAGTTGGCTGTGTATTTGAATTAAAATAGGATAACCTAATATTCCCATCCAGAACTACTAAAAATCAAACAAAAACGAGAAACATGAAATCAACCTTACCCAACCACGTGGGTGCCCTAAGATCGCTGGCAGACCTGGGAATCGACAGATTTGGCAGTCTCCGTCGGTCGTGGGATCTTTAAACAGCTCATGCAAGTACAGCAGCCAGACCACGGGAGTTTTAAACAGCCAGAGATTGGGCCAATTAATTCTTCCCCAATTTTATCTCCTAAAAATGTATCTATATTCTGCCATACTCTCTCTTTCTCTCTGCCTCCTTTCAAATAGACAAAATCAATTCTCACCTTTCCCTTATCATATCTAATTAACACCTCTTATTGGTCTGGACTCCACCCATAGCATTGTCTCTATTCTGAGATCTCCTGTTTTTTTTTTGGTTATTCCTTGAAGAAGGGCTTCAGCACAGAATAAAAATCCAGAGATCTTTCTTCTAAGTATTATAAGAAGTAAAGAAATAGGCCTCAAACTGGATAAAGCGCAAAAAAAGATTTATTATGATAGCCTTAGCTGTAGCAAAAAAATGTATAATGTCAACTTGGAAATCAGAAGAGAACCTGAGAGTACAGCAATGGTACATAGAAATGAATAAATGTATTCCATTGGAAAAAATAACATATAACTTAAAAAATAAAGTCACATTATTTGAACAAATTTGGGAACCATACATGGAACACAACAGAGAGGGCCTACCACGGACCTCCACCCCCTAAAATGATAGAATGAGAAGACAAAATGACCTGACCCAGTGTGTAAAAGTAGATGACACAATTTTCTTGTTTATTTTCATTGTGTGATGACATTGTTTAATGGGTTTATTGTATTGTATATATTGAACGCTTAATGGATTTGGAGGGGGGTGAGAAGGAGGGAGGGAAGGTAGGGGGCAAAAAAGGGGAGAAAATGCCACTGTGTATATTCAAGAGGGAAATGTTTGTGTGTATTTTGATTAATATGGTTCATAGTGTGAAAAATAAAAAATAAAAAACATTTAAAAACGTCGGCAAGATATCTTTATCTCTTAAAGACCAGCATTTCCAAGCAGACTTTTACGTTTTGGTTAAAAACTTCTTGGATATGCTCTGCATCAGGCTTCTGTATCTTCTGCCTAAAGGGAGCAGAAAGAAAAGTTTGTAATCCAATGTTGGGACTCCTTTATGATGTTGCAGACACAATATCACTGACTCTTCACACAACTCTGGAACACTTAGAAAACAGCAACTCATACCTACGGCTACTCTTCAGTGACCACAGCTCAGCCTTTAACACTATTATTCCTCAGAGCTGGTCAACAAGCTCCAAACCTTGGGCCTCTCTGCCTCCCCCGTAACTCAATCCTTTACTTCCTCATCAGTAGATCACAGTCAGTAGGAATTGGAAACAATATCTCCTCCTCATTTGCGATTAACACAGGAGAACCTCAAGGATCTGTGCTTAGCCCACTGCTCTTCTCACTCTAAACCATGACTTGTGGCTAGACAAAATTCAAATGCTACCTACAAATTTATCAACAACACCATGCATGTCTGAAGAATCACAGATGGCAATGAAGAAGCATACACAGGAGGGAGATAGATCAGCTAGTTGAGTTGTGTCACAAGAACAATCTTGCACACACCGTTAGCAAAACCACAGAGATGATTGTGGACTTGGGGCGGGGGGGGGGTGTGGGAAATCAGAAGAACACAAACGAGTCCTCATCGAGGGGTTATCAATGGAGAGGGTGAAGAACTTCAAATTCCTGGGTGTAATCATCTTCATGTCGATGCAATCACAAAGAAGGCTTGCCAGCAGCTATACTTTGTGAGGTGTCTGAGACAGTTCGGTATGAAACTGAAGACTCTTGTAAGCTTCTACAGATGTTTTGTGGAGAGCATTCTGGCTGGTTGTATCACTGTCTGACAGAGGTGCCAAAGCTCAGGGCAAGAAAAAAATCCAGTGGGTTGTCAACTCGGCCTGCGACATCACGGGTATCAGTCTTCACTCCATCAAGGACATCTACAAGAGGTGGTGTATTAATAAAGCAGCCTCTATCCTCAAATACCCCCAGGCTATGACCTCTTCACTCTGTTACCATCAGGAAAAGGTACATGAATCTGAAGATGAGCACTTAGCTTCTACCCCTCTGCCTCAGAGTCCTGAATGAACAATAAACCCCAGTCACTGCCTTAATTTGTCATTTATTTTTTCTTGCATTATTTTTAGTTATTTTGTAAGGTGGATTATATAAATGTGGCAGAGTGAGGCTGCTGCAAAACAAAATAATATTGTGACATGTTGATGACAATAAATTTCGATTCTGAAATCTGAATTATTTTCTGAATTCTGATCCGAATTCCAGCACCCCTCGTGAGACAGTGCTTCACTTAAACGAATGGGAGGTCAATGCAATTTAATGCAACTTAAATGTACATTCATGAATATTTCAATGGGGAGTGTATATTTCTGGGATTGCCAATATGCGAAAGAATCATAGTCCTGCCTCACATTGGGGCAGCACAGTCAGAACTGAGCCAATTACCCAGGTCTGAATCCAACGCAGTCTGTAAGGAGTTTGCACATCCTCTCCATTGACTTTCACAGGTTTTCTCGGATGCTCAGGTTTTCTCCAACCCTCAAATATGTATGGGATTGGCTGTTTAATTGTGTGTAATTATGCAGCACAGATTTCAAGAGCCAGAAGGACCTTCTATCGTGCTGTATTACTAAATTTAAATTGAAACAGTCTCTCCTGCCCTTCATGTCTAAACTTTTATCTACGCTCATCATAATTTCCCCCATAAGTCTGTAGCCATGGTGATCAAATACAGTACAACTCCGATTATCCGAAATGGATAGATAAATGCTTTTTTTCGGAGAACCGGTCATTTTTTAAAAACAGCCCAGCAGCAACAGCAAACCACTTGTAACTGTGTTTAAATAACAACCAACAACAAGGGAGGGCTTTTAAAGCATTAAATTAAAATTTAATTCTCACCAACAAAAATTGCTGCCCACC
This sequence comes from Narcine bancroftii, assembly GCF_036971445.1. NCBI lineage: Eukaryota > Metazoa > Chordata > Chondrichthyes > Torpediniformes > Narcinidae > Narcine > Narcine bancroftii. The sequence continues at coordinate 336,041,049 of NC_091469.1, forward strand.
GCTGATCACGACACCTCCCCCAGAGTTCCACGGTCCTGCTGGGAGCCTGAGGTCCGTGCCCAAGCCGGCAGCCCGATGTCCCCTCAGCCTCCAGCAGCCCGACATTCCCAGTCAGTTCGGCTATGAAATAATTTCAGATAAATGAGGATTCCTGATTTAAAAAAAAATTCAGATAAATTAGGACTTTGGCAAATCCAATTTCGGATAATTGGAGTTGTACTGTATTTATTTAGATGTTTCTTATTTTATTGTAGAAATATCATTGGGATCGCTTCAGGGGTAGGTTAGAACTCTATAACAAGGATGGGCTGCACCTAAACTGGAAGGGGATCAATATCCTGGCAGGAGAATTTGCTAGAGCTGTTGGGGAAGGTATAAAGTAGTTTGGTGTGGGGAGGGTATTCTAAATGAGAGTGCAGAGAATAGGACAGTAGTGAGACAGGGAATTACAAAAGGGGGAGAAATAAATAGTGAAGAGTTACTCAATAACAGAAAGAAAAGGCAGGTGAGCAGGCAGGAGTAAGTGCTCTACAAAAAGAACAGAAACATACAAATTCGGTATCGGGTTTGAGGGCACTACATTTAAAATGCACGTAGCATTAGAAACAAAGTGGACGACCTGGTTGCTCAGATTCAACTGAAAAAGTATGACATTGTAGCCATTACTGAAAAATGGCTCAATGAGGGGTGTGATTGGGGGCTCAATATCCAAGGTTACACAGTCTATAGGAAAGATAGGGAGGTGGGTAGAGGAGGAGGGGAGGCTCTAATGATCAAAAAAATGACATTAAATCAATAGAAAGAAGGGACATAGGGTCAAAAGAGATAGAATCATTATGGGTTGAATGAAGAAATGTTAAGGGTAAAAAGACCATATTAGCAGTTATATACACGCCCTCAAACAGTAGCCAGGAAGTGGATAATGAGATACAGCAGGAAATACAGAGGGCATGCCACAAGGATAATATCAAAATAATTATAGGGGATTTTAACATGGCAGGAGATTGTGAAAGACAGGAAAATTCAGGAAGCCAGGAGAGAGAGTTTGTATAAAATCTAAGAGATAGCTTTTTTGAACAGCTTGTTGAGAAGCCCACCAGGGGATCTGCAGTTCTAGATTGGGTAATGTGGAATGAACCTGAGGTCGTTAGGGAGTTAAAGGTCATTGAACCTCTAGGAAGCAGCGATCATAACATGGTTGAATTTAAATTAAAATTTGAAAAGGAAAAAATTTATCGGATGTATCAATTTTTCAGTGGAATAGAGGAAATTACAGTTGTATGAGAAAGGAACTGGCTGAAGTAAACTGGGAAAGCAAACTAATTTTAGGATCAGAGCAGGAGTGGAAGATATTTTTGCAAGTAATAAAAGGCATGCAGGATTGATATATTCCAAGGAAAAAGAAATTTGTCCAAGGAAAGATGGTACCATTGTGGCTAACAAAAGAGGTGAAGGCTAAGATAAAAGCAAAGGTGAGGGCATACAAGGAAGCTAAAATTAGTGAGAAAACAGAGGACTGGGATTCCTTTCGACAATTACAGAAAGAGACAAAGAAAGTCAATGGGAAAGAAAAGATGAGCTATGAAAGGAATTAGCTAACAATATTAAAAATGATACTAAGAGCTTTTTCAAATATATAAGAAATAAAAGAGAAACACGAGTTGACATAGGACTGATAGAAAACAATGCTGGGGAAATTGTAATGGGATATAAAGAGATGGCAGAGGAACATAATCAATATTTTACATCTGTCTTCACTGTGTAAGACATTAGTAATATCCCAGACAGTCAGAGGCTTCAGGGACTAGAGTTAGATTTCAGTTAGGGTGACTAAAGAAATTGTGCGAGGCAATCTAAATGGATTAAAGATTGATAAATCTCCCAGGCCAGATGAAATGCATCCATGGGTTTTGAAAGAGGTGGCTTTGGAGATTGTAGATCCATTGGTGATGATATTCCAGGAATCAATAGACTCTGGAGAGATTCCAGAGGATTGGAAGGTCGCAAATGTGGTTCCGCTGTTTAAAAAGATGAGAGACAGAAAAAAGGAAACTATAGGCCGGTTAGTCTGACTTCGGTGGTTTGAAAGATATTAGAGTCGATCCTCAAGGATGAGGTTATGAAATACCTGGAGATGCATGATGGGATAGGTCCAAGTCAGCATAGTTTTTAAGATGGTAGATCCTGCCTGACCAACCTATCAGTGTTTTTTTCAAGAAATATCAAGTAGGATAGACAAAGGAGGGGCTATAAATGTTATTTATTTAGATTTTCAAAAGGGTTTTGATCAGGTGTCGTGGATATGTGGTATACAGCAGTGGAAGCCAGATCACTAGGAGTATTTAAACAATTAGTGAGGACATCAAGGGATATGGGGAAAAGGCCGGAAATTGGAACTAGTGTAGAGTAGCTTAGTGTAGATTTACGGAACAGACTTGATGAGCCCAGTGGTTTCCTTCTGTTCCTTTGTCTTGTGATCTTGTGATCTGCATCTGCCAGACCTTCAAGACTCCAAGCATGTTCCAGGCTCCGAGCATCCAAAGTGAAAAAAAAATTCTCCCTTTGATCTCGTGTAAATGTCTCGCCTCTCACCTTGTGTTATGCAATACAATATTTACATTGCTGGTGTTGGCACCATCCTCAACATAGTAGCTCATTGGCAGCAGAGTCAATAATTTGCAGATTTTATTACGTTGGTCCTGGTGCAGCTACTAAAGTTCATTTCTTCCCTTAATGGAATAGTGAGGAAAAATCTGAAGTGCATGTAAAATTCAAAGCCCCCTCTGGGATTTCCATTGATGAATGGTAGTGTCAGTGATAAGGCTATAAAAATTGATAAATGAAATCTGCTCATGCATCAGCACTCCAGCCACAATCCAATCTTTTATATCTCATTCCAGCCATCAACAGTATCACTATGATGTGTGGCATTTCCATTCTCCTTGTTTCAGACCTCTACTTATTGCACAGGGATAATCAGGCTGCACTGCATAGCTTAACATTCCCAAAAAGTTACTCTGTAATAAGTGTAGAAGTGATTTTACATTTCAGAGAATATATCATTGGAATTACAAGGAAGACCTTCAAAGGTGAATTTTTGAGAGGGCAGAGCTTGTATGTTCCTATCAGGATTAAAGACAAAGTTAACAAGCACAGGGATTTTTGGTTTCTGAGGGATATATTGGTAACGCAGAATACTCGAGGAATATAAAATGCATGAAAAAAAATTCAAGAAATAAATCAGGAAGGCTAACAGAAGACATGAGGTTGCTTTAGCAGACAATGTGAGGGAAATTCCTAAGGATTTCTGTAGGTATCTTGAGGGCAAAAGGATAGTAATGGACAAAATTGGTCCCTTTGAAGGTTAGAGTGGTCAGCTATGTTTGCAATCAAAAGAGATCAGATAGATCTTAAATGGTTTTTTTTCATTAGTATTTACTCAGGAAACTGGCACAGAGTCTAAGGACGTAAGGAAAACAAGCGGTGAGGTAATGGAATCTATAAACATTAAAGAAAGGGAAGTGCTTGCTGTCTTAATGTGACTAAGGGTTGATAAAACCCCAGGGTCTGACAAGGTATCCCCTTGGACCTTGAGGGAGACTAGTGTAGAATTTGGAGGGACACTGGCAGAAATATTTAAAATGTCCTTAGCTACATGTTGTGATGCTGGAAGATTAGAGGGTAGCTCACATTGTCCAATGTTTAAAAAAAGGCTCCAAAAGTAACCATGGAAATTATAGGCCAGTAAGCCCGAGGTCAATGGGTAAATTATTAGAAGGTGTGCTAAGAGATCGGATATACAAGTCTTTGGATATCTAGGGACTGATTAGAGATAGTCAACATGGCTTTAGTGTGGTAGGTCATGTTTCAAAAATCTTATAGTTTTTCAAGGAGGTTACGAGGAAGGTTGATGAAGGAAAAGTTGTGGATGTGGTCTACAGGGACTTTAGTATGACCTTTGATAAGGTCCCACAGGTAGGTTGGTAAAGGTTCAGATGCCTGGTATTCATGGTGAGGTTGTAAACTGGATTCAACGTTGGCTAGATAGGAGAATCCAGAAAGTGATGGATGATTACTTCTCAAACTGGAGGCCTGTGACTCATGGTGTGCTTCAGGGATCCGTGTTGGGACCATTGTTGTTTATTGTCTATATCAATGATCTGGATGATAATGTGGTAAATTGGATCAGCAAGTTTACAAATAATACAAAGATTGGAGGTGTTGGGAACACAGAAGAAGGTTTCCAGAATTGCAGAGGGATCTGGACCAGCTGTAAAAATGGGCTGAAATTAAACAAGTGTGAGGTGTTTCATTTTGGAAGGAAAGCCAAGGACATACATGTTAAATGATAGGGCACTAAAGAGTGGGGTAGTTTTCCGCAAAGCAGGAAACTGACAAAATGTTTGGCCTGGAAGTCAGCCTGAAGAAAACTGAGGTCCTCCATCAGCCAGCTCCCCACCATGACTACCAGCCCCCCCACATCTCCATCGGGCACACAAAACTCAAAACGGTCAACCAGTTTACCTATCTCGGCTGCACCATTTCATCGGATGCAAGGATCGACAATGAGATAGACAACAGACTCGCCAAGGCAAATAGCGCCTTTGGAAGACTACACAAAAGAGTCTGGAAAAACAACCAACTGAAAAACCTCACAAAGATAAGCGTATACAGAGCCGTTGTCATACCCACACTCCTGTTCGGCTCCGAATCATGGGTCCTCTACCGGCACCACCTACGGCTCCTAGAACGCTTCCACCAGCATTGTCTCCGCTCCATCCTCAACATCCATTGGAGCGCTTACACCCCTAACGTCGAAGTACTCGAGATGGCAGAGGTCGACAGCATCGAATCCACGCTGCTGAAGATCCAACTGCGCTGGGTAGGTCACGTCTCCAGAATGGAGGACCATCGCCTTCCCAAGATCGTGTTATATGGCGAGCTCTCCACTGGCCACCGTGACAGAGGTGCACCAAAGAAAAGGTACAAGGACTGCCTAAAGAAATCTCTTGGTGCCTGCCACATTGACCACCGCCAGTGGGCTGATAACGCCTCAAACCGTGCATCTTGGCGCCTCACAGTTTGGCGGGCAGCAACCTCCTTTGAAGAAGACCGCAGAGCCCACCTCACTGACAAAAGGCAAAGGAGGAAAAACCCAACACCCAACCCCAACCAACCAATTTTCCCTTGCAACCGCTGCAATCGTGTCTGCCTGTCCCGCATCGGACTTGTCAGCCACAAACGAGCCTGCAGCTGACGTGGACTTTTTACCCCCTCCATAAATCTTCGTCCGCGAAGCCAAGCCAAAGAAAGAAAGAGTGGGGTAAAACAGAGGATTTGGGAATACAGATACCTAATTCCCTGAAAGTGGCATCGCAAGTAGATATCAAGTTTGCAGATGACACAACAGTAGATGGCCTCATCAGCAACAATGATGAGTCACATTACAGAGCGGAGGTGGAAAAGCTTGTGAAATGGTGTGAAAGAATGGTGGGTTGTATAAAGGAAGGGGTTGAGTCTGTCAGCATACATGATTAAGATGGAAAACTTGGCTGAATGGTCCACAAATAACGAATTTGCATTCAACGTCACCAAAACTAAAGAGCTGATTGTTGACTTCAGGAAAGGAAAGCCAGAGGTATAGAATCCAGTGCTCGCTAATGAATCGTGACAATGCATTGGTTTTACCGATACTTGTGGTTGGCAGGTCTTTAATTTTGAAGTTATAACCAAGTAGCATGGTTGCCCATCTTTGCACACAGTTTGCAGTGTAAATTGGAATTCCTTTCTTTGAGGCAAATGCTGCTAGGAGCAGCTTGTGATCTGTCAGAAGAGTGAATTACCATCCATAGATCCTTTTATGGAATTACTTCACTGCATAAATGATTTCTAGAACGACCTTTACAACTTGTCCATGGTTAAGCTTTGCTGCTTTTAGAGTGTGCTATGGCCATTTGATTCCTATCTGAGAGTATGTGAGAAATGACTGCACCCAGACTGTGATGCATCCGAAGTTACAACAATCTCCAAGTATGAGTCGTAGTGCATCAAAATAAGGTTCGAGTTTAGCATCGACGTAACTCGATTGAATGACTCTTAACATTTTGATGGGCATTTTCAGTTGCTTGTTGAATGGATCATGGAGTTTATGCATCTTTGGCAGAAATGAACTGTGGTGACTGATGAACATAGCGTGGTCACATCTGTGGGTGCAGGCATGCGGTTGATATTGTCATTGTTTAGTGGATCTAGCCATCACCTATGTTTGTCAATGAAGAAACCAAGATATTTCACTGACCATGAAAAATGTGCATTTTTCTGGATGCACTCAAAAACCATAATCTTTGATGTGGGATAGAACACAATCAAGAGAATCAAACAATATATTGAGTGTGTGGTCCCATTACCAGGATGTTATCTCGGTACATCGTTCAACATTGTGTCTGTGATCCGCTGAAAGATAGCTGGAGCAGTCTTCACTCCGAATGGTAGGCGCATGTTCCTGAACAGTTCACGGTGCGGGTTGATGGCTAGCGATTCCTTGAACTCATCAACAACCTCCACCTGTAGATAAGCCTCTGCTGAGTCGATCTTTGCAAAGCATTTGCCACCCCTTCATCTTAGCGGAGAGGTCATCAGCCAATGGCTGATGGGTATCCAATGCTGCATTCAGACCAGTTGAGAAATCAGCACACAGATGAATGGTGCCATTCGAGTTTTTCACCACCATGATAGGTGCAGCCCATGATGAGTAGTTGACCTGTTTAATTACTCATTCATGTTGCAGCCGTTCCAATCCTTGCTCCACTTCTTGAAGTGCTGTATATGGGAAAGGACATTTTGGCTTGAAAGTCAGTTTCACTTTTGGCAGAAGATAGAATTTCGCCTTCATTTTAGTGCACTGTCCGAGGCCTTTTGAAAATACTGTACCAGTATCTTTTGTGGAGTATTTGGTGCTTTTGGGGTACGTGCCACTTGCAACTTGTGGCAAATATTGTTGAGTGGCGGATCCAGATGTTTCAAGTTTTCAATCCAGTCAAGACCATGAGATAGAGGTTAGGACATTTTACCAGAAAACACATTCCATTTTCTTCTGAACCATTTCAGCTGATGGAACAGTCAACTGAAACTAACAACTCCAGGATCCCCCGGTCGTGTTCTGTGCCGTATTTTCGGTTGAAGTCACCTCTAGCTGACCAATCAGTTTCCACATTTTCTTTGATATTAGGGTAATGTCAGACCCTGTATCAATTTGAAGCCTCACTGGGAGGCTGTTAATGTGCACTTTCACATACTTCCTGCATTTGGTGTTAGCCTCCTTGAAAGCCGCCATGATAGGTTTCACTTCTGAGAGTGAAACCAACTTATGAGGTGTTTTCCATCTGCTTTGTGCCCCAGATGCTTGCATTTACTGTAGCATTGACGTCTGTATGGGCAGTCACAATCGTAGTGTCACTCAGTGCAGTTCCAACAGGTGCTGGTCAGATCACACTTCTGTTTGTCTAGCAGGGTCTGCTGACTTGACTGTCTGGACACAACCGCTTGAAGATGGTTGTGCCACTTCCACCATTTTGCTGTCATGTTTCAGATTAATTAAGCGTTGGCATTCAGCTGGTAAACTTTGAAGGATCACATCTGACTCCAGCTCAATCTTCACTAGCATCTTGATGCGATTGCATTCCCACTACAAAGACTAGACACTTAAACTGTTCTTCAGTCAGTGTAGGGAGTTTACAATGCTCACGCTGTTGATTCACCATACCCGCAAATGTCTCAAATTATTTGGTATCTTTCTTAGTCATTTTGAGGCATTGATTCCAAATGTTGAACAGTGATCTGTGCTCACCAAATATATCTGCCTCTACATTAAGTGTTTCCCTGAAACTGAGCTCACGGGGAAGTTTTGGCAGAATAAAGTTTGTACAGCACTCATGTTCTTGAGTGCCGAACTTCTGCAACAACAGCCTGATTTCCACGCATCATTGAACTTGGCAAAGTAAACTGCAAATAAGTCTTCATACTTTTTGAAACAAGTTTCAAATGTGCTTGACTCCGGGTCAAATGAGAACTCAGTGTTGGAGCTCATTAAAGCATCTGCTGAATTTGAATTAACTTCAGGCTCACCTTCTACAATGATTGGAGTTCCAACGCACATTTTCTCTGCCAGCTGGTCAATTAGCCTCACCTGTATTTCTTCAAAGTTTTTCTGCTGCTGCTTGAGGACAGCCTGCAGCTGTTTCATTGGGACTGACATTGTCACCTCATTGCCAAAATGTTGTAAATGTGCCGAACGTTTGTGCTGTGCACATGTTGCATGGAATACAAGCTTCCAACTTGTTAGACCTAGAGAGAAATGACCGACACCAGTGTTTTTCCAAATCCAAAGAACAAACCCTTTTTCTTTACAATTAGAGAACTATTTATATTATTTACAATGCTCTTGGTCCCAATGGAACCCACGTGAGCCCTCTCACACACTTGTGACTGGATTAGTTTGATTGATGGCTCAAGTCCCAAGAACCGGTAACATCCACTCCTGTGGGGTCCCTCTGTTTACGGCATGCAAGCATGGAGGGTGCCTGTGCTGTAACATTCCATGGAATGTAATTTCAGTCCTCTTTTCCAATGCCATGAGCATCATGTCAAATTGATAAACAAATATTTTTAAGGGTAGGGATTTATAGGGATATTAACAATGAATTAGAACCATTTTAATTACCTTTTTTTAATCATTCTTGTCAAATATGGTCATTCATCTGAATTATTGTTTTTGCAAATGAATACTCCATAGTGCAATTACCAGTTGATTGTCGGATAGTTTTGACACTGGTATTTTGTGACATTTGACCCTGATGCACACTATGAGCCCCAGGATTGATGGGTTGTCTTTGTTTCAAGCGTATCTGGCAGCACGTTCTCCACCCTGGAGAAACCTCAGGTGCCCCACCTGCTGGGGTAGAAGATGAAGGCATTTGGTGGTCATTTACATCAACGTCTATACAGCAGCATCTCTACCCTAACAAGCAGCTCTATTCGTCCTGGCAATAAGGAATATGGTGGGTGGGGATTCTTTTGGACAGGGATCATTGTGGCCAGGCCCTCATTAGGGCAGAGGTCAGTGTAGGTCAGGCATAGTGCAGGAACATATTTCTTTTGAGAAACACAAAAGCTGGAGTTGCTGGAATCTTGAGCAGACAAATAATTGCTGGAGGAAATCAGCATGCATCGTTAGATTTCTTTATTTGCTCATACCTGCTTCTTTATTGGGAAGGACCATTGCAATTTGAGTTTCATTTAATTCATCAGTCCTTGTCACTAAATACAGAATCTTGTCCATTGGGTCTGTTGGGTGAGTAACATTATTGTAGAATATTTCAGCATAGAGTTGGTCTGGGGCTACAGCAGTGTAAATGCATAGCTAGGTTAGGAAAAGTATATGCTAAATAGGGAATCTAAAACTGATATTGTATGGGGTAGATAATTTCTTATCGTGTGCATTTTTCAGTATGGGACTAGTGACAATCCTATTCCTTCTTTAACCTCTTTTCTTTCTCTGCCATTCCCTAATCCTCCTTTCAAATGTCCCTCTTCTTGCTCTTCATCTCCCCTTCCTTCTTCTCTCTCCATTCCTGTTCTTCTCCTTCTTTCTCTATCTCTACCAGTGGCTGTAGCTGTCAAACATTAGTATAGATGCAGTCACTGGGGGTTTTCTGAAAAGTGGATGTAGTAATTGAACCAACATTGCTACATGGTAGATTAGCTGAACAGAAAGGATTCTTCCCGGCAGTAGCCCATGGTTCTTATTGGGCCAATCGATCAGACTCAAAATATGTCTCAAGTTATTCTTGAACCTGGTGGGCAGAGCTCTCCACTGATTGCAAAATTCCAGTCATTGGCTCTTTGCATGTGTTGGGAAAATACTCTACAAAATCAGTTCCCTCACTGGACAGATTACTATCTTTTGTAATGAACACGGAGCTGTTGCTAACTGTGGCCAATTCTCCTTTTCAAGACTTCCTCCCTTTGGCTTATGTTTTTACAATTTTCATCAGGCCATTAAATATAGCCATGTCTTCCTTAGCATTGGGGTTCTCACTGTCAAATTCACCATCTCTATTTTCCCCTATGAATTTTTTAAAATTCTCTCTTTTTAACCTACTTTGGGTATCCAAATTTTTGTTTGTTAGACTAGGGTCAGTGTTTGGAACACCAATAATGAAAAGCACCAAGGAACATGTTGTTGTTTCCCAGAATCCTGATGAGTTGCGCATATGCCTACAGTACATGATAACTAACCACCTGGTACAGCCAGAAAGACTATAACCTAAAAGTGCCCACATCCCTGCACTTATCTCTGGCAGATGTTGGCTGAGGCCCAGATCAGGATGAAATAAGCACAAAACAGCTGTTATTCCCAAAGAGCTGAGGAGTTACTATTTGCTCAAGTTTATGAACTCAAGTGAGGCCAAAATACAAACATAACTTTCCAATTTTAGACTATTAAGGTATTTTTATTTCCATTTCTGAATCCAGCTCTCATTTTGGCTCAAACTGAAGAATATTTATAAACTTATTTTTTTTCTAATCTGCCAATACATCAGCAGGACATTTACACAAATCCAGGAAGTAGTCTATGCCTTTGAACCAATGGTTAGTAATTCTTGAGTCCTTCAGTGTTATTTATTTGTTAATACATATGATGAAGGAAATTTATTTTCAGTTTATAGAATCACAGTAATCTTGCCATTTACCATTTAAACAATGTCACTGCTGAGAATTTGCGATCAGCATGAGTGAGATAGAAATGGTTCTGGTAACACAGAGAAACTATTTCCAAAGGACAGAAAAGGCAGGTTCATGGGGACACCTGCACAGGGTTTGGGAATTGCTAAAACACAGATAAAGGACAGTCCACCCATCAAATTGGAGGCACAATTTGCGAACCTGCACCAGTGACTCGGGTTCGAATCTGGTGTTGTCTGCAAGTTTATATGTTCTCCTCATGACCTGAGGGGGTTTTGTCTGAGTACATTGGTTTCCCCTAATTCTCAAGAACTTAAGGGGTTTGTAGGTTACTTAGACAGCACAGGTTTCAGTGGTCAGAATTGGATTCTACCGGGTTGTAAATAAAAAAAAATAATGCTGGTTGCCAGTAGAGGAATTCTGTCAGTTTCATTCTTTTGACAGTTCACCATCTTATTACAAATTAATGTCTCTCAAGTGCCTATCCAATGTGAAGGCACCAACTGATTATATTTCTACCATTCTTATAGTCAATGAATCCCAGGTCATAACTAATCTCTGTCTAATAAAACTTAACCCAAGTTTTAAATCTAAATCCTCTGGTCCTTGAACCTACAACTAAAATGTCATTTCCCTTTACTTATCCAATTTAAAGCAATCACATCCTTATATAAATCTATCAAATTTCTTCTAATCTCCCTTGCTCTGAGGGCAAAAAACTCCATTCTCGTGATTGTATTGTAGAGGGACATGGCTGTCATGTGACAGCACTGCCAATTACCTGGTCAGAAGACACACCACTTTCCAATCAAGGTTTGGTTCCACCTCCCCCCAAGTCATTGCGCATCTGACCATTGACTCCTTTAAGTACCTTTGTCCTTGGCCTTGGGGCTCTGGCCTTTGTAATCAATTAGATCTTGGTGGCACTGAGTCATTGGCACCCTGTAGATTACCCGGGCTTGACTCCCCAGCCCTCCAGTACTATAAAGGGCGCCACGTGCACTTGCTATATTCTCTCTCTCTGTCATCTCCAAGGGACCACTAGTAAAGGGTTGGGGGCATCAAGTGTCCTTTACTAGCATAGAGCTGTGCGTGCACTGAGTCAAGGGGTGGTAGGTATCATATTGTTTCTTTTTCTTGATTGTGCATAGCAGAACTATGTATTCTAGTTCGTTTTGTGTGTGTGTGTGTGTGTGTGTGTGTGTGTGTGTGTGTGTGTGTGTGTGTGTGTGTGTGTGTGTGTGTGTGTGTGTGTGTGTGTTTGTGTGTGTGTGTGTGTTATAACCCTTTCCACACACATCTTCTGTAAATAAATTCATTTACTGTCAGACTGTGTTCAGAGTCTTTGCTTTTGAGACCCATCAATTCTGTTCTCTCACTCACAACAGTGTTGTAGTTCAAATCCCTTATCCCCATAACCATTCGAGTGAATCTTTGTCTTTCTAAGGCATCCAGATTTCCACTGCTTAGTCAGGATTGGATGCAATGCTCTGAATATGATCTAACCAGTATAAATGCAACCACAATGTGACACTCTACTTTTGTTCTCATGCCTCTGTTTCTAAATAATCATTACTGACCATTTTCTCAACATTCCCAGCCACCTTCAAGGATTTATATTCAAGCTGAGCCAGGTCCTCTTTTCCTGAACACACTTTCATCTATACTATCCTTACTTACACTTGTTGCCAAAATACTTCTCTTTAAAATCACACAATGCTGGTATGAAGATTTATCATTGTTTATTATTGCTAAACCAATTCATGAGTTTGCCCACTTTGGGTGCACCTTCACTATGTGGTGAGTAGAGAGAGATTCAAGAGGAAGATTCAACCTTCTCAAGAAAAATAAATAAATCCTGGCCTCGGCAATTGCCTATTGTCTTGTGTACCATAGAATAGTGAACAACGTTGTTTTGTGTGCTATCAGACAAGTCAATTTATATGTAAGCACAGCGTGTAGTGCAACAATAAAAGAAAAGTGTAGAAAATAGTGTTCCACAAAGTAAAAATATGCAGGGTATAGTGTTACTAGCACAAATGCACTCCCATAAATTATTTAAACAAAATCCAATATGAAAGCAAAGGGATGAATTGGTTCATGTACTTCATACTTGAGGCAGACGTTGAATGGGAAACACTCAGTTATGTAGTTTGCAAGAATCAGGTGTTATAATTTAAGATTAATATTATTCATCCATCTAAATCTAACATATTCTGGAAGAATACTTGAAGGAATGATAAGGTTAAACTTCATTTTTTACTCAGCAAAAAGTGGTCACATAACCAATTAAACCAACTTGTGATGTAAATAACATTTAAAAAAAAGTTAAAGTTTTCCTCTAATTGTAAAATGGAAATAAACTTCATGGGCTGATAACTCTAGGATACAAGGTTGATATTCAGCTTAAATGATGAAGGCATATGTGGCAGAAAGTTTAATGAATTACAAGGCTATGTCTAAAGGCAGTAGAGCTGAAGTGAACTTACCCACAGTTGTCAGCTTGTATTAAAATACTCAGCAGTTATTTTTTCAAAACACCAACATACCTGAGGGAATTGAATCCTGTTTATTTGAAAATCGGGTTGGGAAGCTGCTAGAGGATATGTGGTCTTAATAAATTGCAACTAGAGTCGGTAATGAAAAGAGATCACTCCTTATTATCGGATACATGCTTAATCTATCCACCACTGAAGCACAATGAAACGCCACGATGTTGTATTCTCAGAGCTGCCTTCACTCCAGCAAATAGATGATCTGGAGATTAAAAAACTAACAGGAACAATGCCAGAGTGAAGCAATGGTCTGCTTACAGACACAGAGGATCAGAGAAATTCAGCGCTTCAATTCAATATGAGAATTGTGAAATAGCGAATAATTTTTGTTTCCTTAATATTTTCCTATAGTCTGGAAGTTGCCTCTTTCCAGTATTTATCCAAATTATTCTTGAAAATAATGATTGAGTCCACCTTCACCATTTTCTCAGGCAGTTCGTTCCAGATCAAAGCTCAGAGCATGAATTCTTAACGACTTGTTTTGCATCTTGATCTTTCAAGATTGATTATTTTCCCTGATTCTGTTTCCATTCCTACAACATCCCCATGCTGTTCACCACACACAAAATCAGGGGGTCCTCATCCCTCTGATGTACTTTACGGCACTGTGGCGCGCGCTGTCTCATGCTCCCCCTCTCTTTCGCTCACCCTCCTCTCTCCCCTCTTCATCTACCTACAGCCATCCTTTCACTCATCTTTCTGCCACCTCTGCAAGTTACCAACAATATTTTCTCTAGCTTCTTAAATCTATTATTGCCCCTTCAAACTTCTCCTTGCCTCCACATTCCTTGATCTCATCTACCCCAACACGCCCATCTTCCCTGCCAAATGTTATTATTGTTCCCCTTGTTATTCTTCTGCCTAATCTTTTTCTCTCCAGACACAGTCTTTCTCCAACTCATCAATGTTATCAATAGTAATGATCAGCTTCCAAGTCTTGTCCTGAGAGCCTGATCTTTTTCTGCATCAAATGTTTATTTTCATCAAATTTCTATTTGGTCCATTATTGTCCCAAATCTGTTTTAATAGTATCTTTTACACACACACACACACACCCACCCACACACCCACACCCTCTGTGCACAACATTCACCAACAGTTCTCCATAAACACATTAAATGAAAACTCTCACCCCTACACCCCCTTCCATCTTTCCCCTTCCTCTATCCCCATTTCTACTTTCCTCTAGCTCTGTCTTTCTCTTTCCCTTTCTTTCTAGGCACTTTCAGGTGACCAAAGTACCCCGATGTAAAGCTACATATTCTAACCCTATGCGGCCACCTGAAAGAGCAGGAGAAGCCTCCAAGGCACACTTTCCAACCCTCCTCTGACAGGGATAATCGCTGGAGCACTGAATATAGCCACCTGAAAGCGACTGCTAAGGGGCGGGCTGATGACAATCAGCTGGGAGGGCCTGACAGCTCCTTTCCCCGCTGCCCCTGCCTTCCAGCGCGGTATGGCAGCCGGCGTGGGACGTTAACCCCAGCCCTGTAGTCCGGCGCCGGCCGCCCCTGCCACTACGTCCCGAAGGGACATGAGCCAGAGTGCGCTCCAAGGCGCCTCTCCTGCGGCTGTCCCTTTCAAAGTGGACAGTGCAGTGCTTTCAGGACTGCCACCTGAACGACAATTCCACGGGTCTGCATCCACTTCTGCAGGCACATTCTTGGTGGATAATGCCCCTGAAAGCGGCTTTCGACTCCTTTCTCCAGCTCTATGTTCACAGAACCACATCCTTCCTGATCAATTCTCACCCTTCCTCTACTGTCCTTCTATTCATGTCCAATTACTGCCTTTTGTCCCCACACCCCCCCCCCCAACCCTCCTGCTCTTTCATCCTTTCTCCTCTGGCCTTTTTATTCAGACAGTTGCCTGCTTTTTGCTCATACTTTTTTTTTTCACACCATAAATCACATTAGCCATGATATACACTTTTTCTTTTTCACACATATACAGTGACTTTTTCTCCCCCCCACCCTCCCTCCTCCCAAGCCACCCCCCCACCCCCCCTCTCATCCATTTTTGGTATACAATCTAGGTTGCATTAAGCCAGTCAGACAATGTTGTCATTCAACAAAAATACACCAGAAATTCTACTGAGTCCATTCTTTTCTTTCCTTCTCCTTCCATCAACTTAGGTAATGTTTGTCCCCGGTAGGTTTTCGCTATTGTATTTAATGTAAGGCTCCCATACTTGTTTGAATATTTCAATATTATTTCTTAAACTATATGTTATTTTTTCTAATGGAATACATTTATTCATTTCTATATACCATAGTTGTATTTTCAAATTATCTTCCGATTTCCAGGTTGACATAATACATTTTTTTGCTACGGCTAGGGCTATCTTAACAAATCTTTTTTGTGCATCCTCCAAATCAATTCCAAATTCTTTGTTTGTTATGTTACTTAGGAGAAAGATCTCTGGATTCTTTGGTATATTGTTTTCTGTTATTTTATTTAATATCTGATTGAGATCATCCCAAAATTTTTCTACTCTCTCACATGTCCAGATTGCATGAATTGTTGTTCCCCTTTCTTTTTTACATCGAAAACATCTATCAGATACTGTTGGGTCCCATTTATTTAACTTTTGCAGTGTAATGTATAGTCTGTGTAACCAATTATATTGTATCATACGTAGCCTCATATTTATTGTATTTCTCATCGTTCCAGAACATAATTTCTCCCATGTTTCCTTTTTTATCTTTATATTTAAATCTTGTTCCCATTTTTGTTTAGTTTTACAATTTGTTTCCTCATTCTCCTTTTCTTGCAGTTTAATATACATATTTGTTATAAATCTTTTGATTAACATTGTATCTGTAATCACATATTCAAGGTTACTTCCCTCTGGCAAACTCAAATTGCTTCCTAATTTATCCTTCAAGTAGGATCTCAGTTGGTAATATGCCAGCGCTGTATCTCCAGTTATATTGTACTTATCTCTCATTTGTTCAAAGGATAAGAATCTACTTCCTGAAAAACAATTTTCTATTCTTTTAATCCCTTTTTTTCCCCATTTTCTAAAGGAAAGGTTGAAGGGCTGATGCCCAAAATATTGGTGATATACTTTAACCTCCTATGGACACTACAAAATCTGCTAATTTCCTCTCACTTTGGTTTTTTTTATACAATCCCAGCATCTGCAGACTTTTGCGTTTCACCCCAACACATAAAATGGACTCAATTTTCCATATATTTGCAATTTTCACTACTTATGAAAAAAAAACACACATTTGTAAACACTCATTTAAGACACCCCAAAAAAAACTTCACAAATGCTACTGTCATATTGATATTTGCAGATATTCACAATGTACCTGAAAACTTCCTCCAAATATGAATAGTCCTGATTAACATTAATCAATTTCCAATGCAATTATATTGCTATTGTTGCATTAAATTTTAAATAAGTGATATTAATATGGATTAGATTTTTCTAATAAGACTTTAAAAAGTCAATTTAGTGATTGGCATTTCAACTGGGAAATATCTGTTTATTTGCTGTTGTAGTAAATAGTGAACATGTTTGGAAGGGAGCTTGATCAAATAATATGAATATGAATTTGAAATGAAGGTTTCATAAGAAAGACTTTAATCACTATAAACAGCCTTATCAATTGTGCACAAGATGCACTTAATAAGAGAACTAACCAACCAGGGAGCTTAACATTTTGGCTCTAGCTTTAATGATTAAAATCCTGGACCATGAACAATCAACACGATTTAACCAGAGCAAATCCAATAATTTTCTTTCATTCATAATGATAAACCAACTTCAAACTAAATTTTCCAAATGTTTGAGGCTCATTTAAGAGAATACTCTCCATTTTGGGATTCTGGAAATTGTGTAGTAGGTTGAATAGGCAAGACAGTCTTCACGGTCAATATTATGGAAGATCATTCGTATGCATTCAATTGGTAAAAAGAACCAGCCCATCAGTGAAAGGAGTCTGACCATTAAATAAAAGCCATACAAACACTTTCTTATTCATGGCTGCCATATGAGAAGATTTTTTTAAAATCCTAGCATAATTAATAGGTGCTTTGGGCCATAGTAATTGTTGAACTGACCACACCAAGGCAACTTCAAACAAGTCACTCATGTTGAGTTTAAAAGAAACAATATTTTTGTTTAGAACAGCCTGAAGGTCATTATTCTGAAGGAACAGACCTGCTCTGATAGCAATGTTCCAAGTATGCCCCACTAATGAGCCAAAAAAAATAACTTTTTGAAAGTTAAAAAGGTAAGTTTTTAATAAATTTAATTAACTTAGGAGTGGGCAATGGAGGTAATGGTTAGGGCAATCTTGTACTCTGCTGGTTGTGGGATGTGGGAAGTCGGGATCAGCACATTTGTTCCTGATGGCTACACCTGCAAAAAAGTGCATCCACTTGGAGCTCCTGAAAAGCTGAGTTAGGGACCTGGATGAACTGCAGATCTTAGGGTAGGCAAAGGTAGCTATAGATAGGAGATTCAGGGTGACAGTCACCCAATTACCTTTCTCCTGACTTTTAGGGGTGACTGCCTCCCTGAATCTCCTATCTATAGCTACCTTTGCCTACCCTAAGATCTGCAGTTCATCCAGGTCCCTAACTCAGCTTTTCAGGAGCTCCAAGTGGATGCACTTTTTTGCAGGTGTAGCCATCAGGAACAAATGTGCTGATCCCGACTTCCCACATCCCACAACCAGCAGAGTACAAGATTGCCCTAACCATTACCTCCATTGCCCACTCCTAAGTTAATTAAATTTATTAAAAACTTACCGACCTTTGTGGGAGCAAGCTCTTCCTCAGCTCGCCAAAGCCTCAAAGCTCCACTCCTTAACTGTACCACTTACACATAGAGCCACTCCTGCACTATACCACTCACATTGAGCCACTCCTTCACTGTACCACTCACACATTGAGCCACTTCTCTTTAGGTACCTTTCCTTTTATTGGACCCTGACAATTATCTCAATTACTCTCTCCCACAAATCAACACTGTGCTTAACCCTTCAGTTACATCTCTAACTATTTTTTAATACTTTTTAAACACTAATTTGACTCACCTCTCTCCCTCCCATTTGTAGCACCTCCTTCCTCCTCAGCTCTCCCATGATTCAATTTGTTGGGGGTCATGCACAAAACCCAAAGCCGTGAACAACCCATCAATGACAGTGTAGAAACTAAGATTATCAACCCATGTAAAGAAGTTTGTCAAATATTCTGGACTGCTCTGAAAGACAGAAATGTTCATATTTGATTAAAGCAAATCCCATCTTTGCAGTCTTGAACCAAAAAATACTACTTTTGCTTTTGACAAACCTAAGTCCTTGACCAGGTCATTTAATTCTGGCCAGGCATAAACTGCTCAACATCTGGATCATGTCTGTTTCCACATCTTCATGAATTGTGGCATCTTTATCGGCTTCATCTAGGCTCCATGTCTCTGATGAGTTCAAAACTAGCAAACTGTTGTCACGTGGCACTGGTCTCATAGCATCCCATAATACAAACTTACTTTGAACAGAATTAGAATTTTCTTTCAAACAAAAAATTAATGTTTTTTTCAAAAAGTCAATAAATTCTGTATTTTTTAACAATGTAGTATTAAACTTCCAACGATAGGCCACTTGAATTTTCTCAGAAGTTGCATATGTAAAATATAACAAAAAATGATCTGAAATCACCCTACTTTTATATTCCGCTTGTTGTATCTTACCTTGTAAATGTGCCGATACTAAAAAAAAGTCAATCCTTGAAAACGATTAATGTCTAAATGAATAAAAGGAGAAATCTTTCTCTGTCAGATTAAGATGTCTCCAAATATCTACTAAATTAAGATCTTTCATCAACGCTTGAACTTGAAGTGCCATCTTAAATTTCTTAACTTTCTTCGGAGATTTATCCAATAAAGGTTCCAAAACACAATTAAAATCACCACTAACTAAAATATTATCATTAGCCTGACCCAAATATAAAAATCCATCTGAAATAAATATTTCATCATCTACATTTGGGGCATAAATATTAAGTAAAGTCCAAAATTCACTAAAAATCTTACAATTCAATTTAAGAATACATCCTGCCTTTTCCTCCATTGATTGTAATTCAAAAGATAAATTTTTATGTATCAAAATTGCTACACCTTTAGCCCTAGAATTAAATGAAGAAGAATATACATGCCCAACCCAGTCCCTCTTTAATTTCATACTTTCCTTCAGATTCAAATGCGTTTCTTGTAAAAAAGCAACATCAATTTTCATTTTCTTACTATACGCCAAGACTCGCTTATGCTTGATCGAACTGTTTAAACTTTGAACATTAAAAGTAACAAACCTCAACTTTGATATATCTACTATTGTTACTAAATACCAATAATATCTTTATATGAAAACTCAAATCAACGTATATAGGCCCTCCAACAGGAAAAAAAAATCACAAATTAAAAGATAACTAAAATGAAAATTTAAAAAAAACTCCCCCCACCAAAAAAAAACTACCAAAAGGTAGTAATCCCTAAACAAAAATTGGGTGTGGGTCACCCACCAGTGGCTGATGACTAGTAAAGAACTTAGAGCAAATCTCTCCCTCCCCAGCCAAACAATGAATAACATCAAAATATGATAATAACAAAAAAAAGTAGAATAAGAATAAGAAAATTCTTCTATTCATCCAAGAGATTCCAGTCTCAGTGATCCCATTTCAGAAAAAGTTGGACTCTTTCCATTCTCGTTTTTCTCATTTCTGCCATTTCTTCCATTTCCAAAGCAAGCAGATTTTTCTTTAGGAGACAATGGTGGACTACGTCTTTGTCCTCTTATGTCTGGCAATGAATCACCAAAAATCATTGCTTCAAGATGAAGAAGAAGAACAGAAAGAAGTGGAAGAAGAAGAGAAAAGCAAGACAATGGATGTAGCTTTTTTTAAAGAATATATGGAATCAGTGAAAGAATGGCAATTACAAGAATTTGATGAGATAAAAAGAAGAATTAAGAATGCAGAAGAAAGAATGAATAAAATGGAAGTGGCCATATTAGAATTGGCAAAAAGAGTGGAAAATATGGAAAAACGAGAAACATTTGTAGATATGGAAGTAAAAGACTTAAAAGAGAAATTAGAAGGATCTAATAAAAAAGCTAAAGAAGCACAGGAGCTGTTAGCTCAGAAGATAGATATAATAGAAAACTATAATAGAAGAAATAATATAAAGATAGTGGGCCTTAAGGAAGATGAAGAAGGCAAGAATATGAGAGAATTTATAAAAGATTGGATCCCCAGGGTCCTGGGAAGACCAGAATTACAGGAAGAAATGGAAATAGAGAGGGCACATAGAACTTTAACCCCGAAACCACAACCGCAGCAAAAACCAAGATCCATTTTAGTAAAATTCTTAAGATATACAACAAGAGAAAATATATTGGAGAAAGCAATGAAGAAAGTAAGAGAGGACAAAAAGCCACTGGAATAAAAAGGTCAAAATTTTTTTTTCTATCCAGACATAAGTTTTGAACTCCTGAAGAAGAGGAAGGAGTTCAATACAGCAAAAACAATCTTATGGAAAAAAGGATATAAATTTATGTTAAGGTACCCAGCGGTACTTAAAATAATTATTCCAGGGCAACAAAACAGACTATTCTCGGATCCAGAGGAAGCAAGGAAATTTGCAGAACAACTACAAAACAAGCAGAGAGATGAAGACATGTAATAAGAGTAAAAATGACTACGATCTATATGTATGTGTGTAAAGGGGTATATGTGTGTATATATATAGTGTGCATACATGAATGTATCCGTATTTAGAGGAAAATATATAGAGTATAGACAAGAATTAATAAGGGAGGGAAATGGAATAGAGGGAATAAGGAGGGAATTAAAAAGTAACCTTTGTTACATATGAAAATTGAAATCTTTTCTGGAGGGTGCTGGGTGGAGAGGAGTTACGGTCACTGCAAAATCAGCTGACGTTTGCGAGTGAATTCGCAAATCCAAATGGAGAGGGGAGATGTGGTTGTCCGACAAGGGATAAAGGACAACTCAGGAGGGGGAGGGGAGAATGGGGTTAAATAAGTTTTAAATAGGAGAATAGGGAAAATGTTTGATGTTCTAGAAATGTTGTCTTATAAAGTGTTCAAA
The DNA here is from genome assembly GCF_036971445.1 of Narcine bancroftii. Classification (NCBI taxonomy): domain Eukaryota; kingdom Metazoa; phylum Chordata; class Chondrichthyes; order Torpediniformes; family Narcinidae; genus Narcine; species Narcine bancroftii. The sequence continues at coordinate 336,062,468 of NC_091469.1, forward strand.
ACAAGAAAGCAGAAATGGATAAGAAGGAAAGGTAATGATGGAGAAACGGAAAGGGAAGGTAAACAAAGTATAAAATGGCTACGCTGAACTATCTATATGACTTTAAATATTAATGGAATACATAACCAAATTAAAAGGAAGAAACTGCTAAATTTACTGAAAAAAGAAAAAAATTGATATAGCATTTGTGCAAGAAACACATTTAACTGAATTGGAGCACAAAAAATTAAAGAGAGATTGGGTAGGACACGTAACAGCAGCGTCGTATAATTCAAAAGCAAGAGGAGTACCTATATTAATTAGTAAAAATGTGCCAATTAAAATAGAAGAGGAAATAATAGATCCAGCAGGGAGATATGTAATGATTAAATGTCAGATATATTCGGAGTTTTGGAATCTACTCAATGTATATTCACCTAACGAAGAAGATCAAAAGTTTATGCAAGATATTTTTTTGAAGATAGCAGATACGCAAGGGAACATATTAATAGGAGTGGATTTCAACCTGAATTTGGATTCAAATATGGACAAAACTGGGAAAAAAATTAACAGAAAGAACAAAGTAACCAAATTTATAATTAAATCGATGGAAGAAATGCAACTTTTGGATATATGGAGGAAACAACACCCAAAGGAAAAGGAATATTCATATTACTCGGCTAGACATAAAACATACTCAAGAATAGACCTATTTTTGTTATCAGCTCGTATGCATGATAGAGTAAGAAAAACAGAATATAAAGCTAGAATATTATCGGACCATTCACCCTTAATATTGACAGTAAAGTTAGAGGACATCCCTCCAAGAATGTATAGATGGAGATTAAACTCCATGTTACTCAAAAGGCAGGATTTTAGAGAATTAATTGAAAGACAAATTAAAATGTATTTTGAAATAAGCACGGAATCAGTGAAAGATAAGTTTATACTATGGGATGCAATGAAAGCGTTCATTAGAGGGCAAATAATAAGTTATGTAACCAAGATGAAGAAGGACTATAATCAGGAAACAGAGCAGTTGGAAAGGGAAATAGTAAATATAGAAAAAGAATTAGCAATGAAGGAAGATACAACTAAAAGAAGAGAATTGGCAGATAAAAAAATAAAATATGAAACACTACAAACATATAAGGTGGAGAAGAATATAATGAAGACAAAACAGAAATATTATGAACTAGGGGAAAAAACGCACAAAATTCTAGCATGGCAGCTTAAGACAGAACAAACTAAGAAAATGGTATTGGCATCAAGGAAAAAAGACAAACAAATCACATATAATCCAAAGGAGATCAAGGAAAACTTTAGAGAATTCTATGAACAATTATACCAAACTGAAAACGAAGGGAAAGAAGGGAAAATAGATGAATTTCTAACTAAAATTGAACTACCAAAACTACAAATAGAGGAACAAAATAAATTAACAGAACCATTTGGCATAGTAGAAATACAAGAGATAATAAAAAAATTACCAAATAATAAAACACCAGGAGAGGATGTATTCCCAATAGAATTCTATAAAACATTTAAAGATTTATTAATTCCTCCCCTCCTGGAAGTAATCAACCAGACTGATAAAACACAAAGCTTACCAGATTCATGTAAAACAGCAATAATTACAGTAATACTAAAGCAAGGGAAAGATCCACTCGCACCAGCGTCATATAGACCAATATCTTTACTTAACACAGATTATAAGATAATAGCTAAACTATTAGCAAACAGATTAGCAGAGTATGTACCGAAAATGGCAAATCTAGACCAAACTGGATTTATTAAAAAAAGACGCACAACAGACAATATTTGTAAATTTATTTACTTAATTCATGCAGTAGAAGGGAGTAAAGCGCCAACAGTAGCAGTTGCTTTAGATGCAGAGAAGGCCTTTGACAGAGTAGAATGGAATTATTTATTCAAAGTATTGCAAAAATTCAGTTTACCAGAGAAGTATATTAATTGGATTAAAGCATTATATAAGGGACCATTGGCGAAAGTGACAGTAAATGGATATATATCAAAGCAATTTAACTTAAGCAGGTCAACACGGCAGGGATGCCCACTATCACCTTTATTATTCGTGTTAGCTATAGAACCACTAGCAGAATTGATAAGAACAGAAAATAATATAAAAGCAATAAAAATAAAAGACAAGGAATATAAAATCAGTTTATTTGCGGATGATGTTATAGTATACTTAACAGAACCAGAACTATCAATGAAAGAATTATATAAGAAATTGAAGGAATATGGAGAAGTGTTGGGTTACAAGATTAACGTAAATAAAAGTGAAGCAATGCCTATGAATAATGCAGATTTCTCAAAATTTAAGAAGGAATCACCATTCAGATGGCAAATGCAAGCAATAAGATACCTAGGTATACAAATAAGTAAAAATCTCGGCCAACTATATAAACTCAATTATTATCCACTAATGAAAAAAATACAGGATGATTTAGAGCATTGGAAAGATTTAACACTAACACTAATAGGAAGGATAAACTGTATTAAAATGAACATTTTTCCAAGGATATTATACCTATTTCAGGCATTGCCAATACACTTGACAGAGAAATTCTTCAAGGAGTTAAAGAAAATAATAAGGAAATTTTTATGGAAAGGGGGGAAACCGAGGATAGCACTAGATAAATTAACAGAATGGTATAAACAATGAGGCTTACAACTGCCAAACTTTAAAAATTATTATAGAGCCGCACAATTAAGATACCTATCAGATTTTTATCAAACAAGGGAAAAGCCAGATTGGACTAGATTAGAATTAGATAAGATAGGGAAAAGATACCTGAACACATATTATATAAATGGGATGAAAAATTGGTACAACATAGAAGTTCTCCAGAATTACATCATCTACTCAATATTTGGAAGAAGATTCATGTAGAAAGAAATAAAACAAATTATCAATTACCAAAACTAATATTGACGCAAAATAAGTTACTCCCTTTTACAATAGATAACTTTTCCTTTAGAGAATGGGAGAAAAAAGGGATCAAAAGAATAGAAAATTGTTTTTCAGGAAATAGATTATTATCCTTTGAACAAATGAAAGATAAATACAATATAACTCAAGATACAGTGCTGGCATATTACCAATTGAGATCCTACTTGAAGGACAAATTAGGAAGCAGTCTGAGTTTACCAGAGGGAGGTAACTTTGAATATGTGATTACAGATACAATGATAATCAAAAGATTTATAACAAATATGTATATTAAACTGCAAGAAATGGAGAAGGAGGAAACAAATGGTAAAACTAAACAAAAATGGGAACAAGATTTAAATATAAAGATAAAAAAGGAAACATGGGAGAAGTTATGTTCTGGAACGATGAGAAATACAATAAATACGAGGTTACGTATGATACAATATAACTGGATACACAGGCTATACATTACACCTCAAAAGTTAAATAAATGGGACCTGACAGTATCTGATAGATGTTTTCGATGTAAAAAAGAAATGGGAACAACAATTCATGCAATCTGGACATGTGAGAAAGTAGAAAAATTTTGGGAAGATCTAAATCAAATATTAAATAAAATTACAGAAAACAATATACCAAAGAATCCAGAGATCTTCCTCCTAAGTAACATAAAAAACAAAGAATTTGGAATTGATTTGGATGATGCACAAAAAAGATTTGTTAAGATAGCTCTAGCCGTAGCAAAAAAAATGTATTATGTCAACCTGGAAATCGGAAGATAATTTGAAAATATAACAATGGTATATAGAAATGAATAAATGTATTCCATTAGAAAAAAATAACATATAGTTTAAGAAATAATATTGAAATATTTGAACAAATATGGGAGCCTTACATGAAACACAATAGCGAAAACCTACCGGGGACATTCACTACCTAAATTAACGAAAGGAGAAGGAAATGAAAAGAATTGACTCAGTGGAATTTCTTGTTTATTTTTATTGAATGACAACATTGTTTGACTGGTTTAATGTATCCTAGATTTTGTACTTTAAATGGACAGGAGGGGGGAGGTAGGGAGGGTGGGATGGGAGGAGGGAGGGGGGGGGAGAAAATGGCATTGTATATATTTGAAAAGGAAAAAGTATGTATCATGGTTAATGTGGTTTATGGTGTGAAAAATAAAAAAATTAAAAAAAAGATCATTCTCAAAAAACCGAAATTGATGATCTCCATAAAACACCTTCAACACTGCCGGGTAGCGAAAATTAGACTTATAACCTTTATGCCACAAAGCTTCTTTAACTGGGTTAAATCGACGTCGGTGTTGAATGGCCTCTTGATTCAAGTCAGGATAAAAAAAAAACTATTATTCTGAATCAATAACAGAGTTTGTCATTGTCTCGCATTTTGTACTGATAGTCGAAGTATTGCTTCTCTGTCAAGATAATTCAAACATCGAATTATTATCAGTCTCGGTGGTTGACCAGTTAAAGAGCTCTATGAGCTCTTTCCAATACCAAGCCTCCAGAAAAAAATTCTTGCCCTATACTTGTGGGATCCAGTCTTTAAAAAAATGAAGAGGATCTTGTCGGTCTATACCTTCTGGCAAACCAACGATTTTCACATTATTCCTTCTACTTTGATTCTCCAAGTAGTCTATTTTCCTCTCTAACTCCTTCTCCTCTTCTCCCAATTCAATAACTGATTTTTTAACCTTCAGCACTTTTTCTGTGTTAGAAACCACTTGCTGCTTATATTTCAAAAAACAGACTGAAATTTTGAAAAATCTTCACAAGATGCTTCCACACGTGCTTTAACTGTATTCAATTCTGAACTTATACAAGCATTCATTTGAACCATCTCATTCATTAAAGGTTGAATGACAGCATTTAACTGCATACATTGTAACTCAGAAAAGCTCAGCCCTGCTTTCTCTGATGTAATGGCAGAACCAGGTAACTGCAGCTCCTGCTGCAACTCAACAAAAGGCATTTTAGTGGGTTTACTGCGGATCTGGACTCCCAGCGACGGCACCCCGACTTCCTCAGGGGGTCGCCGCTGGTCTTCCCCTGCAGCTCATTGTTTCTGCGCAAAATCAAGGAGGAAATCGATATCTTCAGGTTGAAATGCTTCCTGATGCATTTCAAACAATGGAGTCGTCTTCCTGCATGCTCCCTCCATTAAAATTGAAAGGCTTCCAGAATCAGGATCCACTTCTTGGGAACACACATCTTTCACCAGAGAATGGGTAATTCCAGTCCCATCCTTCACTTGGTGAGTAGTAGACATTTTTTTTCCAGCTCCAACAGGCAGTCTTTGTGGTTTAGACACTGAAGAAATTAAACCTGAAGCTGTATCAAGTCGTTTAGGCACCAAATCTTCAGCAATTCGAAAATGTAACTTCTTTGGCACTTGAGGTTTAATCTTTTTACCATTAATGGCCATAGTAGTTCCTCAATACTTTAAACTAAAATTTTAAAAGTTTAAACTTGAAAACAACGGGTTAAAAATGGGTACTTAAAAGTCTGGCCAGAGAGGTCGAGATTACAAGTATTATTGGAATATAATACTTTGCAATCTTATCAATTTGAATGTGTGATTAATAGGACTAAGCAATTGTATTATGAATGAGGAGAGAAAGCACATAAAGGCAATTAAAGAAAGAACAGGTTTCGAGGACTATTAATGCTGTTAGACGGAATTCTTTTATTACTTATAAACCTCATGAGATTAATGATGAATTTTGTTCATTTTATAAAAAGTTATATACATCTGAAGAAAAACAAGAAAATGGATCGATTGATCTTTTTTTATCACAGTTGAATTTACCAATATTAGAGGATGCAGATATACAGGAGTTAGAGGAAACATTTACTGATTCGGAAATTAAAATGGGTATGATGGAAATGCCGAACGGTAAATCGCCTGGTGATATGGATTTTCGGATGAATTTTATAAAATCTTTTATGATGATTTCTCTCCAGTGTTTGGTGATAAATTACATCAAGTTGGAGAACATTATGAATTAGCTAAGTCTTGTTCTAGTGCTTTAATTACAGTAATTCCAAAGAAAGATAGAGATCCTTTGAAAGTATCTTGATAAAGACCAATTTCATTGTTAAATGTAGATTATAAATAAATTGAATAAATTAACTTGGAAATATGAGTTAGGGGAATTTTCAAAATTATTATGAAGCAGCCCAACTTAAATTTATTAGTTCCTTGATGGATTTGAAATGGCCTGAATTTGAATTTCTGAATTTGAAATACATCAATTTTTGTTTAGATGGAATATAAATTTGTTACAGCAACATAATGTGCCTATACTAAAACATTTAATGTAGTTATGGATTAAGAAAAATAAAATGATAGGCTCTAGGGTTGAATGATCGGCTTTGACTCCATTGTATAATAATCAACTTATTTCTTTTTCAATACATAATCAAAGTTTATTGCATTGGAGATTTAAAGGTGTGGAAAATTTGGGAGTTTGTTTTAAAGAGGGTAAATTTTTATCTTTTAATAAGATGAGGGACAATTTTGGTATTGATAAGAACTCTTTGTTTCTCTATTACCAAATTCGATCTTTGGTAAAACGTATGTTTGGTAGAGATATGATTTTACCTGAAATGACTGAATTTGAGATTTTTCTTATGAAGCTACCAGAGAAGGGTTATATTTCATCTATATATCAAATATTACAGGATGGTATGGATAAAAAGAGTTGGGATAGGTCTAAACGTAAATGGGAAGCGGACATTTGTTTTATTTTTTTTCCGAGGATGATTGGTTAGATATATGTTATGATAGTGTCACTGGATTGATAAATGCACATTATGCAATGATTAACTATAATTTTTTACATCAATTATACTTAGCACCTGAAAAATTAAAAAAGTATGGTTTTCATGAATCAAATTTGTGGTTTAGATGTGGTAATTTTGTTGGAATTTTTTTCATGCTGTTTGGTCATGTATACATATACAATCTTTTTGGAAAAAAAAATCAATTGTTTTTAGAATACCTGTATAAGATTAAAATACTTTTAGATCCGACACTGTTTTTATTGGGTAGTTTGCAACCTTTGAAAAGTTTGGGATTAGATAAGTTTCAACTTGCTTTTGTATATTTAGCTTTATCTGTAGCGAAAAAATGTATTGCTAGTACGTGGAAAGATACAAATATGATTGATATTAATAGATGGCATAATGAGATGAAATATTGTTTAATAATTGAAAAAATTACATATGTTTTATGTGATAATTATAGTTTTTTTATTAATAAGTGATTGTTATATTCAAAATATTTACATTTCAATTTAAATTGATTAGATCTTAATATGTATCCTTAATTTTTTTTTAATTTTTCTCTTTTTTTTCTTTCTTTATGGCTCTCCTTAGGAGAGTTGGCTGAAGGGGGGGGGGGGTTCTTTTGTTTTCTTTTTTTTCTCTCTATATAAAATATAATGTTCATGTCTAGGGTTAACTGTTGTATATGTTATGTACTAGTTGATTTTTGAATGACATAAATAAAGTTTAAAAAAAAATGTGGCACTGGTCTCATGGGTGAAGGCAGAATGAGGTGGGAGTGGGGAGGAGTAGCATACTGGTCAGGGATAGTATCATGGTTATAGAAAAGGAGGACACTGCAGAGGGAGTGTCCACTGAGTCAGTTTGGGTGGAAGTCAGTAATAGGAAGGGAACTATCACTGTGTTGGAAGAAGTCTATAGGCCCCCAAATAATCCTCAGGAAACTGAGGAGCAGCTAAGCAGGCAGATTTTGGAATGATGCGGGATATACAGGGTTGTAGTTATGGATGATTTCAACTTCCCTATTATTGACTGGCACCCACTGACTGCAAGAGGGATAGATGGGGCTGAATTTTTCAGGTGAGTTCAAGAGGGATTTCTGACACAGTATGTGGACCACCTAACTTGTGGAGAGGCTGTGCAGAATCTTATTCTGGGGAATGAACCTGGTCAGGTGGCAGAGCTCTCCCATTTTGGTGAGAGTGACCACAACTCTCTTAGCTTCAACATAGCCATGGAAAGCAGTCAAACTGGGAAAGTGCTTAACTGGGGAAGGGCTATCTATAAAGGGATGAGGCAGGAACTAGCTTGAATATATTGGAAACAGATGTTAAAGAGTGAAAGCAAAGAAGTAATGTGGAGAAAGTTTAGGGACCACTTGTGCAGGGTTCAAGATAGGTTTTTTTCCCATTGGGACAAGGATAAGATAGTAGGAAAGGGGAACTGTTGCTAATGACACAGGTAAGGCAACTAGTCAAGAGGATGAAGGAACCATGCATTCGATATAGGAAACAGGAATGGTTCATGAGAAGTATATGGTGGCCAGGAAGAAACTTAAGAGAGCTCGAAGGAGGGCATGAGAAGGCCTTGGTGGGTAGGAATAAGGAGAACCCCAAGGCATTCTATGCATATATCAACAGCAGAAGGATAGAAACATAGAAATATAGAAGATAGGAGCAGGAGTAGGTCATTCGACCCTTCGAGCCTGCTCTGCCATTCAACGAGATCATGGCTGATCTTAAAGTTCAGTACCCCGTCCCTGCCTTCTCTCTGTATCCTTTAATACCCTTATACTGAAGAAATAGATCTAATTCCCTCTTAAATATATTTAATGAACCTGCCTCTACTGCCCTCTGTGGCAATGAATTCCACAGATTCTCCACCCTCTGGGTCAAGAAATTCCTCATCATCTCGGTCCTAAATGGTTTGCCTATTATCCTCAAACCGTGGCCCCGCGTTCTGGATTTTCCCATCATTGGAAACATCCCATCTGCATCCATTCTGTCCAGTCCTGCCAGAATTTTATATGTCTCTATGAGATCCCCTCTCAATCTTCTAAACTCCAGCGAGTAGAATCCGAATTTGCGCAATCTTTCCTCATAAGTCATTCCTGCCATTCCAGGTATCAGCCTGGTGAATCGCCTCTGCACTCCCTCCATTGCAAGAACATCCTTCCTTAGATAAGGTGACCAAAACTGCACACAATACTCCAGGTGGGGTCTCACCAAGGCCCTGTACAGCTGCAGTAAGGTATCCTTGATCCTATACTCAAACCCTCTTGATATGAAGGCCAACATACCATTTGCCTTTTTAACCGCCGCTGTACCTGCATGCTTGCCTTCAGAGACTGGTGTACAAGTACCCCTAGCTCTCTCTGCACTTCCCCATCTCTTAATCTATTGCCATTCAAATAGTAATCTGCCCTTCGGTTTGTATTACCAAAGTGGATAACCTCACATTTATCCACATTGTAGTGCATTTGCCATGTACATGCCCAGTCCCTCAATTTATCCAAATCACACTGGAGCCTCCTGACCCCCTCTTCCATGCACACAACCCCTCCTAGCTTAGTGTCATCTGCAAATTTGGAGATATTACATCCAATCCCCTCATCCAGATCATTAATGTAAATTGTGAACAGCTGGTTTCCCAGTACAGATCCCTGTGGCACCGCCTGCCACTCAGAAAATGAGCCATTTATCCCAACTCTCTGTCTTCTACCTGCCAGCCAGTTCTCAATCCACATCAATACTTTTACCCCAATCCCATGAGCCTTGATTTTGGAAGCCAGTCATTTATACGGGACCTTATCGAAGGCCTTTTGGAAGTCCAGGTACACCACATCCACTGGCTCTCCCCCATCTATTTTACCTGTCACCATCTCAAAGAATTCCAATAGATTTGTCAAGCACGATTTACCTTTTGTAAATCCATGTTGACTCCGTCCGATCCCTTCTCTGCTAGTCATATGCTCCGCTATTACATCCTTAATAATGGATTCCATCATTTTTCCCACTACTGATGTAAGGCTCACTGGCCTATAATTCCCTGCTTTTTCTCTACCCCCCTTTTTAAATAGTGGGGTAACATTAGCTACCCTCCAATCCATGGGCACTGATCCTGAGTCTATCGAGTTCTGGAAAATAATTCTTAAAGCATCTGCTATCTGAATGGCCACTTCCTTAAGTACCCTAGGATGTAGATTATCAGGCCCTTGGGATTTATCTGCCTTCAATCCCATCAATTTCCCCAAGACCATGTCCTTAGAGATACTGATTTCTTTCACCTCCTCCCTTGCATTAGTCTCTATGTTTCCCAACATCCTTGGGAGGTTATTTGTATCCTCTCTTGTAAAAACAGAACTAAAGTAAGAATTTAATTGGTCTGCCATTTCCTTATTCCCCATTATATATTCCCCTGATTCTGACTGCAAAGGATCTACTCTGGATTTCACCAATCTTTTCCTCTTGACATATTTATAAAAGCTTTTGCAGTCGGTTTTTATATTTGCCTCAAGCTTACTTTCGTAATTTATTTTTGTTCTCTTGATTAATCCCTTTGTCCACCTTTGGTGCATCTTGAACTGCTCCCAGTCTTCGGTTGTGGTACTTTTTTTGGCCAATTGATATGCTCTCTCTTTGGACCTAATGCTGTCTCTAATTTCCCTTGTTATCCACGGTTGAGTCAACTTTTTTGGTTTATTTTTATGCCAAACCGGTATAAACGATATTTGCAATTTCTCCATTAGATCTGTGAATGCTTTCCATTGTCTATCGACAGTCAACTCCCCCATAAACACCACCCAATCAATCTTACTCAACTCCCGTCTCATACCATCATAATTCCCTTTATTTAAATTCAGAACCTTAGTCTCGGTTTTAATTTCATCACTCTCCATGTCGAGTGAGAATTCGATCATATTGTGATCGCTCCTACGCAAAGCGCCTCGTACAACAAGATTGTTGATTAGCCCCTTATCATTGCATAATACCCAATCTAAAATGGCCTGCTCCCGAGTTGGTTCCTCAACATATTGGTCTAGATAACCATCCCATAAACATTCAAGGAATTCCTCCTCCTCAGTATTTTTACTAATTTGGCTAGTCCAATCTATATGCAAATTAAAGTCTCCCATGATGACAACTGTTCCCTTATTGCACGCTTTTCTAAGTTCTCTTTTAATGCCTTCCCTCACCTCTACACTACTATTTTTAGGCCTATATACCACCCCCACTAACGTTTTCCGCCCCTTGCTATTCCTCAGTTCTACCCATATAGATTCCGCATCTTCCGAGTTGATATCCTTTCTGTCAATCGTGTCCGTCCCTTCTCTCACCATCAATACTACCCCACCCCCTTTACTTTCTTGCCGATCCCTCCTAAATATTGTATACCCCGGGTTGTTAAGTTCCCAGGTAATCCAAATCAATCATATTTGTTTATCTCAATTTCCACAGCTAATTCATCTACCTTGTTCCAAATGACAAGAATGAAGGTGGGGCTGCTAAAGGATAAGAGAGAAAACAAGTGCTTGGAGGCAGAGGAGGTTGGGGAGGTATTAATGAATACTTTGTATCAGTATTCACAAGAGAAAAGGATCTTGATCATGATGAGGTTGAAATTCAACAGGCCTGTGAGCTGGATAATGTGGAGATTAAGGAAACAGAAGTGTCGGATGCAATTTACCCCTGGTTGCTGTGGGAAGTGAGGGAAGAGATAGCTGGGGCAATAGCTGTGAGCTTTGAATCCTCTTTGGCTGCAGGAGAGGTGCCAGAGGATTGGAGAATGGCAAATGCAGCCCACTTGTTTAAAAAAATTAATAGGTAGAATCCTAGGAATTATAGACCAATGAGTCTTACGTCAAGGGTGTGCAAACTATTGGAGAGGATTCTTAAGGATAGGATCTATGAGCACTTGGAGAAGTACAATCCACTCAAGGATGGTCAGCATTGCTTTGTGAAGGGAAGGTCATGCCTCACGAGTCTAACTGAGTTTTTTGAGGAGGTAACAAAAGAAATTGAAGAGGGTAAAGCAGATGTGATCTGCATGTATTTTAGCAAAGCATTTGACAAGGTCCCCCACAAGAGACTCTTTCAGAAAGTCATGAGGCATGGGATCAGTGGAAAGGTGGCACTGTGGATAAAAAAAATTGGCTTGTTGGAAGAAAGCAGAGAGTAGTAGTGGAAAGTATTTTGCCTGGAGGTCAGTGACTAGTGGAGTGCCACAGGGATCTGTTCTGGGACCCTTGTGATTTGTATAAATGACCTGGATGAAGGGGCAAAAGGATGGATGGGTCAGTAAGTTTGCAGATGACATGAGGGTTGGAGGAGTTGTGGATGAAGCTGAGTGTTGAAGAAGGTTACAAGAATAAATAGAGAGGATGGAGAGTTGCGCAGAAAAAAATGGCAGATGGATTTCAATCTGGATAAGTGTGAGGTGATGCATTTTGGAAGCACTAACCAGAAGGCTGAGTGCAGGATTAATGGTCGATTACTTAAGAATGTGGATAAGCAGAGGGACTTGGGGTTCAAATCCATACATTACTCAAAATCGCCACACAAGTTGATAGGATAGTTAAGAAGGGCTGTGGGATGCTGGGATTCATTAATGGGGAATTCAGGATTAGAGAGGTCATGCTACAACTCTACAAATCTTTGGTAAGAATGCACTTCAAGGGTTGTGTTCAGTTCTGGTCACCTCATTATAGGACGGGTGTGGAAGCTATGGAGTGGGTGCAGAGGAGATATACTAGGGTGTTTCCTGGATTGGGAAACAAGTCTTATGAGGCAAGGTTAGCAGAGCTGGAACTTTTCTCTTTGGAGCATAGAAGGATGAGAGGAGACTTGATAGAGATTATGAGAGGCATCGATAGGGTGCACAGCCAGCACCTATTTCCCAGGGCAGCATCAACAAACACCAGAGATTAATCAAGAGAACAAAAATGAAGGGAGAGAATTTTAGGGGAAACATCAGGGATAATTTTTTTTTCAGAGCTGTGGGTGCCTGGAATGCCTTGCAAGGGGTGGTAGTGGAGGCTGAAATATTGGGGGCATTTAAGAGACTCTTCGACAGACACATGGATGAAAGGAAAATGGTGGGTTATGGGGTAGGGAGCATTTAGTATTTTATACATGGGTTGGCACAATATCGAGGTCCAATGGGCCTGTACTGTGCTGTATTTTCTAATGGTGTCTTTTTATACACTTGTATACACAGGACATTGCGACCATAGAAAAGTGCTATCAGGGCAACTGGAATAAATTAATGGTGGCCAATTATGGTTGGACACTGACACAAGAGGCATCAAGCGCTGAATACAAAACGGCAAAAGACTTTTAGGTCAATTAAACAAGCTAAATTCAATGAAAGTTAATTTAATGTTTCTTCAACTTCCTACATGATACAGCACATCTGAAATTATCTTTGAGTTTAGCTTGAAGTTGTTTATTGTAATTCAAAGCTTTTGAATGTGTTGTCCAGTGATCTCAGAGACACTCGTAAGTAACTTTGAAGGGTCTACTGTTAACCTCCCTGTTGCTCTTTCATTCCCTGAGGAGCAGAGAAATATCCATTCTTTAAGATTAGGCTCTTAAATTGACATGAAGTTCTAATCACAAATAGATAAGGAGGAAGGGGTAAGAGGGAAATGGAAATCACTGACATTACAAAAACATGAAGTAGAAAATTAAATAAAATGTTAAATGCCACATAAATAAGCCTCAGAGCTCATATGATGCCATTTCTTCTCACTATATCAGGTATAATGTGACAATAAGCTTGAAACTCACAACCCTATAAACCAGTGACATATATTCTTGAGAGATTCAGAGGGTGAAATTACCTCTGAGCTGCAGAACTAGATTGACATGGTGAATATCAAACTCGATTTAGTCTCTGATTCTCTTCCTGGTTTAATAAAACAGAAATTATATTCAGTCGTTCTCTTTCTCTTTAGCACATCCTCTCACTTCCTCCTTCCTCTCCCTTCTCTCCTCACCCCATACACCCTTTCCCTTTCCCATTCCCCCTACCCCCTTCCCTCTCGCTCTGCAATTAAAATTTCCCCAAACATTAGATGGATTCACATTTTAGCCCAGTAAAATCATTGTGTTCAGACATTTGGTCATTGAGTTTCCCTGCTCCAACTGTGCAGTGTCAGACTCATAATATCAAATTGCCTTTCATTTAATCGATGGTGAAGAAACATTATTCAATTTTTATTACACTGACTAATCTGAGTGACTGCAATCTTCCATTAAAACCCTTGCTTTGTGGTGGCTGGTTTTCAGAAAATCTTCCCCAAGATAATCTTGAGTTAATGAATGTATATGTCAGGTCTCGGAAGGTGGGATTAAGTGAATCACTTCAGAAGTAAATGGGATATGGGAGTACAAAGGAGAGAAATCAGGAGGGCCAAACAAAAAGCCCTGAAATAGCTTTGGCAGTGAAAGTAAAGGAGAATCTGAAGAGATATAGTTAATTTATCGAAAAACGATAGGACTGGTTCACAAGTTAAAGTTGAAGGCATTCGATGGGGTTTTGCAAAAAATTAATCGAGGAAGCTGGCTGCAGGTAAAGGGGTGTCTGGTAGGTGGGAGGCTTTGAACAGAGGAACACTATGGTGGTAACATTACAGCTGTAGACAATTTAACAAAAGAGAGTGAATCAGTGCAGGAGTGGGACTTTGAGGTTTTGGCTCACAAGGCTTCAGCGAGGAGTCACAGGTAAGGCTTCTGTAGTGGTTAAATAATACTCACCAAATTAAAAGAAATTAAGTAAAGTAGGCATGCAGAATCAGGTGATGTGTTGTATCTGCATGATGTGGGAGCAGGTAGACACCATTGTAGTTCCGGATGACCACATCTGCTGTAAGTATTCATGGCTTGAAGAATTCAGGTTCAAAATTGATGACCTGAAATCTGACCTTCAAACACTGCGACACATCAAGGAGAAGGAGAGGTACCTGGACACTTTCAGGAGGCAGAGGGGATTTGATTGAGGTATTTAAAATTATGAAGGGAATAGATAGACAAGGCATAAATAGACTCCCCTGAGGGTGGGGAGATTGAAACAAGAGGGAATAAGTTAAGGGTAAGGGGGCAAAACTTTAGGAGAAATGTTAGAGGATGCTTTTTCACTCAAAGAGTGGTAGCAGAATGGAATGATCTTCCAGAAGAGATAGTTGCGGCAGGGTCCCTTCTGTCATTTAAGAGAAGGTTGGATGTGTACATGGATGTGAGGGGTTTGGAGGGTTATGGGTGGAGAGTGGGTGGGGGATCTAGTCAAGTTGTTCAAGTGAACTGGCACGGACTCGAAGGGCTGACATGACCTGTTTCCACGCTGTAAATGGTTATATGGTTATATTAGAATATCTGCCTCACGTTCAGCCTGTGGTCAGGGTCAAAAGGGTATGATTTCAAGTGAGACAGGTAGTGGGATCCAAAAGACAGTTCTGGAGGAGCCTCAGCCCTTGATCTTGTCTCACATCCAAGATTCTTACTCCTTATGTGGATAATAGTTAGGTCTATAGGAAGGATGAGCACCTGACTCTGGCACCATGGTTTAGGAAGGCATTCAATGAGGAGGGGTGGAAGTGAAATGTAGTGGTAAATGGGGATAGTAAATTAGAGGAATAGACAAAGTTCTATGTTGTAGGGAGAGAGGGTACCTAAGGCTGTGTTGCCTGTCTAGTACCCAGGTTCGGGACATATTATCTGTCCTGTAAAAGAATTTGCAGTGGTAGGAAAAAGAACTATATTTTTGTGGTCCATGTGGGTACCAAAGACATAGGTGGAATAAGGAAAGATGTTCTGCTAAGGAAGTTTGAGGAGCTAGAGTCTAAGTTTAAAAAGCAGAATCAAAAAGGTGGTCATCTCTGGATTACGACCTAAGCCGAATACAAATTGGCACAGGGTCCAGAAGATTAGAGAGTTAAATGCTCATGGATTGTTGTGTGAGAAGTGGGTTCCAAATGGGCACCAGTATTGGGGAAGGAAGGAACTGCTCAAAGGAGAGGGGCTCCATCTGAATCGTGATGGGACTTTGATCCTAGCCAATTGTTTAACTAGGACTGTGGACAGGGATTTAAACTAAATAGAAGGTGGGGGGGTGGGTTCAACAGATTGGAGAGGGATGGATAAAGTAAAAGAGTGTGGATAAAGTTAAAGCAAAAGTTAAAAAAGAGAAAAGTAAGAGTAGAGTTTATAAACATCAAGTGCAAAAGAGGCAAAAGTTACCAGATTTTAAAAGTACAAGTAATGGCACTTTATGTGAATATCCAAACGAGGCCAGTGAACTTATGGCACAAATTAGTACAAAGGGGTTATGATTTAGAAATCTGGTTGCAGGATTGAGAGGATTGGGAATTAAATATCCAACCATATCAGGTAATATGGGAGGACAGGAAGGTGGCACCTCTTAGGTAAGAATGAAATCAGGGCAATAGTGAGAGATGATGTAAGTTTTAAGGAGAAAAATGTTGAATCCATTTGGTTAGAGATTATTACTAATAAAGAGAAAAAAAATCATTGGTCCAGGTAGTCTATAGGCCACCCAGTAATAACATTTCAGTGCCACAGGCAATAACCAAGAAATATCGGAGGCATGTAAGGATGGATCAGCAGTTATCATGGGGGACTTTAACATGCACATCGACTGGGTGAATCAGGTAGGTCATGGCAACCTTGAAGAGGACTTCATAGAATGCATATGTGATGCCTTTCTTGAACAGCATGCCACTGACTGAACTTATAAGGAAACATCTTGGATCTGATCCTGTCCAATGAGACAGGTAAAATGAGCGATCTAGTAGTTAGGGAGTTTCTTAGAAAGAGTGATCACAGTATGATTGAATTTCTTATACAATTGGAGGGTAAAATAGTTCAGTCTAAAGTCAGAGTATTATGCCTAAACAAGGGAATGTACAAGGGGATGAGTGAGGCCATTGGCCAGGGTAAACTGGGAACACAGGCTATGTGGAGGAACGGTTGATGAACAGTGGAAGACTTTCAAAGAGATTTTTCACAGTGCTCAACAAAGGTATATTCCAGTTAAAAGTGGAGTGGAGTAAAAGTGGAGACAGTCGGCCTTGGATAACTAAGGAAATAAAGGAAGGCATCAAACTGGAGGCTTGTGCGTGCAAAGTTGCCAAGAGCAGTGGGAAACTAGAAGATTGGGAAAACTTTAAAAAGCAACAAAGAACCACGAGTGAGCAATAAAGAGAGGGAAGGTAGACTACAAGAAAAGATTAGCACAAAACATACAAATGGACCCAAAAGTTTTTAAAATTTTATAAAAGGATGGCTAAATTGAAGGTTGGTCCCTTGCAAGATGAGAAGTGGGAATTAATATTGGGTAACGAGAAATTGGCTGAGGCTTTGAACAACTATTTTGTGTTGGAATTCACAGTGGAGGGCATGACGAACATGCCAAAGACAGATGTTATGGAAGGTGAGGACCTGGATGTAATGGGTTTCACGAAGAGGTGGTACTGAGAAAAGCTGATGGTCTGAAAATAGGTAAGTCTCTATCCTGATGGAATGCATCCCAGGATACTTAAAGAATGGCAAATGCTTTAGTAGAGGATTTAGTATAATTTAACAAAATTCTTTGGACTCTAGGCAGGTTGAATGGATTGGAAGGATGTAGGCAAAAGGCAGGGACCTATAGGCCAACTAGTTTAACACCTGTAGCTGGAAAATTCTTGAAGATATTATTAAAGAAGAAATAGCAAGACATCTGGAGCAAAATGGATCCATCAGGCAAACACAGCATCGACTCAGCAAAGGCCGGTCCTATTTGACAAACTTACTGGAGTTCTTTGAGGATATAATGAGTACGGTAGATAGAGGGGAGCAGATAGATGTTGTTTATTTAAATTTCCAGGTGTCCAATAAGGTGCCACATAAAACTCTTACACATAAGAAAAAGATGCATGGAGTTGTGTGTGATATACTGTATTAGCAGAGATAGAGGATTGGTTAACCAATAGAAAGCAGAGAGTTGGGATACAGGGATGTTTACTGTTTGGGGTGTTGCATGGGTCAGTACTGGGCTCAAAACCGTTTTGGCTTTGGAGACAGTGCAGTAGTGGTTCTCCAGGTTGATTCCAGAGTGAGGGGGATAGCCCCTGAGGAGAGATTGAGTTGTCTGGACCTGTACTTGCTGGAATTGAGAAAATGAGAGGGAATCTTATAGAAATGTATAAAATTATCTGGTAGATAAGAAATAGGTAAGTTGTTTCCACTGGTGGGGGACATTAGAACTTTGGGACAGCCTCAAGATTCAGGGTAGTAGATTTTGGACCCGTGAAGAGGAACTGCTTTTCCCAGATGATGGTGAATCTGTGGAATTTGAGGCCCATTGAAGCAGTGAAGGCTACCTCAGTAAATATGTTCAAAACAAGATTGGATAGATTTTTACATAATCGGGGAATTAAGGGATATGGGGAAAAGGCAGAGAGGTGGAGATGAAATAATCAGATCAGCCATGATCTCATTGAATGGCAGAGAAGGCTTAATGGGCTGGATGGCCTACACTGCTCTTATTTCTTTTGATCTGATGTTCTTATGTTAGTTAAGATAAATAGACATAGTATTTTTTTTTACCCAAAGAACGTGACTTTGCAAGGAAAACTAGAGGTCATAGATTTAAGGTGAGAGGGACCTGAGAGCCACCTTCTTCACACAGATGGTGGGAGAATATTGAATAAGCTGCAGGAGGAAGTGGTAGAAGGGCGGACAATTTTAATGTTCAAAGGCATTTAGACGGGTACATGGGTAGGAAAGGTATATGGGCTGGAGGCATGTAAATATGAGTAACTTGGCTGGCATGAATAAGTAGGCCAAAGGACCTCTTTCAATACTGTAAAAGTCTATGACACCATGACTTTAAGTGCAAGGTAAGACTTACACAGTGAATGTTGTAGAATAGTGAAATGTAAGGGTATAGGCACATGGATCCTTGAAAGTGGTGACACATGGAGACAGTGTAATAAAGGGATTTGGCATGTTTGCCTTCATTGGCCACTGCTCTGAGTACAAGAATTGGGACATCAGGTTGGTATACCTGAAGTATTGTGTACAATTCTGGTCCACCAGCAGTAGGAAAGATGTCCTTGAGCTGGAAATGATGCGGAAAGGATTCATGAGCATGTTATTGGGCCTGGCAGGCTTGAATTGTAAGAATCTGGATAGGCTGGGACTTTTCTCCCTTGAGCATAGGAGGCCAAGGAGGAAACTGGTAAAAGGTATATAAAATTATAAGGGACGCAGATAAAGTGAATAGTCACATACTTTTTTCCAGATTCAGGGAGTTGAAAAGATTTAAGGTGAAAGATTTATAGGAGACCTGAGAGGCAACTTTTTCCCACAGAAGGTGAAGGGTATATGTGGAATGAGCTGCCAGTGGAAGTGGTTGAGGGAAGTACAATATAACAGTAAGAAAACACACACTTAGACAAGAACATTAAAGAAAGGTTCAGAGGGATATGAGGCCCAATGCAGACAAATGGGACTAACACAGGGAGGGAATGTGGCTGGGATGGGCTGAAGGGCCTGTTTCCATGTTACATGACTCCATGCTTGATGATTCAAGGTTGATGTTCTATTGGATAATGTAATACAATGCCTCCTCTCTCTGACCCTGTCAACCAGCTTTGGTCAAAACTATGGGTGTCATTTTATTTTCTTAAAGTACCTTAAATAGTTTGGGTCAATGCACACTGAGTCTTGCATTTTCTGATGGTACAGGTATTAGCATTGTTAGGTTGTCCTGGGACATTTTATTTCTGCACACTAATCTTGCACTTGATTCTGGTTCATTTTTTACATATCAGCATAATCATTCATTACCAAATTTATTTAGGATTATAAAAGAACTATTGAACTAAACATGTTTTTTAAGTAACATGGACCTAATCAAATGAATACTAAATTTGACTGCTGGACTCAAAAAATATAATTTCTGTATAATTGGTTTAACCTGTGGTGCAGTGAATTCATTGTTCACTCTCCTACTGAGCATTGCTTCAAGAGGAGAATTTACATTTCCCAAGCTGTTAATAACTGACTCTTTGTCACGCATGCCTTACAATGAATTATGATCAAACATTTCTAGCCCCCTCTCTGGTTAAATCAAAATCTCCTAATTAGTAGGCACATGCAAAAATCATGAAGCGCATTTGATTGAGAGGGCCCATTACCAGCAAGAAAAGGTAGATGTAATTTTCCAATATATTTGTAAGTACACACTGTGGCATTACAGTTTGCATTTCAGTTCAACATATATTCTGGCTCCTGCTGAAATAATACAATTGGAGCAGACCAGTCAGCTCTTTGAACCTCCACTGCTCATTACTATTTACCTTTCTTTATCTCATTTCTCTTGTGGCATGCACAAAGGACTAATTGTGAACAGAAATCAGCCATGGACTAAAATTTATTTCAGACAATCAATTTAATTCAAAGTCATATCTTTGTTGAAGAAAATATTAATTATGGATAGCAATCTAATCTTCACAGGATTTAAGTCCTTTGGAAAATGACAAATGAGGACAATCCCTTAGAATGGAAAACTAATATTTTGACAAAATGAATAACAGGGTTAATTTAATTTATCAGAGTTCTGCATATCTATTTAGTTCAAACCTGCTGTATCTGTTGTATTATGTAATATCCTCTTTGCAATTCACATATCAATTCACTTCCAAACTATCGTTCCACTTTAAACAGGGATTTTATTGAGGTACTTACAAATTATTGTTCTGTATTTGCTGGCACTGAGGTTGTCTCCTCTGCATTGGTGGATGGGGGTTGGGGGGATGGTTGGAAGGGTGTTCTTCATCCTCCCTGATAGCTTTGTCCTTATCATTCTCCACTATTTCAATGAAGCTCAAAATAAGTTTGAGGAAAAACTACCCTATCCTTCGACTTGACCTTTGGTTCAGCATTTTTCAATCACATCACGCCCATTTGCACTTCTTCTCAATGGTCCTTTTGTTTCCTTCCTTGACCCATCACTGTGCTGTGTCGTTATTTTATTACTCCTTCATTCAAGCCTCTCAAGTATTCTTCCTTCACCTGCTCTCTTTCTGTACATCTTATTTATTTTTGTAATGCTGTTTTCCACTGCTGGTTAAAGGTCAATGACCTGAAACATTAATTCTGATTTTCCCTTCGCAGATCCATTCCCTTGTGGAGTGCAACGTGCATTTCCTGGTTTTATTTATCCATAATTCACAATATTTGGCTTTTAATATTCAGAGTGAACATCAAAGGAAATGTCTTCCTTAAATCCAAATTTCATAAGCAATCTAATTGTTCTGATAAAATAGCAGCATGTCAAAACACATACACATAACTTTTAATGAGCAAATTGGCAGGGATTAAGAGATACACCATGAGCTATGAAGTTCCATAACTTGCGGGTTGATTTATGTTCTTCTGCTATAAGCATTGCCCAAGCAGCATATCACCTTTCACTTCCACTTATATTTCAGGCATTATTGGATTTGCACATTAATTGCTCATTAACTTCACAACAGAAAGTTAAGGCTCAAATTTTACAGCATATGCAAACATAGGCAGTTTGGGTTATTGTTTTTATTTTCAGTTAGCTTGATGGCAATAGTTGAGAGGATTATGTGTGGTCTTCCAGTGGTCCACAGTATCTCCCTCTGCAGTGGTGATGCAATATCTTTGTGGTGTCTCACTCAACAACGATAATCGGTCCAGTGCTTAAACTAGGGGTATTGCCAGAAGAGTTTGAGTTTGTCTTTTTGATGAAACAAGGTGTTCAAATGATGAGATCAAGCTCCAAGTACTTTGTCTAGAGAAGACTTAATCTTGCTTACTCCTTCTGTGTCAATCACATACTCCCACCCTGGCCACAGCACTCAGGAAGATCAGCATGTTTCCCTTTGGATGCAAATCAGGGACTTTACAAGGTTAGATTAGAAATGTTCCTTGAGCTCCTCATATCTTCCAGGATTAAGGCACACCTACTGATGACAGAAACATGATATTCCCTGTTAAAGTCAGTTTTAAGGTCAGAAGACATTTGGTTATTCTTCAGAGAGAGTTGGTAAAAAGAAAGAGTAGGTCATCTCAGACAGCCAGGTTCACTCCATGAATACGGCATTCCTCTTCCAATCTACCCCTCCAGAAGGAGGTGAAACCCCTCACCTTGTTCTTTGTTAGCCACATCCTGCCCATCTTGTCCACAGTATAGTGATGTCAAGTCAAACTATTTAGAGCTCTTGAGCTTTGATAAAGGCTCAGCACTCACAACCGGTGCGGCTGAAGAGTTTTCCAGAGGGTTTTGGTATTCCAGACCCCAAACGTTTTAATGTGGAGGAAAAATTGCCAGTATGTTGTTTCTTTAAATGTAGAGTAACTGTTGTACACCAGCTATCACACAAGCTTCTCATTATCTAGACACCAGTGTTTGTTGTATGAAGGTAACACAATAATGAGCACCATTTCCAACATGAGTACTCTCATGTCAACACAAGAAAAACCACAAGATCAACATCTAAACTCTCAAGTTTGTTCATCTCACTGCCTCTCAACACCCCCCCCCCAGCCCAAAGGTGTGAGGGGAATTTTGGGTTCTCTAACATGGAGAAGCAGAATTATTTTTGATGAAAATAACTAGAAGGTTTAAGTACTAATTAACCACAAATATAAATAATTCCTGGATCGGAAGCTCCATCTTTCTTTGAGGGAAAAGAAACAGGCCAGCTGGTATCTAAAGGCAGTAGTCCAGCTGAAGTTAGGTATTGATGAGATAGGAGAATAGCTAATATGCTTTAATTTAAGAAGGCCTGCAAGGACCAAGCGAGGAAACTATATCAGTGTGCACTATATCAGTCACAGGAAAGTTACATTGGACAACAATTATTTCAAAAAGTTTGCATATGGAAGAAAAAAATGAGGATTATGATAAACAACTTCAAGCTGAATACAAAGATAATTTCAGATTTTCTGTATCATGTGGAAGTTGGAGAAACATTAAATTAACTTTTTTTGGAATTCAGCATGTATAATCACATAATGATGGTGACACATCGCATTCTTTCAACTAACTTAAAAAAATGTTTTGCCACTGATTTTCGTTTGTACGCAGCATCTGATGCTGCTCATGTCAAGACCCAACAATAGTCAGGTGGCGATGATGGTTCCAGTTGCTCTGATACCGCTCTTTGGTGGTCGCAATGTCCGGGTGAAAGATTTCACCATGTTACTCAGTGACTGCACCAAGTTCAGCAGAGAAGAAGTCCAAGGGCAAATGCAGAAAATTAACTTTCAAAGACATGGTTTTTGTATGCTTGAAATAGACTTAGAATATGATAGGAAATCACAAAAATAGGTTTTATCTAAAAAATGGTATGTGATAGGAAAATTTGAAGTGATTTTCATGATTAGCAGCCCAAAACCATAAAATACATCCAAAAGTGTTCAGAAAGCAAAATCTTCATTGTCCAGTGTTACTGACAGTGATTCCTTGGGTCAAGGTTTATTTGCATTTCAAAAGGCATGAACTGATGAGAGGCAGTCAGCATGGCATTTTTCATGGGAGATGCTGTCTTGTAAATTTGAGATTTTTTGAGATGGTGACCAAAAGATATTGTCTACATGGACTTTAGCAAAGGTAGGCTGTTCCAAAACTTTTGATCACAAAGTGGGCTAACAAATTGGATTCAAAATTGGGTTAGAGGTAAGAGTTAGAAGGCTCTAGTGGAGGGTTGATTTTCAAATTGGGACTTGGAATAGTACTAGGTCCTTTACTGCTCATCATATATGTCATTGATTTAAAAGACATTGAAAGTGGGATCTTGATTAAATTCACTGATTGGTGGTATTGTGGGCAATGAAGACAAGTTTGCAATCTACTTTCACATCAGTGAAGCAATGCAACTGTCCTTGACAATGCTATGAAGAGGCACTTATCAACAAACTGCTCACCAATGTTCAGTGCTACACCACCATCAAGGAAGATGATTGCTCCGTTGCATGTGAGAACTTTGAAAAGTTTGGCCACCTGGCTGTGCTCATCTTTCCTGTATTCATTCAGTAACTGAAGAGCGTAGAACCAGCAGTGAAGACTACAGAGCTGTTCTGGGAGACAGTGAAGAGGCTAACATAAGGTCTCGGCAGCAGATCTGAATTAAAATGCCGACTTTAGCAGAAAATATATGGATGAATGTGTTCCTAGTCTGAATTTTTAGTTGTTCTTGTATTATTTTATAAAGAGTGTGACCAGTTGTAGCAAGTAAGAAATTTAATGCATATGTACATTGAAGAATGCATATGTACATTGAAGAATGTATATGACAATAAAATCATAGCCATTTTGTATTGACCAAGATCACTTGTCTTCAAATCTCTCCAGAGCCTTGTTAATGACACCACAATGCACACCAAGCCCTTCCCGTTTTAAAAATGGACAAATCTCCACTTACTTGAACTAGTGCTGCTGCAACACCTCTCATGAAGCTTAATATTATCCAATGTAACAACCACCTGACACAGCAATCATCATCCTTCCATTGGTGCCCTATGCCCCTCGGGTGTACACAACAACTACTCACCAAGATTTTCCAACATCCCCCTCCCAAACCCTCAACTTGCACCTCTTAGAAGTGCACGAGAACACCAAATGCAGGTTTTCACAGTGCCATACACCTTTTAGGCTTAGAAATGTATCACTGAAGCTTGACTATCACAATGTCAAAATCAAGGAACTCTATAGAACCTCTGCAGGATGACCTTCAAATACACATTACAACATTTCAGGAATGTGAATCAGCAAAATCTTATCTAATACATTTGTGCATGTATGTCTGTTTGTTTGACTGTTTTCCATGCAAATCAATATGGAGCAACCTAGAAATATCCAAGGAGGTTCAGTAGGGGTAATATTTGATGCTAAGTGTCATGACCACATTGAATTTAAACTTAAAGGTCATATGAAGTTCAAAAGTTCAAAAATAATTGAACTTGCATCAGGGGCACTTCAATTAGTTACAGAGCTGTGCATCAATGTACATTCAAGTGGCCAAACCCAGTTCGATATGGGACCAAAAAAAGCAAAGTAACATTGGCAGAAGCTCTTCACAAGTCCGTAGAGATAGACAAAGGAAAGAGACAGCAGAGGAACACCTGTTTCGCCTCACTATTGATGCTTCCAGACATGCAAGGAGCAGGCAGCAGGAAACAGACCAGCAGTGATACGCCCATCTCAGTGCTCAGGTGTCCAGACAGGCAAGGACCAGGCAGCGGGAAGCTGAGTAATAACGCCAGGCCTGGCTCCGTGCTCTTGCCACCAGGCATTCCAAGAGTCTGCTGAGGAAGGACAAGTAAGCTGCCAAGCAATGCAAACAAAAGCCACCCATCGAAGGGCAGCACCATTTTCTGTTATAAAGAATATAAATGTTGTGTTTGAAAAATTATATTTATGCAGAATTACCATGAAGCTTTTTTGGATATTTTGTTTCAACCATGTAATCAAGAACTGAGTGGTCTTTTTTACCTGGGCAACGCTGGGTATCCTGCAAGTCAAGAATGAAAATGATGGAACATAAATGCTGGTGTAAGGTACTGCAAAAGAAAAGAAGTAATTGCTGAGCTACTCCTTTTCAAATGCTGTCTTCGAAAATCAGAGATTTTTACTGTAATGCACCAAATGCCATTGCAAAGAGAGGCTCAGAGATAAATTTGTGAAGAACATAGTCCAGTCCATGTTATGCTCTATGTAATTCTCTTGTGCCTTCATCACCTAAGACTCTGAGCAGTATCATACCAAGGTAGTAACATATTTACCTTTAACAAAACATTTTATGGGGTTAGGCAGGAGAATTCACAAACATGTAAGGAAGGTTCTACTTCAGTGAAAGGCAAGCAGTCGCATAAACTATTATCAACTAACTGCTTGATGTGCGTGGCTGAGAAACATTCCTGTAGCATTATTTAAGGATATTTATTCAGACATAACCTTGGAAGACTGAATAAGTATAGGGAGACAATGCTTTACCAACAAATGTCAGGTAATGATAAAATCTATCAATCTTGCATTTATTTTAACCTTGTATCTACTGTGTTTTCATTTCTAGTTATCAAGTTCTTCATTAATTGCACATTTTGCATTAATGCATTTAAACAGAGTCCTTTTGATACCCATCAGCTTGATCAAGCAAAGCTAGATACTTACTGACTTTGCCATCAAATTGGGTTTAAATCAGGAGGAAAATGATGCCTGCAGGTGTGGTGTGATGTGATGGATTTTAAAAAAAATTTAAATTGTTAAAATTTTAACATTTTATTTGCAACACGGTATAAGCTGATTCTGGCAATAGAAACTGGTGTTACCCAATTACACCCAATTAACCTGCAAAACTATGCATTTTGGAGGGTGGGAGGAAACCAAAGCACCCGGGGAAACCCCACGCAGGTCCCGGAGAGAACGTGCAAACTCCTTCGACCCAGTTAGCCAGTGTCGTTATAGCATCATGCTAATTGCTGCCACAACAAAGGGAGCAAGAGTGCAGGAAGCATCTTTGGTAAGGCTACAAAATAGCTGAAAGGATAGCATAAATTAAATGCAAATAGATAAATTATATTCTCCCACTGACATACTGTTGATTTGGAGAATAAGGAATAGGTAAACTCAAAGAGGATAAATGGATCCTGGACAACCAGCATATTTTCAGAGGACAACCTCACAGGTGATGGCTGCAAGACATATGGCTATGAGCTGAAGACTTTCAAAGAACAACATAATAACTACTTGATAGGGCACAGATAAAAGTCTCCCAGTGCTAAAGATGGTGGGTATGGTTACTTGCCCTGAATAGCTATAAAGAAAACAGCAAAAGAGCTGCAGAAGTGCAATAATATTAGACTTCTTTGCCAATGGGTTAAATATATTGCCCTGTGTAGTAGAGAGAGGGAGAGAGAGAGAGTGATCCTTGTGTTGTCAAATAAAGGTAGCCATCCTTAGATTTTTTTCAGCTGACCCCTGAAAAGTGAAGGTCGTTCTCTGTTCTTCTCTCTCTTCCATATTTCCACTAGTCTCACCACATCTTTTAAGGTTCATGACAAAGTCCAAGAGAATGTGGAGCACTTCCAACATCTCAAAAGCCATCTTTCAATGAGAAAAGCTTAATTCTAGTAGGCTAGCATGGCCTTCAATCACCTGAGGAAGAGACTAATTGAAGATCAGGGCCTCAGACTTCATTGACTTCCAAGTCAAGTCAAGTCACCTTTATTTATCATTCATACCATACTCACACAGTAAAGACGAGATAGTGTTTCTCCAGGACCATGGAGCATATTTGCATAAATATAAATTAGAATAGAAGTTAAACACATTGAAATATTAAAATATTAAGATGTATACAATAAAAGTCTATGATACACTATCGACATATGTTTAGGAAATTCAGGAGCCTGATAACTTGGGGGAAATCTGGACGAAGGGGCCCAAATGCTACGGTACCTCCTACCAGATGGCAGAAAGGAGAACAGTTTACGTGAGGGATGTGTGGAGTCCTTCACAATGTTTATTGCCTTTCGCCTGCATTGAGTGTTGTAGATGTCCTTCAGCATAGGAAGAGAGCCCTCCCCATGATATTTTCTGCTGACCACTATCCTCTGCAGGGTCCTGTGGTTTGAGGTGGTCCAGCTTCCAAACCAGGCGGTGATGTAGTTGCACAGGATGCTCTCAATACATCCTCTGTAGAATGTAGTGAGAATGGAGGGTGGGAGATGAACTTTCCTCAGCCTTCGCAGGAAGTAGAGGAACACTAATCCCCTTCCAACAGTGTGCTTTGGAGATATGGACATCCAAGACATAGTGCATCAAAATAATGGGAAAGAAACATCCTGTGAGATTTTTGTAGTCCAATTGGAGCAGAGACACTGCTCTCAAACTCTGCTGGACAGGCCATGTTGCTATATGCTTATCCACCCCATTCTTCTGATCTCTTCCATTGCAGTTGATCTCCAACATACAAAGAAGATGCTTCAAGGAGCTTCTCAAGCTTCCCAAAGAGTATAATATCAACATAGGTTTTGATAGCACTGTCCTAGGACAACTAAAAATGGAGGAGAAGAACCTGGTGCATATTTGGATGGTGCTGCAGTTTAAAGCACCCAAGGTTAGATTTGTCAGGTTCCACCTGCCCCTGGAGATGCGAGTTGCATGGAAACAACCCCCATGTACCTCAATTCACACAGAACTCAACTAGAAGAAATTATCCTTTACCTTGAGGGACTGCCAAGGAAGAAAACTCTGGGAA
Source organism: Narcine bancroftii (assembly GCF_036971445.1). Classification (NCBI taxonomy): domain Eukaryota; kingdom Metazoa; phylum Chordata; class Chondrichthyes; order Torpediniformes; family Narcinidae; genus Narcine; species Narcine bancroftii. The sequence goes on from NC_091469.1 coordinate 336,090,516, forward strand.
GCAGAGGAGATTTTAAAAAATAAATGCCTAGACATATTCTATTGAAGTCAAGATGAAAACAAATACATGCTAGGTAGAAAATTAGCCTAAACCTGGATGGAAATCCAGGTTCTCAGCTCATAATGCTTCTTTGTCGCAAACTATAGTACAGCATTGGCCCACTATGTCTAAAACCACATTAAACATCCCATCTGCCCACCCATGGTTTGCATTCATCAACCCTGACAGCATGTCCCAGACAGCAGCCATTCCCTGTGTAGAAAACCTGCCTCACAAATCCCCTTTAAACTTGCCCAACTCTTGCTTTGAACTTTGGTCCTCCAGTGTTTGACATCTCCCTTGGAAACAGACTATTGATCTTATTTGTACATCTTGTCATTTTTTAAAACTCATTATTCATGTTTATCTTCCTGAGAAACTAGCTGTACCACCAATGGGTTCGTCATTCAGATTAGAAACCATGGAATAAATTACTGGGTGGTTAGTAAATTACATCTGACATTCATAATTCTGCTGCCTATCCTCAGAAATAATTGAAAACATTCAATAGTTAATTAGATTAACGGTAGCCAGATGGCTCTTACATAATATCTGTAATGTGAAAAGTGCTATATTTATTATTGATTTGTTATTACCATATGGTATACAATTACATTCACAAACAACTTCCACTTGCTTCATCTAAATAATAAAGGAGAGAGAGCTATTCATCTTTTTTTTAATATATCTAATTGATACATTAATGTAGTTATGGTTCATTCTGGCTGTATGAAGGGGACTTTGTCTATTGTATAATTAGAAGAGAGCAAAAACAGAATCAATCGCTATGTGTAATGATCATCTCCTGAGATTGTTTGCAGGCATCCTTGGTTTCAGATACAGTCACAAGTAACCCCAGTCTGTCCCTTTATTCAGTCTTTTAAGTTTCATGCTGAGAAACGTCATGGTCTATAAAATGGTAACAGAGTCTTTTAGCAATGGGTTATCATATTATTATTTTTATGTATACACACACACACACACACACACACACACACACACACACACACACACACACACACACAAAACACACACACACACACAAAAACACACACACACACACACACTTTTATGTTATTGTCAGCAATGTAGTGTTCTTCCTGAAGATAAATGAAAATGAGAAAAAATCATGGAGTTATTTGAAATCTGTTGTTTTGCCTTATACCACAAGCATTATCAAATGTTCCCTGACCTGCAGAGTGCTTATATTACTTTTTTTAAAAAATTATGGATGAAATGTTAATTCAGTTTTGTCTGTTATCAATACCACTTAACTAGGGGAAAAAAAAAACAATGGTTCAGAATTTACCTAAACAGTACATAGGGTCTGAATCTGCATGTAGCTTATAGTGTTTGAATCTTGATGGCAAATGAACATCTAAAAAGAAGCATAAAACTAGCTGACATATTAAAATAGTTAAAGAGCGCTGTGCCAAATTATTTACATAAATACATTGTTGAACAAATTATAGAAGATGAAAAGTGATCATAAATTAGTGAACCCAGCAATTATGTTGTAATCCATTGATTAATGTGTTTGACTAGCCAATGAATGCTGAACCAGGATTGGTGCTGCACAATTGTTCAGCAAAAGGAGGTGTAAGATGCTCCTTCCATCCGATAGGACACCCTTGGGCAAGGTGTAGTACCTGTTTAGCCTCCCAACCAGGGTCACGTGAGGCCATGGATTGCAGATAGTGGATGGTTTTTACCAGCTGGAATTTATGGTTATAAAACTAAAAACCCTGGGCAGATGAATCTGCTGATCAATGGCCAGGGTTACCCATCCAGTATGGACACTGTAGCTGAAGAAGGCAATGGGAAACCACTTCAGTATTTTCCATTGCATAATCATGGACTCATTATCGACTATGGTCTCAGCTCAAAGATGGAGCCTTCACTGAAGGGAAACGCAAGGCAACAATTACAATTCGGAGGGTCAGAGATTGTGACAGATGGAGAGACATGAACAACAAGGCACCTGAATGATGATGATGAATGCTGAATCAATTAAAGTTTTCAAGTCTGAGATCAATGTTTGTTTGGTGGGCATTTCAGGACTTAGTTAACAAATGAGAATTAGATGCATGACAACTATGATTCATTAAATAGCAACACTTTTAGCTCTTTTCATACTGCCAAGAACATGTGGGTCGAACCGGGTAATTAGTGTGTCCGTAACTGGTAATCACTCAGTGAAAAATGTCCCAACCAAGCAGGGCAAGTTAAAATCAACCGGGGTCTGACTCTTGGTGGGGAAGGGGGGGTGGTGGGGCAAGTGCTAGAGCCTGGCTCAATTAACTCATTAATCACTCTGTGGTGGTGTGAATGGTCTACTTGACTTACTGGGCTTGCATCAGTCTTTCCGAGCGTAGCTGGCGGTAATGTGTAACCAGCTGCACTGTGAAATATAACAGTGCAGTCAGCGAGGCTGTCAGAGTGCAGCTGGCGGGGCTGTTAACGTGTACCTGTCCATTAAATTATCACAAGATTACTTTTAATACCTAATACAATGCAAATGCTGTGTAAATTGTTGTTATATTCCATTGTTTAGGGAATAATCACAAGCTGGTCTGTGGGTTTGTTCTAAGTTTGAACAGTCTGAAACCCATTGCGGTAGATTGAGTACAATCTCTTTTATACATTGAGCGTATATGTCTTATTAAACTGTGTGCAATTTTCCCCACAGTCTTTTAAACACTGAGCATGTACGTCTTATTAAACTGTGCGCATTTCTTTCCCACTGTCTCTTAAACATTGAGCATGTATGTCTTATTAAACTGTGCCTGCTTTTTTTCTCCCACAGTCTTTTAAACATTGAGCGCATATGTTTTGTTAAACTGTGTGCATGTTTTGCCCATGGTCTTTTAAACGCGTAAGTGCTTTATTCCTGCTACGATTTCACTGCCCTGTAAGTACGTAATACATCACTCGTGATGTCACTACTGAAGGCGAATCCACCCCCCTTAAAATGCCGGGTTCCTGATGAACCTGGTAAATCACGGTGCAGGGGAAATGTCTCCCTGGTTGCAACATGCCTGGTAAATTTAGCTGCTTCCTAGGAGGGTGCGAAAGGGGCTAGACGGTTTAATGGCCCACTCCTCCTCCAAGGTTTCAACAGCTCCTGAAAAAAATTATATTCTTCCTTCAAAAAGGGAAAGCTAATTTTAATGCAACCTTCCTGTTGTTTACTGAGCTTCGAACAATTTAAGCAATCACTCTCTCTATTCGATAGCTACATATGATATTATGATGACTGGTTGGTGGCAGTTTGTAACTTGGTCACTAACCTTTTGACTTCTATGTATTAAGGTAGCAGGGTTCAACACGTCACCTACATCTGTAACAATATTTAAGTAGTGGTTTGATAGGGCCTGTATCATTAGCTATCTTGCCCTACTCACAGCAGTAAATTACACCTGTTCTGGAACAAATGAGTTTGTCATAGAGTCGCAGACTTTGATTAAGATATTACTATATTCCTGATCTCAGGCCGGCATTTCGGGTTCCTGCCAGGGTTGGAAAAATAATGGAACTGCTACAGTAAAACAAAGCAGTTCAGTCGAACTTTGCCGAGAGTTCATGGCAAAGTGCTGATGAAGGGGCCCAGACCTGAAACTTGAACTATTTTTCTCTCTTTTTCGATTGCTGCCTCATCTGTTGAATATTTCCACCATTTCCTCTTTTTATTTCAGATTTCCAGCATCTGATGTTGATGATGTCAAGTGCACTGAAAGTACAGCTTGGTAAAATTACAAGCAAACAAACACAGTTCTGCTTTGAATTTTGATCAAAGCTGCGTTTGTCCCACTTCAGTTAACATTGAATTTTCTGAAATCAAATGTAAGTTTAGAGCTGGCTAGAGACATGAAATTCTTCACCGCAGCAGGCATTGAAGGCAAATTAATACATCATTACTGAGACACATGACGTATTATCTGACTGCTCCAACTCACCCAACCAAGACAAGAAGTAAGAAGCTAAATTACAAACAGCTCAGTGGATGCCTTCCCACACAGACATCCGTGGTGTTCCATTACTTGCGTCACAGTTTCCAGGGAGAATGAAATGCACATCATTAAATTGAATTAAAATGTCACCAAAATGATGAATCAGCCAAGTGTCAAATGCACAAAGCACAACGGATTCACATTCCATGTTCCTTCAATGGGGTTTCAAATAAAAGTTGAAATCCATAATCCCATCTTTTTCTCAAATTCCACCCTTCACAATTTGGACTGACCCAAGATCAACAGACACAGTCAGACCAGCTGCATTTCAAGGATTACTTTAATTTTTTTTTCAGCTTTCCAGAATCAACAGTCTGTGGATTTTTCCCCATTATGCTGAATGATTCATTATGCTGAATGATTTGCACCTGTCACTGTAGTTCTTTTCTCTATAGAAGATGTCAGGCGTTGGGTTAGGTAAGTTATAGAAGCTCCTTTTGCGCTGGCACCCTCTCCCTGGAATTAACTGAGAATTTACTGGGACAGGGTTCAGTGGAAAAGGAACCCTGTCCGAATGTTGGCATTAAATGACATCATTTCACACTGGGGATTAACCGCCTCTAACCTTACTCATATTCCCAGCATTTGCTGACACCAACATGCTGATCAAACCAGTGGAAAAGGGACAACAGAAAGTCACCTGTTTCCAGTTGAAGGTAGAACTCTCCAATTTCTGGGGATGAGCTGTGTTCAGTGGAAAAGCTATTCATGTCCCAGTTAAGGATGGCCCAGTAGAAACAGCACAAAGGGTTTCCTATCCTGGGACACTGCATTGCCAATTAACTGGGATGCCAGTGGAAAAGGGGATAATGATAGTTAAACATTTGCAAATGACCGTCACACTGACATGAGGATGGGTTGAAAATGTTTATGGACTGAACCATCATCCTGGGCCAAGGCACAAGGCAGAGAATTTGTACCAGAATGCCCATCCAAAGCAGTCTCCTAAGCCATTCAGCCTGTACAAGCATGGCACATTTTCTCTTTAAACAGGTCTATGGGATCTCTGTAGCAAAGGTGGATTAAATGGGTATGTAAGAGTCATAGAGAGTAATAGAACAGAAATGGGCACTTCTTCCATTCAAGTCCACCCCAACCATCACCCATTTTATTCTAATCCTACGTTAATCCCATTTTTAATTCTTCCCATATTCTCTTCAACTTCCCCTGATTCTACTACTCACCATACCACAGGGGAAATTACAGTGACTAAATAGTCCGCATGCTTTTGGAATGTGAGAGGAAGCTGGAGAAAACACTTTGAGATACAAAGAGAATATGCTAAATACTGCTCAACTTAGTGGGCTAGATCATATATGCTTTCCTACCTGCACTAACCTTTACGATGTGCACATTATACCATTAGGTCTATCTTTCATATTTTGTTATGGCAGGTAAAGAAGCTATTTCATCCCATCAAGTCTCTTCAAGCTCATTGAAGAAGGCTATCCCTCGACTCACCAATACTCCCCACATCCCATCAACTCCCCTCAAGATTTCACCAATAATCTACACACAGGGGCAACTTTCAGTGGCCAAGTAATGTTCCATTTACACTTCTTTGGGTTATGGAAAGGAAACCAAAACACCTGGAGAGAAGTCACATGGATGCAAGAAGAATGTGCAGCCTCCACATAGATGAGACACGTGAGAGATTGCAAACTGCAGATGTGGGAATCTGGAGCACAACCCATTCTGCTAAAGAAGTCAGCATCAGTGGGAGAAAGAGAATGACTGATGTTTCAGGTCAGAACTCTTCCCCGAAAATCAAGCAAAATTCCACGATCAGTCACACAGAACTGGGGTGCAAATGAATGCAATAAGGCAAAATTCTTGAGCACAGATTGGTTTACTCTGTCATTTAGTGTAAACCTTTGCATTGTGCAACATGACTAAACCTCATTAAACATATTCCTGCATCAACAGCCGTGTTCTTCCCTCCAGGTCAATAATGCAGTTTGAACACTTCACACTCAGTAACAACTAATAAGGAATGGAGGTCAGGCACACTCACACCTACTTTGCCCCTGAGGCATTGACATTAAATTTATCATGAACCTTTTTCCTTATTTGTTCCACGTACTGTCCCTGCTCTCATGAGGCTTGAATCCAAAATAAGGACTCTAGTTCCTCGTTGCCTCTGGGAGGAGAAATAGCTGCATAATTCCGATCACATGAGATGTGGCTCAAACCTTCTCAGGGCATCACTGACTCTGATAAATGTTTTAGCTATTTTCAACCAAGGCTTAGAACAACTAATTAAAGCAAGAAGGGGTGTCAAAGAATCTGGCTGCGAACGAAGACTTACCTTGCTGTTTCCCCTCATCAGTATTGAAACAGGAAAGTGTGCTTGAAAACAAAACAAAGGATCTTTAACTGTTTTCCTTGGTTGTTGAGTCTTCTAGTGAGACATGGAGTCAGAGAGAAATTTCAAAACTGATTTTTGCTTCCACAAAATGAAGCCAGCTTTACAAGGAGATTCACTTGAAATAAGATTCATTCATAAAAACAAGTCATTTTTATGTCTGTGAAAATGTCACTACTATTTTAGTTTTCATCTAAGAATGACTATTTTTTCCCTATTTGAACATGATTGATTTACAGTGAAACAATTGTTTAATTCAATTCAAAATGATGAAATGTTTAATCTATATTTCATTTCTTTTTTAACTTATAATGTAGAATAAATTGATTCACAATGAACCTGCTGCAATCGATTTAATATTCAATCATTTCAAAATAAAATGTAAACTGGAATGACACACATATGAATCCTGTGGGAAAAATGATCTTGCATTGCAGAACAATTATAAAGCATCAGGTGCAATAGAAGAAGGGGAACAATGTACAGAAGCAAACTACTATGAATAAGAACATAAGAAATAGAAGGTGCAGTAGACCATCAGGTCCACTCAGGCTGCTCTATCATTCCGTAAGATCATGCTGTCCTTGCTTTGGACAGCTCAACTTAGCCACCTCTTCCCCATGACCCTTAATTCCCCATTTTCTGAGTCTCCACTGCTTCATGGAAGAGAATTCCCTAACCATAATGAAAATCTCAAAATTATACAGGAAATGCCAGGTGGCATCTGCAGAGAGAAGAACAGTTGATGTCATGTTTTGACAGGAACAGTAAAACCTGAGGGATTCATGCAAAAGCAGGAAGAAAGGATAAGGAGCAAAAAATAGAAGAAAAGTTCCACAGAGCAGCAAAAATTATTTAGAGAAAATTAAAAGACAGCAGTAATGATGGTGCAAGGTAATGAGACCATAGAGAAATAAGGTTGTCCAACAGAAGTGATGGCTATGTCATTGAGAACTGCTGATGCCAGAAATAAGATGGGAGTGTAGTGGCGCTATGGCAGCACTACAATTCCCAGAAGGCATCAAACTGGCCATGTGACATCAGTGCGTGTTGATATCAGCATGGGTTAAGTGCGTGATTCGGGCTTTTAAAAGGTTGTGTGGGTAATGAAGAGTAAATCCGCTTGATTCACTCAAAAATTACCTTGTGATTCTAGTGGCCACAATTGGTTACCCCAATGAGTCCAAAAACCATTTTTGGACAAACATGAACTCTGTAGCCGTTGCTGTGAAGCTGACACCTTTCTGGACAGCTGAGCCTGAACTGTGGTTTCTACAGGCTGAAGCACAGTTTCACCTTCACAATGTCAAATTGGACACCACTCATTATTACCATCTTATGTCAGTGCCCTGGACCAGGCCATCACTAAGAAGGTCGGCAACTTCTTACAGGATCCACTGCATACCAGCAAGTATGACATCTTAAAAGGACTTTTATTGTGGGTGTATGGTATGTCCAGTAGGGAAAGGGCAACCAAACTACTAGACCTCGATGGGTTGGGAGACTGTGCCCCTTCAGAACTAATGGATGAAATGCTGTTCCTGGCATCTGGTGAGAGGCCCAATATGTTATTCAAACAGCTCTTTTTAGAGTGAATGCCATATGATATTAAGCTCTTGTTATCCAAGTGTTCATTTGAAGACCTCAAAAACTGCGAATATGTGTTTGTTTGAAGGGGAACACTTGGTCAACCTTTACAGACACCCTACGAAGGACCTTATAGGATACTCTGAGAAATTAGGTTGACCTGTATTTTGGACATGGGAGGGAAGCCACACTCTTTCACTATTGACAGGCTTAAACCAACTCATGTGGACAAGTCTTCCCCCTGCAGCAGCCAACAGTCCGTCACAGAAGTTGACAACCTAAAAGACAATTCTGGGGGTGGGAGGGTAAGCCGGCACTACAACTCCCAGAAGGCATCAAACTGGTCATGTGATGTCAGTGCATGATGATGCCAATGCAGGTCGAGCGCATGATTCAGGTGATGAAGAGTAAATCCGTTTGATTCATTCTAAAAATGGCTTATGTGGTTATTTCGTCTTGTCCATTGTGATTCCAGTGGCCACAGGAGAAGTGTTTTAATGCCATGAGAGAAAGAAATACAAATTGTTATTGGTGTATCAAGTGATAAATAATCATATAATTAGGAATTTGTTTCCACCTTTTGAAAACTTGCTGCAGGACTTTGTAGCAGATGTACCTGCCCTCACCTCTCCATCCATAGTTGCAAATCTCTCTTCATGCAAAGGCATGGGAATGGGATGAGATGCAGTATTACATGTAACCTACTCTTGCTTGTAAGCAGCAAGTTCCATGCAGCTTCCTTTGAGACTAATGCATATATTAACCTTGCCCAGATCATCTGATAGAAAATGCTGGAGAGATTTGTCTAGCTAGATTGGTGAGAAGGGGGTGGATGTTTGTCTAAAAAGGGGGTGGAGACAAGAGACTTCAAGACTGGAATCTGGTGTGAAAGCAAACAGATGGAGGAACACAGTGGCTCAGCAGCATCTAAAGGTGTTTCAGGCTGTGACCATAAATCAGTACTGAGAGCACAAAGGGATTATAGTTGGTGTAATGATATGAGAGGGAGGGGTGAGACAAGGGCTGGTAGGTGATGAGTGGAGCTGGGTGAGGTGGGTGGCAGATGGAACCAGGTGTGGGAGGGGAAGGAGGAGTTGAGAGACAGAGGCTGGTCAATGATGAATGGAAGCAAATAAGGAAAAGGCACAAACAAATGGGCAGATGAGCCCAGGTTGGGATCAGGAGGCAGACCTGGGTTGGTGGAAAAGAAGGAGAAGGTACAGACTGAAGCTGGATAGTGATAAATAGAACCAGATAAGGGAAGGATGATGGACACTTGGAACAAATGGAGGTGAAGATAGACCAGGGCAAAAGAAACTAAGTTGGTTTCTTAGGTGTGTGGGTGATGGGCAGATGGAAATCAGAAAGGGAGAAAGAACAAGACAGTCCAGAAGCAGTGAGAAAGGACCACAGTGAATGTGGGTTAGCTGAAATAGAAAAATCAGTGTTCATACCAGTGGGCTCTGGGCTATAGCATATATTTAATCATTTCCACCAGAAGAAGAAAAAAATCAAACTACAAATCATTGCTTTCCCCTCTCTCCCCATTCCATAATGACCACACTCTCTATACATCTTGTGGTGGTACACCACCGGCCTACTGCAGGGGGAAACCTCTGTACCTGCAGGAGTGTAAGGGGGAAGGACAACACCTGGCTCAATGGATCAAGCCCCACCCGGTCGGGTGTCAATCACCCTCCGGGATATAAGCCTGCGCCGGCCTCCCGAGGCCTCACTCAGAGTTGCTGCAGCCACAGCCAGCCTGGCTCTGTGGAAGTCTTTGTGGATTAAAGCCTGTTGTACAGTCTTTACATTGTGTGTGTCTGATTCTTGCTAACAGTGCACCACACCTCCCTGAGTCTACATACTGTACCTCTCCACACACCCTCCTCTCCCCAGCCTTTCTCCCAGAAACCAGTGAAGATACAAATCTTTTCCCTGCACCACCTCCCTCCACCATCCAAGGACTTAAACAAACACTCCAGCTGAGGCAATGGTTCATGTGCTCCTGCAACTTCATCTATCACATTCAGTGCTCACGATGTGACCTCCTCTATAATAGTATGACATGAGTGCAGAGTGGCCCACAGTTTTGTGGAGAAACTGCACACTATTTGCAATGGTCATAGTGAGGTTCAACTTGCTTGTCACTTCAATTCACATTCCCATTCCAATATGAACCTCTTGTCCTCACCCTTCTCCCATACTGCGCTGACACGAATTGTTATACCTCACATTCTAATTCTGGGTCTCCACAACCCAATGGGGTGATTATTGAATTTTTCAATTTCAGATAATGCCCACCCGCTGTGTCCTTTTCCACTCTTAATGATCTACCTGGGTTCTCACTTATTTTGTTAATGTTCCCATTTCCATTTGCCCATCACTCACAGCTTATCTGCCTGGGTTTCTTCTCCTTTGCTTGACCCATACATTTATCATTTTATATCCATCTGCCCATTATTCCCTATCTAGTTCTACTTTCATCCTCTATCTTTGTCCTCACCTCCCCCAACCCGGCTCTATCTGCACATTGCCTTTTGTCTTTCCTTATCTATTGCAGCCTATCACCCACCAGCCTCCTACTCTTATCTTCACCCTTCCCCTTCCCCCATCAGACTCCATCTTACCATCACACCCCACCTCAACTGGTTCTATTTATTATCTACAAGCCCCTGTCTCACCCCTCTCTCTCATCTCTTTATACTGACTATCTTTTCTCTTCTCACCCTGATTCAGGGTGTTGGGTTAGTCAACTATTCCTTTAGCTCCACAGATGTTGCTTAACTTGGTAAGAAGGGGATAACAATGTCAACCATCCATCCAGACATATTCCATTGAATTCCTCTTTGCTCTCCACTGACCTGTTAATTCTGGGACTTCTGCAATTCTAATGTATTAGTGACATGTGACACCCAGTTATTCCAATAGACAGAGGTAAATCAAAGTGAAACAAGAAAGTCTGCAGACACTGTGATTGTATTAAATTTACAAAAGTGCTGGAGATACTCAGCAGGTCCAACAGCATCCATAGGAGGCAAAGATATATAATGAACATTTCGTGCCTGAGCCCTACGTCAAAGGTAAATCAAAGCTTCTTTGTGGGATTCTTAGGTATTAAGGCACTTGCTGGTATTTTCAATCTACTTAAGTTCATCTTTTAATCAAGAAAGTTAAGTCACAATTGTAGAAACCTTGTGGCAAACCTATAACATCAGAAAGCTCAAAGTGCAGATCATCCATGAATGACTGCGAAAGCATGCACATATGTGAATTATTCACCAGCCTGTAAATCCACCAGCGTATATAACCACATGTATAACAATCCCCCCCCCCAGTTCTTACCCGGGCTGGAGAGGCCTGCCTCCCCTCCTAGGTCGGACCATACCTGGTTGCAAATCACCTGTGGACATGGCCTCTATCTCGATCTCTCTGGATGCAGATCTCTCCTTCTCTGTGTGATCCCGACATGGGCCAGGAGAGGGGTGGACTGGCCGCCCGGTCCATGCCGGCTGGACATCAGATGGCTCCGGCGCTCTCCAAGGATGACAACGAGATAGACAACAGACTTGCCAAGGCAAATAGTGCCTTTGGAAGACTACACAAAAGAGTCTGGAAAAACAACCAACTGAAAAACCTCACAAATATTAGCGTATACAGAGCCGTTGTCATACCCACACTCCTGTTCGGCTCCGAATCATGGGTCCTTTACCGGCATCACCTACGGCTCCTAGAACGCTTCCACCAGCATTGTCTCCGCTCCACCCTCAATATTAATTGGAGTGACTTCATCTCCAACATCGAAGTACTCGAGATGGCAGAGGCCGACAGCATCGAATCCACGCTGCTGAAGATCAAACTGCGCTGGGTAGGTCATGTCTCCAGAATGGAGGACCATCGCCTTCCCAAGATCGTGTTATATGGCGAGCTCTCCACTGGCCACCGAGACAGAGGTGCACCAAAGAAGAGGTACAAGGTCTGCCTAAAGAAAGCTCTTGGTGCCTGCCACATTGACCATTGCCAGTGGGCTGATATCACCTCAAACCGTGCATCTTGGCGCCTCACAGTTCGGCGGGCAGCAACCTCCTTTGAAGAAGACCACAGAGCCTACCTCACTGACAAAAGACAAAGGAGGAAAAACCCAACACCCAACCCCAACCAACCAATTTTCCCTTGCAACCGCTGCAACTGTGTCTGCCTATCCTGCATCGGACTTATCAGCCACAAACGAGCCTGCAGCTGACGGGGACATTAACCCCTCCATAAATCTTCATCCGCGAAGCCAAGCCAAAGAATAACAATCACTAGCTTCATAAAACTTGAATGAATTGCTGCCTTCTCCTTTATTGTCAACAATAGTTCCATGCCTCTTTTCAATTCATGAGCAAGTAATCTTTTTTTTAGTTTTTTTAAATATTTTTATTTTTCACACTATAAACCATGCTGACCAAAATACATACAGACGTTTTTCTCTTGAATATATACAGTGTCATTTTCTCCCCTTTTTCCCCCCTCCCTTCCCTCCCTTCCTCTCCCCCCTTCCCATTTATTCAAAGTTCAATCTATAAGATACATTAAACCCGTTAAACAATGTCGTCACTTAATAAAAATAAACAAGCAATTTTTATCTTTTACTTTTATATACTGAATCATTTCATTTCGTTGTCTTCTCCTTCTGTCATTTTAGGTGGTGGAGGTCCGTGGTAGGATTTCTCTATTGTATTTCATGTATGGTTCCCATATTTGTTTGAATATTGTGATGATATTTCTTAAATTATGTGTTATTTTTTCTAATGGAATATATTTATTTATTTCTATGTACCATTGTTGTATTCTCAAGTTGTCTTCTAATTTCCAGGTTGACATAATACATTTTTTTGCTACAGCTAGGGCTATCATAATAAATCTTTTTTGTGCTCCATCCAAATTGAGTCCAAATTCTTTATTTCTTATATTACTTAGAAGGAAGATCTCAGTTTTTTTTTGATATATTGCTTTTTGTGATTTTATTTAATATCTGGTATAGATCTTCCCAAAATTTTTTTCACTTTTTCACAAGGACTCCCATGTCCTTCTGCATGGCAGCATGCTGCAATCACTTTCCATTTAAATAATAATCTGATCTTCAAATTTTCCTTCCATATGATCATGTTTCAATATGATCATGTCTCATTCCACTCAACTCAGAGAACAGATCAAAAAAAATTGAAAGAAATTGGAAGAAAGCAAGTAATCTTTGAAGCTATTTTTTTTAATTTCAGTCTATCTCAATACTTAATTCCAAAGCTCTACAGTCTTAGTAAAGGGTCTCACCTGAGATTGACTGATAATAGGAGACAGATTCTTTACCATGATGGGTGCAGAGATTGCAATTAAAATTCTAAAATCAATGAAGTGTATGAGTTTATCAAGAATTTAACAGCTCTGTCATAGCAAATCAGTGCACTCATATTGATTTGGTTGATTTGATGCAACATAAACATTTGGTAACAGTTTAAGAGCTGTATTTTGAGTGCCTACTATTCACACACATCTCAACATCTAAATTTTCCTGGCAAGTCTCTCACATTGATATGGGTTTCTGAAGATAATACATGCCGAAGTGTAGGAATGATTGCTGGCACCTCCTCCAATCTCATCTACCATATTCAGGGCTCCTGGGGTCACCACCTGTACATTGGTGTGATCAAAAGCAGGCTTGAAGACCATTTCACAGAGCATCTTCAATCTGTCCACTGTGGCTTTCCTGAACTCTGTTTTCACATCATTTGAACTCATCTTTCCATTCCCACACCGATCTGTCCACCCTTGGCCTTCTCCAATGCCAGAGTGAGGCCCATCATAAACTAAAGGGCCAACACCTCATATTCTTCCAGAGCCCTCCACAGATCCAATGGAAAGCATGCTGAATTTTCTAATTTCAGGTGGAGGCCCCTCCTCTTTTTCTGAGCCCCTTCTCATCCTATTTTTGTCCCTATTCCACTGACCTCATCCAGCTCACCACGCATTCTCATCCCCCTCCCACTCAGGATCCATCACCTAAATTTCCCTTGGATTCTTCCCCCTCACCCCTCCCCTCTGGGTCCACTTGGTCTCATCTGTCCTTCCCTAACATTTCTTCCCCAATAGTTCTCATTATAGCACCATAACCACCATCTTTTCTTATTCAGCTCTGGCAGCCTTTGCCAAATTAGGTGGAAGAGTCATCTTCCCTCTCCCTCACCTCTCCCTCCCATTGTCTGGCACCTGCTAATCATCTTCCTGTGTCTGTCATCCTCACTTCTCCAAGGTTTACGAATCAACCCCTGACTAACTCCTCCCATCCGTTTCTCTATTATACCAGCCTTCTCCCCTCTGCCCTCTCAGGTTTGATGGTTCCAAACCAAAATGTCAACAATTCTATCTCTCCCACTGATGTTGCTTGACCCACTGAATTTCTCGAGTGGATTGTTTGTTGCTCCAAATTCCAGCATCTTCCCTCCTGTGCACTTCCACAATTATACAAGGCTCCAATGAGATGGCACCAGGAGCGCTATGTATAGTTTTAGTCCCTTATTTAAGAAAAAAAAAAGTTAAAGGAGTATTCATTGGAATTATTCTGATGAGGAAGGATTGTTGTACAATTAAAGGTTGATCAATTTTTTTTGATCTGTTCCCTAAGTTGAGTGGAATGAGACATGATCATATTGAAACATGATCATATAGGAGGAAAATTTGAAGATCAGATTATTATTTAAATGGAGTGATTGCAGCATGCTGTCATGCAGAAGGACTTGGGAGTCCTTGTGCATGAATCATAAAAGGTTGGTTTGCAGGTGCAGAAGGCTATCAAGAAATCAAATGGAATGTTGGCCTTCATTGCTAGAAGCAGGGAGGTTATGTGACAACTGTATAAGGTATTGGTGAGGCTGCATCTGGAGTACTGTGTGCAGTTCTGGTCTCCTTACTTGAGGAAGGATGTACTGGCTTTGGAAGCGGTGCAGAAAAGGTTCATCAGGTTGATTCCAGAGATGAGGGGGTGAGCCTTTAAGGAGAGATTGAGTTCTTTTGTAGTTGTACTCACTTGAATTTAGAAGAATGAGAGGGAATCTTATAGGAATGTAAAAAAATATGTAAGGCATAGACAAAGATAGTGGAGGGTAAGTTGTTCCCATTGGTGAGGCGACATAGCCACAAGATCCAGGGTAGTAGATTTAGGATGGTGATGAGGAGGAACTACTTTTCCTACAGGGTGATGAATCTGTGGAATTCGTTGCCCACTGAGGCAAGGGAGGCGACCTCAGTAAATATATTCAAGACAAGGTTGGATACCTGTTTACATAGTAAGGGAATTAAAGGATATGGAAAAAGGCAATTTGGTGAAGAAGAACTTATCATCAGATAAGCCATGATCTCATTGATAGTGGAGCAGACTCAATGGGCTGGATGACCTACTCCTGCTGATATCTCTTATGTTCTTATGAACCACACAGATTGCTTGGGTGTTTTGTCCAGGTAGATGTTAGGAGGTTGTCTAGTCTGGGACTAGAGTGCACTGTCTCAGAGTAATGGGGCCCCTGTTTAAGACTGAAATGAGAAATGAATTCTTTCTTCAGAGGCTGGGAGTCTTTGGAATGCCTTTCCCCCAAAAGTTTTGGAAGCCTGGAAAATATGGAAAGGTGCGATAAATTGATTTCTCAGCAGTAAGTGTATCAATAGCAGGAAAGTAGATGAGAAAGGTTGATCAGCCATGACTTTATTTCTTATGACATAAGTAATCTCTATGAACTACAGAAGGAGAAAGGTTTCTATTCACCACAATCAGGTATTCAGGAGACCTAGTGGAAGACTTATCTCCTGGAAGAATTGCTGACCTGAATATCTGAATGCAAAGCTCATAGATTTGTACACTCCTCAAAACAAAGATAACAGCAAGTGATTGAGTATAATTTCAGTGGTTATAATTACATAGAATATTTCAATATTTTTGGTGCAGACAATTGTTCCATCAGTTTACATACTTCCAGTGGAAAACACAGCTCAACTGACAAGACACCTCTGAATATTCATTCACTTCTCATGGGACAAAGTCACATGAATGGTTTAAAAGTTTCAGATGCCAGAACCACAAACATCTAAAATTAGTGTGGCGAGGGCTGACTCTTTTGGTACACAAATACCCCAACTATTTATTGACAAATTAAAATTGCCTATGACCAAGATTCATGTGTTGAGTAATGAAATAATAGTGCAAAATAACTTTGCTGAAGGTATCACGTGCCCAGCTTGATGAAGGTCAATTGACATAGGTCTATTGCTTTCTATTTGATCAGTGCCTAGGAGAAAATCTCATGTTATATCAGTTTACAAACCATTTCCCTTAACCGGCCTTCTGTCTTGGACCATTGGCTCTGATGGGCAGACAGTTGCCCTTTTTAATTTTGAAACTACTTCCTGTTTGTGGTCTACATTTTTAAATAGATCATGAAGAATGGCTCTCTTTTGTATTAATGCCTGCTATCTCTCAGAGATGCCCCACATCAACGAATGGGAACACTATTGAATGCCAGAGCAGTCTCTAGGTACCAAATAATGAACTTGTGTTCTTAATTTTAAATGTTTCTTTGGAGTTGTTAAAAGCTATGGTAGGTGATAGGTAAGTTCTATTGCAGGCATGAAAGATTCCATGGAAGAATTCAGAATAAATTTTTGGATTCATTTTGCAATTCGGATTCATTTGGAAGGATGAACCAGAAGGCTGAGTACACAGTTAATGGTCAGTTACTTAAGAGCATGGATGAACAGAGGGAACTTGGAGTCCAAATCCATATATCCCTCAAAGTTGATAGGAGAGTTAAGAAGGCCTATGGGATGCTGGGATTCATTAATAGGGGGATTAAATTCAAGAGTAGAGAAGTCATGTTACAGCTCTATAAACCTTTGGTATGACCACACTAAGAGTATTGTGTTCATTTCTGATCACCTCAATATAGGAAGGATGGGGAAGCTATGGATAAGGTGCAGAGGAGATTGACCAGGATCCTGCCTGGATTGGGAAACAAGTCTCACGAGGCAAGATTAGCAGTGCTGGAACTTTTCATTTTGAAGCGTAGAAGGATGAGAGGTGACTTGATAGAGGTCTACAAGATTATGAGAGGCATTGATAGGGTTGACAGCCAGGACAAGATCAGCAAACACCAGAGGACATATGTACAAAGTTAAGGGAGGAAAGTTTAGGGGAGACATCAGGGGTAAGATTTTTTACACAGAGAGTTGTGGGTGCCTGGAATGCCTTGCTGGAAACGTTGGTGGAGGCTGAAACATTGAGGGCATTTAAGAGACACTTAGGCACATGGATGAAATGAAAATAGTGGGTTTAGTACTTTTTTGTCAGGTAGGAATATATGGGCCGGCATAACATCAAGGGCCAAAGGGCCCACACTCTGCTGCAATGTTCTATGCTTTTTGTAAACTTCTTCAAGCAAAGAGAGTGCAATACATAAAGTGAGTGCACATGCTAGGGCCACAGTTTTTCACAATTGATATCAATTACTTTGGTGATCGTTGCGCAGACACAGAAGGCTGCGAAGGAATTTGAACAGGTTAAATGAGCAAGCAAAGATCCGGAAATGGAATATAATGTGAAATGTCCATTGTAGCAGGAAAAATAAAAATAAACAATTTCATGGTGGGAAATTGCAGAGGTCTAGAATCCAGAATACTCTTGGTGTCCTGATGCATGATTTGCAAATAATCATCAATGCTATGGTTTATTGTTGGGGGAACAGATACACTACCGAATACTAGCAGGTTTAAGCAATAGATGTATAGCTGGACTCCTGCAGGCAGTATTGGTCTCCTTGTTTAAGGATGGATGTTAATGCATTGTAAGTGTTCAGAGAACTTTATGAGATAAAGAAAAATGTCAGGTCATTCTATGAGCAAAAGCTAGATAGACAAAGAATGTATTTACTGACAAGAGTGAGAGAGGCTCTCAGCGTCATTTGACAAAATAGATGTAGGGATGATATTCCTTTAGTGGGAGATTCTAGAACTGTTGTTCACTATTTTAAAAACATGTGGCCACCTCTTTTAGATAAATTATTTTCCCTCATGAATGGTCATAAATGGATACAGAATATATATTTAATGTTTTCAAGTTATAGATACATGGATTCTTGATAAGTGAAGGAGTGAAAAGTTACTGGGAATAATAGCAGGGATATAGATTTAGGTTTAGCCATGATCTATTTGAATGATGGACCACCCTTAAGGGAACTGTCTGGTTTGTATGCCACATTTCTCTCTGTCACATATTTTTATTTTCCCCCCACTCATTTTACTCATTCTGACTTAGTATGATTCTGTTTGGGTTTAGGAATTCCATAGATAATTTACAGGTCCTTTGTGTAACTTCACCATTAATGCTGACCTCAACATTAATAAATTAATGGTGACAGAGGAGCTGACTGTTCCAGAGAGTGAGAGCCCTATTGGACTCACGTTGATGGGATTATTGAAGTACTTGTCTATGGTAATTTTTTAAGCAATCTCATTCTTTGTTACCTTTCCAGGTTTGTCTGCTCCCTCTGGTGTTAACTGCCAGTTTCAATTATTAAAAATTAAAGTAAAGTACAAATCAATGAAATGCTGTTAAATTGCTCATTGCTTATTAATTGCTATTTCACAAATATTTATCCGACAAAATAAGCCACTCAAAATAAGTTACTGTGCATTAACTCCTCTACTTCCAGGAGTTAATGCACATTAACTAGTTTTTAGTGATTTGTCTGGATTAAATCCTGTGCCTGCTTCGTAATCGGATCACCTCAGACTATATTCAACTAGCAACCATTGTAGCTGTAATAATGTAGTTCAACATTATTGTTTTATTTTAGCTTCATTATTTTTAGCTTCATTAAACATTGAATTTTAGCTTTTATTAGTGAAGTTAGAACTAAGTATGCTGCACTTGTCTGCACTCTAGCGAGGAAATGTTGTTGGACTGTTGCCCCTGTTTCTGATCTTCACCATGTCACTGAATGTATATTGTTTTCAAATTATCTACCTATAGTTTTCTGATAGGATTTTACCAGAAAACAGTAAATGCAAAGGAATCATTTTCACTCATGGATATTGTAGAAATCTAAAAATCCAGACTGCTCACGGTTTGGGTTGGTCTGGATTTTAGAATTTTCCAGATTGTCAAGCATCCCTTTTAAAACTCACATTTAAGGAGGAATAAAGAAGAGATGAACAGGAAAATTTTTATGGTTTAATCCATTAGCAAATACAGCATCTTCATTGATCAAAAGAAGCAGTTTTAAAGAAAAAGAAAAAGGCTGCTGTATATCTGTGGCACTTAAGCAATTGCCACCAAATTTAAAAAGTTTGAGAGTTTTTAAAAAGTCTGAATTCTAGGATGGTCTCACTTTCTGACATCTGTATTTTTGAACTACTGTATATCCAAAGCATAAGATCACAAATATAAAGGCGAGCCTAGTAAATTAAATAAAGAATTCAGGAGGAACTCCTTTAATCAGTGAGTGTGGCTAACATTTTAAATGTAGACATACAACACGGTAGCAGGCCCTTTTGGCCCACAAGCCCATGCCATCCAATTGCACCCAATTGATCTACAACCCCAGTATGTTCTGAAGGGTGGGAGGAAACTGGAGCCCCAGAAGGAAACCCAAAGACATGGGTAGAATGTACTATGACAGATTTTATTATATTTTATATTATATATAGAAATGTTTTAAAAAGAGGTAAATTATGTGGGGATTTTAGTTAGGTCACACACAGATACAAACACTTCAAAACAGATCTCATTTAATATGCTGGAGCTCTGCTCAAGCCAGTCAGTCCAGGCTCTGGATGCCTTTTTGTAAAGACAACGGAAACTGCTTTGCCTGAAGGACTTCACAAGTAGGTGTTAATTGGACATGCTGTGGAGTAATAGATTATTGTTTTGGAAAGCAACAGTTGAGCAACCTTAGAAGATTGGGTCTGGTGCCGCAGTCTGAGTGCAGTTTGCTGTACTAAAAGGGTCATGTGGTGTTTCTCTGAGAGAGAATTCAATTCTACAATGCTACAGTTCAGCAGCAGCAGCTGGGACTGGAACAGGACAAGCTGGCAAACTTGTGGAAAAACCCCACTTTGAAGATGGATTGTGAGTTCTTAGTTCAGCTGGGTCAAAGCCCTTGAGGTCCATACAAGAGGAGATGGCTGGCTGCATAATGTTTCACTTGAAATAAGGGAAACAAAAAGTAACTCTGTGGTGACTTGAAAGAAAGAGGTTATCAGAAAACCCTGATGGAGCATATTTCTTCGGCAAGACACTGAAGTGGCTGATCAGAAGGAATCAGTTGTGGCTGTCCAACGAACAACAAATCTCTCTCTGAAAAGTGACAAGAACCTTCCTGAGTGGTAACCATTTATCTTTCAAGCACCAAAGCCTGGTGAAGATTCATAAATGTTAAATTCTATGCACAGTATAAGAATTGCCTGATACCGGTGAACTTGGAGGAGTGAGAAGTGAGATTGGACTGCGAATTAAATAACTTTTCTGAACTTATACACACATTACATACATGTGCACTTAGAATTAGAAGGGGGTTAAGTTAATAGTAATAAGTTAAAGTTTGATCCTGTTTTCATGTTTAAAGATAATTAAAAACAACTTTTGTTTAAGTTACCATTTATCTTGGTGAATTTCTACTGCTGGGCTTTGGGGTCCTCTGGGCCCGTAATAGTACAAACTCCTTACAGACAGCGTGGGATTTGAACCATATATCCCAATCTCTGGTGCTGTAACAGGTTTGCGCTAACCGCTACTCTAACTGTGCCACTCTATAGAACTTTTTACCAGAAGTACTGTATTTAAAGGGAAGGAAATAAGCACTCAGGCCCAGAAATTAATTGGGGCTCTGTGAGGGGGCACTATTTTGCGTAGGCCTATCATCATCAAACTCAGTGATAGGCATCCCTCTGCATTTGCTGTAATTAATGAACATTGTTCTGTTAAGCAATTGTCTGTAGAGAATTGAAGAACCACCTTGCTACATGTTTAAACTGTAGACTTCAGAATTTGATCCTGCAAAATAGTGATCACATGGTGGATAATGATAAGAAAATCTCTACTATGTGATCGTGGTCCAAATGGACTCTTGCACACTTTTGCAATTTGCAAAGGAAAGCCTTGGATAACTTATGAACTTGCAATCATAAGAGAAAGAGGCTACTCACTGTCTGTAAGTGTTTGGATCATGTTGCTGGTGCCAGATTTGACAGAGAGATCAGGAAATGAGATTGGCAGGATCAAACCCATCGGCGTAGGTGGGAAGAGGGAGATAGGAGAAATATAAGGGAACTCTGAGTAGGCTTCTGAAACATGTAGGAACATTGCCCGATCTAATACCACCCAATGAATTCACCTCTCGGATCAATCCGAACTGAATTTAAAACAGAATATACTAGAAACACCCAACAAATTAAAGAGCATTTGTGAAGAGTAAACCAAAATGATCGTTTCAAGTCAAATGACATTTTGATGAAGGATCTTCAAACTGAAACAATAACTGTGTTTCCCTTCCACGGATGCGGCAGCTCTGCCGTGTTTCTTGTATTTTCTTTTTATTGCAGATTTTCAGCATCTGCCACATTTTTGGTTTTCGCTCTGATCTGATTGCAATGAACTAAAGGAGCATTCCATTGGAATGGCATTATTTCAAGCCTATTGGGTGTCAGAATTAAAACATCAGCACATATGTCTTGCTGGTAGCTTCCAAAGGCATTTCTGGACGGCTGCAATGCAACCCAGAAATCGTTACAATCATATTCAACTTGAAAAATAATACACCATACATAACAATATCGGTAAAACAAATATTGCTGCCTCGATGGATTTCTTGACCTCCGGTGGTCTGATAGCATATTTGGAGAGAGAAGTAGGTTCAATGTTTTAAGTTGATAACTCAGCTTCAGGACATTGGAGTAAACTTTGACATGGACAGCTGGGTTGTGCTGCATGTACTGTGCAAAGCTGCGTGAAAGATCAAAAGTTAGCCATCCGTAAGTTTCCCTGTACTCCTGATGAATTGACAGATGTCCACAGTCCACTGTCTCTGCTGCTGTACATGAGTCCCCAGAGTAAAGTTACCCTAAATTTCATAATGTCCAAATGCTGTAAGGCAGCTGTTTATCGAATTAATCAAGCAGGAACAAACAAGATCAGCAATATGCAATGAGTAGATATTGTCCCAGGTGAATGTATGCAATAGATACTTTGTCAACGAGCCTCCTTGGTCAAGCAATGCAGTGTTCTCCATGGACATTTACATGACCTCATAAGCTGTTTGAATCAAAGACCTTGACAGTTGTTTTGTGCTCCTGTGTTGGAAATAAAAAGAAGGCATACACCTGAGCACATTGTATTGTAATTATTTTTTTTTCAATTTAGTGGAAACAATCCAAATTGGAACAGCTATAATTATAATGTGCAGTACATGTGTTTTGTAGAAGACCTCATTTGCAACTATTTCATCATAAACATTCATAATACAGATTAGGTGGAACACACACAACTTTGCAGGAATTGGAACAATGATAACATAATTAAGTTAGAGAATATGTTCAATTTACAGAATTCCCAACTTCTCTGGTACTGATTGGATAAAATAAGACAAAAATTAACCAGTCATCCTAATTAGTCTTTGTAGACCTTGAAGCTTCACAGGGGACTCCTGCCATTCCATTTACTTCATCTCACCATTTCAGCAGATATTTCAATTTGATTTTCTCTCAAGTACTCATCCAGGTTCCTTTCCATAAGATCAGTTCTTCATTATCTTCTGTGCAGTGGGTCTGATATTTTTTCCACTCCTTGTCCAATGCCACCATCAGCAAACTCCTAGACCTGGGCCTGAATGCCCCACAGTGTAAACTGGATCATGGATTTCGTCATCTCAACACCCAACGAGTGTGGATTGGCAGGAACATTTCCACAACCACCATCAGCACCAGAGCATCACATGATGCGCACTTAGCCCACTCCTCTACTCTCTTTACACCAATGATTGTGTGGCCTGGGATAAGAAC
This sequence comes from Narcine bancroftii, assembly GCF_036971445.1. Lineage (NCBI taxonomy): Eukaryota > Metazoa > Chordata > Chondrichthyes > Torpediniformes > Narcinidae > Narcine > Narcine bancroftii. Next base: position 336,113,595 of record NC_091469.1, read on the forward strand.
AACACTATTTACAAATATGTTGACCATACCACCATAGTGAGCTGCATAAAAGGGGTGATGAGTCAGCATACAAGAGGGGGATGGAAAACCTGACTGAATGATATGCTAACAACAACCTCTCATTCCATGTCACCAGGACCAAGGAGCTGATTGTAGACTTTAGGAAGGGAAAGCCAGTGATTAATGCAGGATAGAAGTGGAGAGGGTGCAGAAATTTAAATCCCCAAAAATCTCTACCTCAGAGGACCTTACCTGGACCCATCACACTAATGCAATTTTTAAGTAAGTAGGTCAGCATCTCCAATTTCTTCAAAGTAGTGGGCCTCATTGAGTCATATAAAATACTTGGAGGACTTGACAGATCGGGCCAAGAATTACTTCCATTGGCTAAAGAGTCAAGAAGTAGAAATTGCAATCTTAAAATAGGGGCAGGACCTTCAGGATTTAAATGAGGGGAGATTTCTTCACTTTGAGAGTGGTAAGGCTTCAGAATTTTCTACTATGGTGGCTCAATCATTGATTGTATTCAAAAAGGAGATGAACACCTTTCTGGCATATATATCTTGGTACCTTAATTTATATCTTAGTACCTTATTATTTTAATTTGTTAACTGCATTCCCAACATACATCTATCTAAATATGCTTCGTGGTCCTGGAGAAGCACTATCTCATCTGCACGATATGAATGATGAATAAAGTTGACTTGACTTAGATGTTAGAACAGTGAAGAGTCGTGGGGATAAGGAGTGAAGGTGGTGCTGATGTAGAAGATTAGACATGTTCCTACTGAATGGTGAAGTTTGGCTCAAAAGGCCAAGTAGCTTCATCTTGCTTTTTTAGTTTTTATGTCCTTATTCATCAAGCCAACTTTTGGACTCTTTCACATGGAAACATACTTTCTGTTTAGAATTTTTAACCACTCAGAAATTCAAATACTTCTCTCAGACCTTGGCATTCAGTCATACCAAATATTTTCACTCTCTCAGTTCTGCTGTAATCTTCACAAATACAATTTCACCGACCCACAATGTTCAATGGGCTTCTTCTTCATAATATAGCGATCATATCTCCACATATACCTCTTTGTGTTAATAAGCTGAACTGCAGGGGTGTAATTACTATTCACTTCCCACTTATTGCCATGACTCTTTTCCCTTTATTTATATTCAGTTAGTTATGATCTGATCTGTACATGGCATTTCTACTTTGTCCTATCAAACCTCATAACCTCATTGTTATTGGTATTAAACTTTATTTTCCTTGTCCTCAAAGTTTCCAATGTCTCTAGCACATATTGTATATTTAACTCTGAAAAATTTAAGTCTGTGAAAGAAAAGAACACCTTTTAGAACACTGGGCTGGCAAATTAGCTTCTGAAACTGTTTGAAGAGGAGAGATGCAGAAGCCATTGAGCAGAGACCAAGCTCCCACAAATGTGGGGGATAATGGTTGGGAATTCTTGCATCAGTCTAATGGTTAATCCGCCACTCACAGGAGATCTATCGAGAGCATCCTGGCCAGTTGCATCACAGTGAGATACAGTTGCTGCAGAGAACTGCATTGGAGATCAATCCACAGGATGATAAGAATGGCAAAGAGGATCACTGGAGTCTAACCCCCCCCCCCCACCCTCTCCATCGATGTGATCTGGTGGGATCATTACTGAAGAGGGCTCGCAAATCATTGAGGATCCCTTCCTCACCCCAAACCACCCACCCCCACCACCTCCACTTCACACTACTCAGGAAAGAGATTATAGGAGTATCAGAGCCAACACCACCAGGATAGGAAACAGCTTCTTCCCACAGGCAATGAGAATGCTGAATGATCAAAAGAACTGCTCACACTAACTCCTTGAGACTCTCATATTTACAAAACAACATTTATTTATTTATTTGTATTGATGTAGTACTTGTCCTGCATATGTAATGTTTGTCTGTATGTGCGTTCCGCCTGGCTATGTGTTTGCTGGTTTTGCAATGAGGCTTGGAGAACACTGCTTCATCGGGTTGTACTTGTGCAATCAGATGACAAACTTGACGTGACTTGATTTGAAAGGATCTTTGAGAATGAGGTAAGCATTCCTGATTCTTTTTCCCCCATAAAGAATCTGAAGGGGACTGCTTGGGGTGTCCTGGCAAATGAATACTACGCATGCTTACTACCTGCCTCTGTTTGTTCTTACCTTTGGCCAATTTCCCAACAACAACTTCCTCAATGAGGCTGTCCTGACATTCCTTGCTTGCAGTGCAAATGCCCCATCACTGAGCAGGAACAGAGCAAACACCTTTGGCCTGATAGAATCATTCACACTTGCCTGAACCAGACATATTGTCCTTTAAATGTCCAAAAAATTTGAATAAAATCAAACATTCAGGAATGTACAGAAGTTTTCAATAACAATCAAAATTGAACTTCAAAATATAAAGTAATTAAAAATGAAAAGAGGTTTTATGAAACTTTTAAATATATGATGAAAAATCACTAGCACACAAGTAGAATTCAACCATTTCTGTGAACAATTAATTCACATAAAACATAACTTGCTTGATAATTACTTGGGTAGAGATCCTTGATAACCATTCTACTCATTGAAATGAATGGAGTCACAGATCTTAATAACCTGAGGCAAGTTGAGTAGATAGATTCCTGAATGTTAGTGCCAATTAAGTGACAGAAATTGGCATTTTGCTGTTGGATTATGCCAGGAGGTCAGTGAAAAAAAAAAACAGGGTTAGCCATCAACTCGTGCATATAGTTATAGAGATTCGAACTCGCTGAGACTTAAGGACAGAAATGCCAGTGCCTTCATATAAGCAGCTGAAATTTCCCAGGAAAATCCAAGTTAACGATCTCTTCTCAAACTTGTCCTGGTTTAATTTTGACGATCAGGTTTCTGCCAACAAAATATTGACCAAATAAGTATGCTTCCCCTACAATGTTAACACCCATCTGGATTTAATAGATTTGTCATATCTAAAAAGTTGTCGGGTTCGGGGTATTTTGGATTTCAATTTTTTTAAAAATATTTTGACATCTGTCCTGCCCTAAACCCATCAGTTTCAGAGGTTAAAAATCACCCATTTTATTCCTTTATGAATTTTCTTTTGTGAGAAAATATTCTTTTAAATCAGGCAGAAATAGTTTGCATATCAGTTTCATTCCTTTATAAATCTGCCTTTTGCAGGATTTCCTCATTTTATTTCCCATTGCTATCTCTTCAAAAGAATTTCAGGATTTCAACTAAAGTAGAAGTCATGTGGCAGTGCCACTTACATGCCTTCAATAACCCGTAGATTATATATGTATCTCACAAGCTTAACTTACTCGACTCCCTAATTAACCAACTTTAAATCAACCTCTGGAATTATTACACTGGAAATCTCTGCTTCTATTAAGAAGTAACAGGACAGATACCATCTGCAAATGTGCTCATTAGATTCCAAGGATAATAAAATGAAAATTGTAGCTGCTCCAAGAATATACTTTGTTTTTGAAGTGTCGCTCCTGTTTCTTCCCTGGCAAAATTCAGCTCCTTATTGTCAGGAAGATTGTACATTTGAAACATATGTCTGATCAGTGCATTGGGGGAACAAATATCTCCAAAATAAAATAACAGATGTTGCACAGAGTTTAAAGGTAATTTTTGGAGCTGAACAATTTTAATGGCGAAAGACAGATCCTACCTTCTTGTTACCCAAATGTGATTTGAAATAATGCATAATTGTTGAAAGATTTTTCATTTCACAGACTGGGCTGATCACTTCAATTTTGCAGCATTCAATAACACCAGAGATCAACCTTTACAAAGTGACCTGAATTTCACCTGCTTTATTATTTCTGTCAGAAAAATTCTCCAGTCAAACAGAACTACCTGAGCTCCCCTGAAATATAATCAATGAAAAACAGGGAAAGCTTCTTTCCCATCATGGTATGATCAGACATTTATATATTATACTGAAAAGATTGGATACTGCAATCAAAATCATTTTATTAATTTGAGGTAAAGGACACAAATCTGATGGTAGCAAAAAAACTTCAAATACATTATACAGTAATCCTGCTTTAAAAAATCAAATATATTCAGATTTTATGATATATAAAAATTTATTCAATTTTAATCAAATTTCTGGATTCTCTCCAACTGGACGGCATTAATATCAACTTCGTCAATTTCTGCTATCTACTCTCCATTCTCCCTCTCTTTCTTATCCCTCTGTCTCCTTTCCTCCAGCTCTCTGCACCCTTCCCTCTCATTCACAGCCATCCCCCTCCCCTTCTTTGCTGTAAAAACACAAAGCTGGAGAAACTCAGCAGGTCAAGCAAAGGAAAAAATACATAACCAACATTTTGGGCTGAGCCCTTCATTAAGGTATGGAAAAATGTCAGCAAAATGACTCACTCATTTACTTATCCCTCCCCACCAATCGCCCCCCTGGGCACCTTCCCCTGTGGTCACAGGCGATGCAAGATGCACCCACACCTCCTCCCTCACCATGGTCCAGGGCGGCCCCAAACAGGCCTTTCAAGTGAAGCAACACTTCATTTGTGTATCTGGAGGACTGATTAACTGCATCCAGTGCTACCTTTGTAGCCTTCTCTACATTGGAGAACCTGGGCACAGATTGGGAGATCACTTCACTGAGCAACTTCACGCTGTCTGTACTAGTGACAGAGACCTCCCAGTTGCCAACCATTTCAGTTCTGAGTCACACTCCCACATGTCTGACCATGGCATTATGCACTGTCCCACCAAGACCACCCACAAATTGAAGGGACAACACCTGATTTTGCATCTGGACATTCTCCAGCCAGATGGCATTAACATCTGGTTTCTTCTAACTTTCTCTCCTTTCCCTCTCTCTTCTCCTTTCCAGTTCTCCTACCTCACTTCCCCTAGCCATTCCGCTTCCCCTTGATTGCTGCTGTCCCCTCCCTCCCTTTTCCACCTATCACCTCCAGGCTTTGCGACCATCCATCACACCTACTGTTTTATTCAGATGCCCACCATATTTTCACATACCTTGATGAAGGGCTCAGTCTGAAACGTCGATCATGTATTTTTTACCTTTACTATGTACTTGACACTGCTTGTCTGGCTGAGTTTCTCCAGCTTTGTGTTTTCACTTCAACCATGGTGCCTACAGATTTTTGTGTTTTACTTCCCCCTGTTTGCTGTTGTTCCCTCTATTCCTTGCTTTTTTAAAAAAATCTTTCAAATCCTTAACCTTTTAAGGACCCATTCTATATGCCTTCAAAACATCTCTGCATTCTCTTCAGAACTTTCATTGCTGGTTCATGTTGCAGAAAATCTCGATATATTACATTTGACTCCAACATCTTGATCAGCCATTCTCAACTTTTTTTTCAGCTCTGGCCTCCCTAAGAATCTGCTCAAAATTTATGGCCCCTTCCCTGTGAAGCAGCCAGTTTGTTTTTCCGTACTTCTCTCTTACCGACTACATCAATGTTTATCAACCTTTTTCTTTCCACTAATATACCACTTTAAGCAATCCTTATGCCATAGGTGCTCAGTGCTTAGTAAGGGATTGCTTAAGGAGGTATGTGGGTGGAAAGAAAAAGTTTGAAAACCACTGTTTTAATCGTACCTAATTGACTCATTATGTGCACGGTTTCATAACTCCAAAGGAAATGGGCCAATGACAATTTTTCTCAAGTAAAATATTTCAGTAACAATTGGGTCTAGAGCAGTGAATCTCAACCTTCCCTTCCCACTCGCATCCTCATGAAGCAATCCCTTACTAATCACAGAGCTCTGATGGCATAGAGATTACTTAAAATGGTATGTAAGTGGAAAGAAAAAGTTTGAGAACCACGGTTCTAAGGTCTTATTTCAATAAAGTGCAGAGAAATTCTCCACAATACTCTGGTTAGGCTCTTGCCCTTAATTGACTTTTGTTAAATATCAGATTGTTTGGTTATTGTTTGTCGAATTTTGTTCCATGCAATTTGGCTACTGCTTCATTATTAGGTGATAGTATTTCAAAAGTGTTTTTTTGTAATATTTGGGATGATGAAATTCTGAAAGATGCTATAAGAATGCAAATCCTTTTTTTAGCCCCACTTTAGTCAGAGATTTTGGAAGAAAAATCTGTCAGCAGTACAGAAAACTTTAAAATGTGATTGTCAATCTAGATTCTTGTGCAATACAAAATTAAGTCGGCAGCAGGAAAAACGGATTAGTGGCAACAATGGCAATTGTAGACCTTGCTATCTTGTCTTTGTTACTGGCTGAAGCACTGCTCAGAAGCAATTTCTATAACTTAAGTGCAAATATTGGCATTTGGTAGATTCCTCATCCAAGATGTAAATGAAGCTCTATTTAAAACACGACTTTTCAGTTGAAATATGTTTGAAAATGGAAATTACATTGTTAAAGATTTACTAACATTTAATTAAATTAAATTGCAGTCATTATAAATGCAAACCTCCATTGGTAATTTTGCATTGTGTCTGTTTACCTATTGATGCATTAAGATAATGCCGAGTAAATGTGCTATTCTTACATTAAATAACTTAATGGATATTTGTGAAGTGAAAGCAAGATTTTAATGAGCATGACACATAAAATTTTATTCATTGCCTCCGAGTATAGTAAATGTTTAAATGATATAATAATATATGGTGGTTAAATGAATAATTTAAAATAGCAACCATTACTTCCATTATTATAAAATAATAGTTATAAAGTACATTGTAATTATGCTTGAAATAAAACTGTGCAATCTTTTACAGTTGGGATAACTATCTCTCCTGTGATGTATGTTTCGGCCCAATAGCATGATGAATATTATCTTTAAGGATGGTGTAACTGCTCTTGTAATAGTATTTGTATTAGGTGTTCTTTCCATGCCTCAGGATTGGAGCCTAGATAACTCAAAAGTAGCTTTCAGACCATGGCTACTAATGCAAGATTACAAATTATGTAGAGAGAAAATGGTTACATTCAAAATTAATGCTGGGAGTGAAGCCTCAAGGAGTAGAAACAGTCAGTGTAGATATTATAAAATTCCACATAACAATTGCTCTGTACGCCATTACACCAGTGATTCTCAACCTTTTCTTTCCACTCACATGCCACTTTAAGTAATCCCTATGCCATAAGTGCTCTGTGATGAATAAGGGATTGCTTCATGTGGGATGCGAGTGGGAAGGGAAGGTTGAGATTCACTGCTCTGGACCCAATTGTTACTGAAATATTTTGCTTGAGAAAAATTGTCATTGGCCCATTTCCTTTGGAGTTCTGAAAGCGTGCACGTAACGGATCAATTAGGTACGATTAAAACAGTGGTTTTCAAACTTTTTCTCTCCACCCACATACCACCTTAAGCAATTTCTTATTCATCACAGAGCACTTATGGTGGAGGGAATACTTCAAGTGGTATGCGAATGGAAAGAAAAAGTTTGAGAACCACTGCATTACACCACCCCTTTTACTTCCTTAAACACTATTTCCATCAGTCTTGAATCCAACCTTACCATTGTCTGTCCCTTTCAAACTTTGCATGACCTCAAGTTAGACACGTGCTCACGCACGCTTAGTGAATGAAATATGGTGAACACATCTCCCAGATGCTTTGTATGAAAGTCATGATCAAATGTCTCTCCCAATTCCTTATTATGACACTAGAAGAAGAAAGTTTATGCTGGCTTCCAGCAGAGATTTCTGCAAAAAAGGCAATGTGGGTAAGAACAAATCAAACTGCTCACTGTTTTAGAGCAGAGAATGTCATTTGTTATTCTTATTGCTGTCATCCTGCCCATTACACGTTCATTTGAAGTCAGAATCGCCCTTCTGTTTGACTTACTTAAAGTCAGTGAAAGAGTCGCCATCAAATACGTTCCCCGGTGGGTGAAGGACCATTCCTAATATCACAAAATGGATGCCAACAAGAAACACAATGGAGATGATCTTCACTGTAGGAACCATGTACAAATTCATGGAAAGAGGCTGATTTGAAGATCTGAGAGAAATATTTGAGAAGTTACATGGGTAACAATTATAACAAATAATGCAAAACAAAGGGAAACATTACATATAATTTAATAGTGCAGGAAATAGATTATGTTAACAAGAAATAATAAGTTCAACATACATAAATGTAAATGAATAAAGAAATAAGGGAACATATGAAGATAAGGAAAGAGGTACATTTCAAGTGAATTGACCAACTATTGTTAGTTGATGGTTGTTTTTTAGTTATTGAATAGACATGGCTCTTTAACTCTAAGCACATTATTCAAAAAGTATTTTTCATAACAGTTAATTAAACTAATTTACCTTCAATTTGCTTTTAAGACTAAAAATTACTTATTTTTCTCATTAAGTACAATAAATAGATGGCATTTGTTGTGAGAGAGGAAACAGGTTTGGTAGGTCTCCAAAGCATGCTCGTGTCTCACACACACACACACACACACACACACACACACACACACACACACACACACACACACACACACACACACCACAAACTGGTACATTCAATGATCAAGGAAAAAATTAAGACAATGCCCCATCACACCTTGACTCAGTGCAGGCACACCTCTATGCTACAAGGGAGACTTTTTAAACACTCCCAACCCTTTCAACAGTCCACATCCTACCAACAGTTTCTCCAGTGCCCTTCCACATTTCTAGGCCTGGAATGAAGCAGGATGGTCCCCAGCTAGCAAAGAGGGAGAACAAAGAGCACATGGCATCTTTATAGTGCTGGAGGGTCCAGCCCAGATCATCAGCAGGAGTAATGGCTTGGTACCAGGAGGGTTAATCTAATTACAACAGCCAATGGCCCAAGGCCAAGAACAGGCAGGCTGGAAAGTCCAGTCCAGGTAATTTTCATGGATTCAGCAACAAGGTGTGCACTAACTGGGGGGGGGGGGGGGGGGCAACCAAACCTTGATTGGAAGCTGGTTGTCCTTCGACTAGGTAGGAGGCAGTGCTGTCACATGACAGCCACAACCTTTCCCAATACAATTGACCCTTCAGAGGTCACACCACTCATCAATCATGAGACAATCTATAACTCTATGCATATGTTATAATTAAAAACAAAAAGGCACATTTAAAAAAAAAACTAATCAAGTGGGTCAACATATACACTAGTGCCTTCCGAATGCTAGACAAGGCACATCAAGGCACATAGTTGAAATCAATGACAACTCCTCACCAGCAACCCCCCCCCCCCCGCCACGCCCCACACCTGACCAAACATGGTCATTGTGTTACCAATGGGGCAGGGTGCTGTGGGAGCTGCTCCCCAGTGTCAGAGGGGAGGGTAGAAAAATAATTTGTTTGGTCCCTCAGGGAATGCAAAGTCCCATAATATATAATCAAATTTTTGCAAAACAAGAATGTACATGGAATGTACATGGAAATGTACATTTTACATTGAAAGTTGTACTCACTCAAAAGGGAAATTTAGAATAGCTGGGCACAATTTGCTCCATCAAGCCCCATGTTTAGTGAAGCCCAGACAATATCCAGGTTTGATTGACTAATAGCAACTGTGACATCTATGCTGCTGTGACCACCTTCTATTTGCCAAATGACAGTCCTGATTCACTTCCCATGACCAAAATAAATGACTTGTTGCAGCAGAAGCTGCATGATTCTGTGAAGGACAGTTCACTCACTGTGTCACAAAATCCATTCTGCTGCCCTTATGCCCATGAAGGCGGGAGTATGCGTTGAGAAAATAATGAAAAGCTGGAAGGAACTCAACAGATCAGGCCACCATCCCAGGTAGAAACGGTCACTCAGCATTTTGCATTGGAATCCTTTATCGAGTCGAGAGTAAAAAGAAGTTGATATTATGTACATGAAGGAGGAGTCAAACAGTGAAAGGGTATTGGGCAGAAGTTGGGGAAGGTTGTCAGAGTTAAAGGGAGAGACTGTGGGGTGGGGAAGGTTAGTCAGAGAAATAACTACAGGATTAGGTAAAGAAGAGATGGAAACAATGAACCAGATGGAGGTGGTTGTTACCGAAAATCAGAAAAATCAATATCCATGCCATTAGGCGTGAAGCAAGGCTGTGTTCTCGCACCAACCCTCTTTTCAATCTTCTTCAGCATGATGCTGAACCAAGCCATGAAAGACCCCAACAATGAAGACGCTGTTTACATCCGGTACCGCACGGATGGCAGTCTCTTCAACCTGAGGCGCCTGCAAGCTCACACCAAGACACAAGAGAAACTTGTCCGTGAACTACTCTTTGCAGACGATGCCGCTTTAGTTGCAAATTCAGAGCCAGCTCTTCAGCGCTTGACGTCCTGCTTTGCGGAAACTGCCAAAATGTTTGGCCTGGAAGTCAGCCTGAAGAAAACTGAGGTCCTCCATCAGCCAGCTCCCCACCATGACTACCAGCCCCCCCACATCTCCATCGGGCACACAAAACTCAAAACGGTCAACCAGTTTACCTATCTCGGCTGCACCATTTCATCAGATGCAAGGATCGACAACGAGATAGACAACAGACTCGCCAAGGCAAATAGCGCCTTTGGAAGACTACACAAAAGAGTCTGGAAAAACAACCAACTGAAAAACCTCACAAAGATAAGCGTATACAGAGCCGTTGTCATACCCACACTCCTGTTCGGCTCCGAATCATGGGTCCTCTACCGGCACCACCTACGGCTCCTAGAACGCTTCCACCAGCGTTGTCTCGGCTCCATCCTCAACATCCATTGGAGCGCTTACATCCCTAACGTCGAAGTACTCGAGATGGCAGAGGTCGACAGCATCGAGTCCACGCTGCTGAAGATCCAGCTGCGCTGGATGGGTCACGTCTCCAGAATGGAGGACCATCGCCTTCCCAAGATCGTGTTATATGGCGAGCTCTCCACTGGCCACCGTGACAGAGGTGCACCAAAGAAAAGGTACAAGGACTGCCTAAAGAAATCTCTTGGTGCCTGCCACATTGACCACCGCCAGTGGGCTGATAATGCCTCAAACCGTGCATCTTGGCGCCTCACAGTTTGGTGGGCAGCAACCTCCTTTGAAGAAGACCGCAGAGCCCACCTCACTGACAAAAGGCAAAGGAGGAAAAACCCAACACCCAACCCCAACCAACCAATTTTCCCCTGCAACCGCTGCAATCGTGTCTGCCTGTCCCGCATCGGACTTGTCAGCCACAAACGAGCCTGCAGCTGACGTGGACTTTTTACCCCCTCCATAAATCTTCGTCCGCGAAGCCAAGCCAAAGAGAGAAAGAAAGAGGTTTCCAAGTTTTCAGCAAAATTTTGTATTGTTCTACAAGTTTACGTTTGGCTTCACTCTGACAATGGATGGGGCTAAGAAAAGACATATCAGTGCAGGAATGATTGGAGGAGTTGAAATGGTTGGGTACAGGAAGTGTAGCCTTAGATCCACAAACTGAGCATAGGTGACACTAGTCTCTGATGTAGAACAGGCCATACCAATAAAAACGACTACAGTAGGTTAGGTTGAGTGATGTGTATGTAAAGCTCCACCTCACCTGGAAGGTCTTTAACAGAAGGTAACTTCCAAAACAGCATCTCAGCAAGGATGGTGGTGAAGATTACAGACCTAATTTAATTTGGTATTCTCCCAATTACCTTCTCTTCATTTCTATCTACAAAGCAAGAATAAATTGATTCAGTAATTAGTTTTTAATTGGTAATAATAATAATAACAATGTTTATTTTTATATAATGCCTCTAGCATACTGAAATATTTAATGTGATTATTATCTGACCAAAAATTGCCATAATTTGGAACCATGCCACAGAATTAAATCATTACCAATTGACCAAGGACTTGTTAATGAGGTAACAAGATTTGAAACCAACTTCAAAAGAGGAGAAAGAGTCAGAAAAAGATGAGCAAGTAACCCTGGAGTTAATGTCAAGGCATCAGAAAGTTACCAGTAGTGGAATGATTAAAATTAGGGATTTATAAGCATTGTTACCCTAAATGTGGACAGCTCCGACACTACAAGAGGACTGTCTACATCGATGCAGACATTATAATAACTGGGAATATTTATTATTATGCATCTATCTTTTGTATTTATTATCTATTTTGCCTCTTAATATAGATGCACACCAAAATTTTTACTTGCTGCAGCCAAACAGGTATTTCACATAAAAGTACAATAGTATATATTAAGTGGCAAAATAGATAATAAATACAAAAGATAAATACATAATAAATAATAGTATATTGACAATAAATTCAGAAGATAGATATATAATAATTATATTGACAATAAACCTCTCATCATTATCCAGCTGGTGTTGGAATAGCGATCTAGAAGGTACATTTGACAAGAAGGGACTTGAAAGGATAATGATTCCAAAAGGTTATTGCTGGAGCCAGCTGCATTGTTGGTCTGCCAGCTTGATGGATGAACAACAGGCGTAAAATGCAGGATGCATAAGTCCACTGTATGAATAGTTTCTGTTTACAGATCAATATACAAGAAATGAAAAGCTGTTTTGGGTCCTGCAGAGAAGTTGGAGACTCAAGAGTGTAAATGCTGGTGTTTAGAGGAATGAAGTGAACTGCTGGAGGAACTCAGCAGGCAAAGAGATGGTCGATGTTTCAGGTCAAGAGCTTGCGTCTGGATTGAAATGTTAAGCAGTTTGCTTTAAGGAATATTGAAAAAATATTTATTGTCACTTCTTAAAATAAACCATAAATTACAGTAAAAATAGAATATAATTGGGACTAAGGATGTTTGAAATGATAATTTTTCTTTCTTCTGTAATTATCTTCAAGAAAATATGTAGATGCAGCACCTAAAAGACAAATTATTGTCAATATAAATGAAGCAGGTGCAGGAAAAGGAGAACAGGACAAGAAACACAAACAGCAGGAGATCTTCACCGCAGAATCCAATTAAAATGGTGCTGATATATAACAAAATTACACTTCTTGGCAAATTCTAATGAATATCTTTCACAGATTTTGCCCAGAGGATATTATTACCTTGGGGAATATTTGAGTTCATTTTTTTGAACAGAAAATTATTTTATATTCCTTGCAGTAATGTTAAAATTAGATTTTGAAAATAATGGTACCTGTGTGTACTGAATTGTAAACCCAACTTCAGTTCAAAATTATTTTATTGGCCACGTGATGCATTCGTTCTTATATCATAAGATCACAGAGGCATTTTGTCAATCCATGTTTTGCCCTGTTCCTTTTATAACATTATTAAAAATAATAAAATATTTAAATGTAGCTTTAAACAAATACCTCACAATATTTTCCCTTTCCTATAATGGTTCACATTAATTAAAGGAAAAAAAATGACCTAATTTTCTCTCCAGATTTGAAAATTAATTAGAGTCCAGCAGTAAGAGAAGCTCGGATGCGTGCAAAATAAATCATCTACAAGCACTGTCTCGTTTTTTAATGTTCAGTAAAGAAACTACTTTAATAATTGGAAGGACAAAGTTTGAAGCAGAAAGAAGAGCTTGTGTTCAGAAATGTTGAGGACACCAGAAAATGGCGAGACAGTGCAAAAGCATTAAGATAATATTTGTCCCTCTGAGGTGGTTGGAGTCATAGGTATAAAATTTAAAATTGTGCAGTCTTCATTCAGCTTGAGGTTTTCAGGAATATGGGTGTCCTATTTGTGAATAGGCAACACTCATTATTGGCATTTGGGTCGGAACCAAAAGAAATGAAGTGTGTGTGTGTGTGTGTGTGTGTGTGTGTGTGTGTGTGTGTGTGTGTGTGTGTGTGTGTGTGTGTGTGTGTGTGTGTGTGTGTGTGTGTGTGTGTGTGTGTGTGTGTGTGTGTGTGTGTGTGTGTGTGTGTGTGTACAGGAATTCATCAACGCCTATATCCGATAGATCAGAAACATTCTTCCAGAGGCAGTTGTGTATATTTCCACACAAGACTTCACAAACAAAAATACAGAAGCTATACTGCAAGGTGCAAACCACTAGTTTGCCACAGAAATGAGATGGCCAGATTACAGTTTGCCAAGAAGTTTTTAAAATAGCCTGCAGAATTCTGGCTTAAGATCTTGTGGACAAATGAGACTAAGATTAACCTGTATCAGAGTGATGGCAAGACCAAAGTGTGGAGATGTAGAGGAACTGCCAAAGATCCAAAGTATACCACCTTTTCCATCCTGCAGTGAAGCCTCTGAATTTCTGTTCATGAAATCTTCTATCGACTTTAGTCATTGACACATTCACACCAGCCTCCCGAAGAATGTTTCTGATCAGTTGGAGATATGTTTGGGAATTTTTCTTCATTATGATGAGAATTCTGGTTTGACCATGTAGAAATTACAACACTTTTTATTCATAGTCCCCTCATTTCAGGGAACCATAATGTTTGGTACATTTATCTTCACAGATGTTTGTGAGGACTCAGGTATATTTAATTGCTTCATCGGTACAGAAATAAGAGAGCTAGGGTTACTTCAAAGCTTTTGATCACCTTTGGAGTCTGTAGCTGCCATTTTTCAGAGTTGTGCCAATGAAAGTCAAAGAACCCAAGAAAACAAGAATAAAACAGTAAGAGACATCACCCAAACCTTAGGATTACCAAAATCAACAGTTTGGAACATCATTAAAAAGAAAGCCCATAATTGTGAGCTCAGTAATTGCTAAGGGACTGGTATTCCACCGCTGCTGACAAATGAATTCTCATCATAATGAAGAAAAATTCCCCAGACATATGTCCAACAGATCAGAAACACTCTTCATGAGGCAGGTGTGGATATGTCAATGACCACTGTCCACAGAAGACTTCATGAAAAGAAATTCCAGGGTTACACTGCAAAATGCGAACCACAGAAACAGGATATCCAGATTAAAGTTTTCCAAGAAACTATTTAAAAGAGCCTACAGAACTCTGGAAAAGTCCTTGTGTACAGATGAGACCAAGATTAACCTGTATAAGAATGATGGCAACAGCAAAGTGTGGAGATTTAATGGAAAAGTCCAAGATCCAAAGCATACCACCTTGCCATGCTTTCCATCTTGCAATGTAGCCTCTGTATTTCTGTACACATATAAAAGACCCTTCCCTTGTTGGCTTTAATTCATGTCTTCGCCCATCCTGCATCCAATACAGCAGAAATTTCTCAGAAGAAGTCATTTAACATGGGGGTGAAACAACACATCACTCAGACCCTCAATCCACCAGACTCACATCAATGGGTCCCCCTCGGACATGTCACTGGCACTCTCATATCACATATCATCAGATGGTGGAGATAGGAGGCAGGGACAGCGAGAGAAATTCTGAGGTGGAATGTACAAGATCTTCTAATTACTGCTGGACACTCATGTTGCACCCTACGAGTCAATGAACAATTCAGTTTGAGTAGAGCAAAGTCAATAATTCCAAACTGATTTATCATCTTTGTTCCACTCAAATTGAAGTGCAACCTAAACTTACTTTACTTACTAAGATCCAATACCTTTTGAGAGATTTGAATGATCTGGTATAAAATCTATATCCCAATACATACCACTGGGAATTCTTGTTGAGTTGATGACCAGGCAATTGGGAAATTGTTGTCATATGGATAATGTCCTTTTTAAAAAAAATTAGATACAGTTTATTATTTGATTATTTATATGTGTTTTGATCAGCTATATTTTAAGTAATTTTTGAAAATTGTTTACTCTAGCAATGATGGCTTTTGATTGTTGTGAATATTTAAATACTTTTAAAATCGATGACAGTTTTGCCTTTACCACCTGAGGTCTGAACTCTGTCTTCATCTTAAAACCTGAATCTCGGGTGTGGGAGGTCAATGAGAATGGTGTTCCTCATTCAGCTATGTAAGTGCAGTGTGGGGTGACTTGGGTAGTGATTCTGGACACCAGGCCCTGCACATTACAATCCTGCCTTATGTAGACATGCATATCAGTGAAGTATTTATGAGGTGATGGTGGGGGCTATGTCTGAAAAATATTATGCATTCAGTTGGAGAGATTGGAGAACTCCATCCAAAGCATGGGTGACCTCACAGTAAAATATCAAATAATTTGGCATCTGCTTCAAAAACTCTGATTAAACCATGCAGGCAATGCTTCCACACTCCTTTTTAAATTCACCTGGGCTCTGGATGGAACAATGTCACTGTTGGAAGCTCAAGGATCATGCCATGTAATGAGGGAGAGAGTGCACATGAGTTTTGAGGCAATGTTAAAATATTATTGTTTGGATTTCTAGCAAAATAATATTTTGGCTCTATAGGGCTATTGAATGCTAAGGGAACTTTTGGCAGGTGACCATTGAGTGCTCTTGGCCAGATATGAATTCTTCTTCGCCCTCTTGCTCTTTATTCCAAATATTGGAATTGCCGTCACTGATTTGTTTATCCTACTCCTGCACTTACTCTATAAAGTGGAACATGCGGAAATCCAGCAGCGCTTATGAGACTAAAGCTGGTAAATATTAAATGAAAAATCTAGAGCTGCTATGAACCCTGTGGCTGCCTTGGTTATATTGTTGGTTGTCTTGGTTCTTGCACCCCTATTTCTCCTTCATGGGCTTTTTACTCATGTTATAAGCCACGATTTTAGTGGCTCAATGCCATATTGCTTGCATTTACTGATGGGTCTACATACCTGTTGAATTGATATAGTGCCTGCTAAGATTGGCCCATGAATAAGTAATTCTGGGCCAATGGAGAGGATGTGACCTCTAGTGCATTAACACATCTGGTTGAAGGATTCTGTGGCCCAGCTGATGGAGGTCCAAACAGATATTTTCAACATCTCACTGCAGCTGTCCACTGTCCCTGCAGGATTCAAGGCAAGCACCATCATCTCGGTGCCCAAGGGCAGAGACATTAACGGGACTGAATGACTATTGCCCAGTGGCACTGACCTCCGTAATCATGAAATACTTTGAGCAATTGGTGATGGAATGCATCATATTTCACCTTCCAGAGACATTGGGCCAATTTCACTTTGCCCACCATCCAAATAGGTCCACAAATGATGCTATAGCCTTGACCCTCCACTCCATCCTGACCCACCTAGGGAACGATGACTCATGCACAAGGCTTGGCCTTCAGCATGATCATATCTCAGAGCCTCAATGATCAACTCTTCTAGCTGGGACTCAGCATCTCTCTGTGCAACTGGATACTCGACTTCTTGACCTAAAGACAACAGCCTTTCAAAATTGGTAGGAAAATCTTAAGATGCATCACGCTGAGCACTGACGCATCTCAGGGCTGTGTGCTCAGCCCTCTACTGTTCACGCAGCTGACTGACAACTGCACTGCCAGATTCAGTTTAATCAGATCATCATGTTTGTGGATGATGCAACACTAGTTGCTCTTACCAGCAACAATGGTGAGTTAGCTTACAGAGCTGGCTTACAGAGCTTACAGAGCTGGCTTACAGAGTTGGCTGGCTTGTAAAATGGTGCAAGAATGACAACCTGAACCTTAAGTAAAATCACAATGCTGGAAAAATTCAGCAGATCAAACAGGAGGATGAAGGTCGACCATTCTCCACTACATATCAATTGTTCCATCATGGAGTGAGAGGAGAGCACAAAGTTCCTTTGTATACTGCAAATGGTGAACTTTCCTGATCCACAAAACCTCCTCATTAGTCAGAGAGGCACAGCAGTTATTTTTATAAAGTGTTAAAGGTTTAATTTCCATTAGATCCAATGTTATTTTTGTGAGGAAACATTAAAATGTATAGTTTAAAATTAAGGTTAACTATGTATCAAATTGAATTTTTGTGACTGGTGTTGGCTATTGTGAGGAATTGTGTAGCCATTAAAAGACCATAAGACCATTAGACAGGAGCAGAAATAGGCTATTCATCCCATTGAGTGTGCCCCCCATTCAATTGTGAGCTGATCCATTTTCCCATTCATCACCACTGCCCAGCCTTCTCCCCATATCTTCGATGCCATAATCTTTGAGGTGTAAATTGGGCAGCATGGACTCGAGGGCCGAAGTAGCCTGTTACCATGCTGTATGTCTAAATTTAAATTTATAAAAAATTATACCCTGACTAATAAAGAACCTATCAATCTCTGTCTTAAATACCTGAGACCTTAATGCAAAGATGCCATCATTACTGAGGGACTACAGCACATGGAAATCTGATACAGATTTAGGGATGCAAAGATGGTGTATTGAAATTAAATCTTGTATCTCTCTTGAAAAAAATAACATAATTTATATGATAAATATCATTTGAAAATATGGAGCCCATATTTACAACAAGTAGGCTTAAAAATCTAGCCTCTTGTGACTCGTCCTAGATGGTACTCTGTTCCACGGCAGTAAATAAGAATTTATATATTTATTGATAATCGCTTTTTTTTTCTGTGGGGGTGGTGGGTAAGGGATTGGTGGGGAGGGAGGGTGGATATACCACATATATAAAATTCAATGTACTGTGGGGTTTTTTCTTTAAATTATTAAATATTCAAAACAAAAAGAAAAGCACAGCACTGCCTACACTTCTGAAGGATGTTGAGGAAGGCAAGGCTACCGACCCCATTTTGACAACTTTTTACATGAGCAATGATGAGTCTCCTGCCTGGCTACATCATTGTGGGGTATAGTAGCTGCAAAGCATCAAACCAGAAGTCAACACAAAGGATCATCAAAATGGCTGAGAAACTCTCTGGAGACTTCTTTTCCTCTAGTGACTACTGTTAGAAGCATAGAACATTACAGGACAGAAACAGACCTGTTCCAAACTATTTTTCTGCCTAGTCCCACTGGTCTGCACCAGGTCCATAGTCCTCCATAACCCTCCCATCCATGTATCTTTCTAAACTCTTCTTAAATGTTAAAATTTACTCCACATTCACCACTTCACCTGGCAGCTTATTCTGTACTCCCACTACTCTCCCTCAGG